>NC_090444.1:433146456-433449487 GCF_031143425.1 Pleurodeles waltl
TAATACTGGGCCTCTTAAACAACGTTTATATATTAATGGCTCTACATTGCTTATTTTGATTACAACTTCTTTGCCTAAACAACACATTCGGTACAATTGAGCAGGGTTTGTAAACAGACGCTACAGTACTTTGTGAGGGGGTGCCAGTTTCAAGAGCACCAGCCATGGCGGACCCAGGTCGACTAGTGCCAGCGACCACAGTGAGCTAATGCTGCCTTGCGATGGCTGAAGGAAGTTGCCTGGGCTTGTCCCACGCAGCGGGTGCAGCAAAATTCTTCAGTAGTGCTAGTTGATGACTCCTCACACCCTATGGCTCCTAGGCCTTGAAGTCGAGCTTCCCAGAAAAAATCGTCCAATGCACCACTAACCAAGCAATGTGTCCTGCTCAGCAGGTCCGATAAAGCACTTTAGTAACGCAAGTTGTTGACGCCCCATGCCTGATGGCTCCTGGGGATTGAACTCCAGCCTCCCCGCAGGGCACCTCCACAGTACCATCAAGCCAGCAATGTGTCCCACACAGTGGGTGTGGCAAAACACTTAAGTAACAGTAGTTTATGATGCCCCACACCCGATGGCTTCTGGGGCTTGAAGTCCAGCTTCCCTAAAAGGCACCTCAATGGCACCACCAAGCAAATCAAATCAAATCAAATCATTAACATTTATAAAGCGCGCTACTCACCCGTGCGGGTCTCAAGGCGCTAGGGGGAAGGGGGGGGTTACTGCTGCTTGAAAAGCCAGGTCTTGAGGAGTCTCCGGAATGCGGAGTGGTCCTGGGTGGTCCTGAGGCTGGTGGGGAGGGTGTTCCAGGTCTTGGCTGCCAGGAAGGAGAAAGACCTTCCACCCGCCATGGAGCGGCGGATGCGAGGGACGGCAGCGAGCGCGAGGCCAGAGGAACGGAGGAGACGGGTGGGGGCGTAGAAGCTGAGGCGACAGTTGAGGTATTCCGGTCCCTTGTTGTGGAGGGCTTTGTGTGCGTGGGTGAGAAGTCGGAAGGTGATCCTTTTGCTGACTGGGAGCCAATGCAGGTGTCTCAGGTGTGCGGAGATGTGGCTGTTGCGGGGTACGTCGAGGATGAGGCGGGCCGAGGTGTTTTGAATACGTTGCAGGCGTTTTTGGAGTTTAGCGGTGGTCCCAGCATAGAGGGTGTTGCCGTAGTCCAGGCGGCTCGTGACGAGGGCGTGGGTCACGGTTTTTCTGGTGTCGGCGGGGATCCAGCGGAAGATCTTGCGGAGCATGCAGAGGGTGAGGAAGCATGCGGAGGACACGGCGTTGACTTGTTTGGTCATGGTGAGAAGAGGGTCCAAGATGAAGCCGAGGTTGCAGGCGTGGTCTGAGGGGGTCGGTGCGGTGCCAAGGGCCGTGGGCCACCAGGAGTCGTCCCATGCGGTCGGGGTGTTGCCGAGGATGAGGACTTCCGTTTTGTCAGAGTTCAGCTTTAGGCGGCTGAGCCTCATCCAGTCTGCAACGTCCTTCATGCCATCTTGTAGGTTGGTCTTGGCGCTGGCGGGTTCCTTGGTGAGGGAGAGTATAAGTTGGGTGTCGTCGGCGTAGGAGGTGATGATGATGTTGTGCTTGCGTACAATGTCGGCGAGGGGGCTCATGTAGACATTGAAGAGTGTCGGGCTGAGCGAGGAGCCTTGAGGTACACCGCAGATGATCTCGGTGGGGTCTGAGCGAAAAGGTGGGAGGTAAACTCTTTGAGAGCGGTTTGAGAGGAAGGAGGCGATCCAGTCCAGGGCCTGGCCTTGGATCCCGGTGGAGCGGAGGCGGGTTATTAGGGTGCGGTGACAGACGGTGTCGAAGGCAGCTGAGAGGTCGAGGAGGATGAGGGCGACTGTTTCACCGTTGTCCATCAGGGTTCTGATGTCGTCTGTGACTGAGATGAGGGCGGTTTCAGTGCTGTGGTTGGTTCGGAATCCGGTTTGTGAAGGGTCGAGAAGGTTGTTGTCTTCCAGGAAGTTGGTAAACTGTTTGTTGACGGTCTTCTCTATTACCTTGGCAGGGAAGGGGAGGAGCGAGATGGGGCGGAAGTTTTTCAGGTCGCTTGGGTCAGCCGTAGGTTTCTTTAGTAGGGCGTTGACTTTGGCGTGTTTCCAGCTTTCGGGGAAGGTAGCAGAGGAAAATGAAGATTTGATGATGGCCTGGAGGTGCGGGCGATGATGTCGTCGGCTTTATTGAAGATGAAGTGAGGGCAGGGGTCCGATGGGGCGCCAGAGTGGATAGAGTTCATGGTGGTTTTGGTTTCTTCAGTGCTGATGTGGGTCCAGGTGTTGAGGGTGATGGCCGGGGGTGTGGGTTCGGTGATGCTTGGTTGGGTCTGGTGTCCGAAGCTGTCGTGGAGGTCGGTGATCTTGCGATGGAAGGAGGTGGCGAGGGAGTTGCACAGGTCTTGTGAGGGCGTGACGGCGTTGGGGTTGGAGAGCTCTTTAACGATGCTGAAAAGTTCTCTGCTGTTGTGGCTGTTTTTGTCCAGTCTGTCGGTGAAAAAATTATTTTTGGCTGCGCGGATCAGGTGGTGGTGTTCGCGGGTTGCGTTTTTGAGGGCGGTCATGTTGTCGGCAGTGTGGTCCTTGCGCCAGGCCTTCTCGAGGGCGCGACATGTTTTCTTCGATTACTTAAGGGTGTCAGAGAACCAGAGAGGTTTTTTGGTGATGGCCTGTTGATGCGTGCGTCTGAGGGGATGCAAGATTGTCTGCGCAGTTGGAGATCCAGTTTGAGAGGCTGAGGGCTGCGTCGTTGGGGTCGGTGGTGAGGGTAGGTTGGTTGACGGTGAGTGCCGAAAAGAGTTGTTCTTCGGGGATTTTGTTCCACTGTCGACGAGGGATGGGTTGAGTGCGGAGGTGGCGGGTCTCGCGTCGGAATGTGAAGTGGACACAGCTGTGGTCGGTCCAGTGTAGAGCGGAGCCGTGGCTGAAGGAGACGTGTTTGCTGGCGGAGAAGATGGGGTCAAGCGTGTGTCCGGGGATGTGGGTGGCGGTGTTCACCAGCTGCTTGAGGCCGAGGTTGGCGAGGTTGTCGAGCAGGGCGGTGGTGTTGGGGTCGTTGTTCTGTTCCAGATGGAAGTTGAGGTCGCCTAGGAGGATGTAGTCCGGCGAGGCGAGGGCGTGAGGGGAGACGAAGTCGGCGATGGAGTCGCTGAAAGGGGCGCGCGGTCCGGGGGGACGGTAGACGAGGGATCCTCTGAGGGTGGTCCTGGTGTCGGTGCGAATCTGGAAATGCAGGTGTTCAGCGGCGAGGGGGGTGTCTTCGGTGGAGGTGGTGACGCTGATGGAGTCTTTGAAGACGATGGCGATGCCTCCTCCTACTTGGTTGGTGCGGTCTTTCCTGGAGATCTTGTAGCCTTCGGGGATGGCAGTGGCGATGTCTGGGGCCGAAGAGGCGTTCATCCAGGTCTCCGTGATGAAGGCGACGCCCGGTGCTGTGGAGTCCAGGAGGTCCCAGAGTTCAACGGCGTGCTTGTGGACGGATCGAGCGTTGACCAGGATGCACTTGAGGTGGTTGATGGCGCGTGGGCTGGTGGTCGTGGTAGTTGCGTGGTGGAAGATGCGTTTGCAGGAGTGGCAGGCGAAGGGTCCATGGGTGCGTTTGGGGTGAGCTTGGAAGCAGGTGTTGGAGCGCCCTGGGTTGAGGGCGTGGAGGGTGGTGGGGTCGTAGCGGAGCAACAGAGTTTGGGAGAGCTGGGGACCAGGGGTCGTGGCGCTGGGCGCGGGCCAGGCGCGGACGGGCGCAGACGGGCTTGCCTCTGGCGCGCCAGCGGCGCGGTCGCGCAGCGGCCGCCATAAGAGGGAGGAGGGGGGGAGGGGTCAGCTGGGGGCGAATGGGAGCTGGGGGGCGGGGGCGGGGGCGTGCAGGAGGTGGCGGCGGGAAAGCGGAAGGTGGGGGACAGGTAGAGGGAGAAGAGCTGGGGGAGGAGGGTTAAAGGGTGGTGGGGGGTGAGTGTTAGGAAGTTTAGGAGATTAGGGAGAGAGATAGGAGTAAGGTTGGGAAGATAGGGGAGAGGGGGTTGTAGTGGTGGGTGAGGGTGAGAGGTAGAGTGAAAGGATAGGAAGATAGGGGTGGTAACAGAGGGGGTGGCGAGTGGGGGGGAAAGATAGAGAAATAGGTAGATAGGAGGAGGTGGTGAGTGAGGGAGATAGATAATGAGATAGAGAGATAGGTAGATTGGTAGATAGGAGGAGTGAGGGAGGCAGATAGCGAACGGGGTAGATAGGGGTGATAGAGAGGGGGAGGCGAGTGAGGGAGAGAGATGAGACAGGAGCAGGAGGGCAGGCGTGGGAAGAACAGAAGACGGAGGACGAAGAAACAGAAGAACAGAAGACAGAAGACAGAAGACAGAAGGCCACAGAAGAAGATACAGAAGACGAAGAACAGAAGACAGAAGACAACAGAAGAAGATAAAGAAGAAGAGGAGCGCAGAAGACAGAGAAATACTGTACAGATGAAGGTGAAGAAGAGGAGCACAGAAGAGTACAGATGAAGGTGAAGAAGAGGAGCCGAAGTCAGAAGAATACAGATGAAGGTGAAGAAGAAGAGGGGCGACGAGCGGCAGAGGAAGGAGCCAAGAAGAGGGCACACGCGGGTCGCGGTGCAGAGGAGAGGCTGAGAAGCACACAGATGAAGAGAGAAGACGGGGAGCAGGAGCGAAAGAAGAGTACAGAAGAAGATTACAGAAGAGGAGCGAGGAGGAAGAACAGAGAAGAAGAAAAGAAGCAGGAGAGAGGGTGAGTAGCGCGGGGCAGGGCGAGGGGCTGGGAGGTGGGGGGTACTTACTGCGAGGTAGCTGGGCGGTCTCAGGAACCTGGAGGAGCTGGAGGAGCTGAGGCGGCAGGGGGAGCGACCTACCCTTGTGTCAAGGGTCGCTACCACTGTCGCGCAGCGGCCGCCATAAGAGGGAGGAGGGGGGGGAGGGGTCAGCTGGGGGCGAATGGGAGCTGGGGGGCCGGGGCGTGCAGGAGGTGGCAGCGGGAAAGCGGAAGGGAGGGGGGGGACAGGTAGAGGGAGAAGAGCTGGGGGAGGGGGGTTTAAGGGTGGTGGGGGGTGAGTGTTAGGAAGTTTAGGAGATTAGGGAGAGAGATAGGAGTAAGGTTGGGAAGATAGAGGAGGTGGGGTTGTAGAGGTGGGTGAGGGTGAGAGGTAGAGTGAAAGGATAGGAAGATAGGGGTGATAACAGGGGGGGTGGCGAGTGGGGGGGAAAGATAGAGAAATAGGTAGATAGGAGGAGGTGGTGAGTGAGGGAGATAGATAGTGAGATAGAGAGATAGGTAGATTGGTAGATAGGAGGAGTGAGGGAGGCAGATAGGGAACGGGGTAGATAGGGGTGATAGAGAGGGGGAGGCGAGTGAGGGAGAGAGATGAGCCAGGAGCAGGAGGGCAGGCGCGGGAAGAACAGAAGACGGAGGATGAAGAAACAGAAGAACAGAAGACAGAAGACAGAAGACAGAAGGCCACAGAAGAAGATACAGAAGACGAAGAACAGAAGACAGAAGACCACAGAAGAAGATAAAGAAGAAGAGGAGCGCAGAAGACAGAGAAATACAGATGAAGGTGAAGAAGAGGAGCACAGAAGAGTACAGATGAAGGTGAAGAAGAGGAGCCGAAGTCAGAAGAATACAGATGAAGGTAAAGAAGAAGAGGGGCGACGAGCGGCAGAGGAAGGAGCCAAGAAGAGGGACAGAGAAGAAGAGGCACACGTGGGTCGCGGTGCAGAGGAGAGGCTGAGAAGCACACAGATGAAGAGAGAAGACGGGGAGCAGGAGCGAAAGAAGAGTACAGAATAAGATTACAGAAGAGGAGCGAGGAGGAAGAACAGAGAAGAAGAAAAGAAGCAGGAGAGAGTGTGAGTAGCGCGGGGCAGGGCGAGGGGCTGGGAGGTGGGGGGTACTTACTGCGAGGTAGCTGGGCGGTCTCAGGAACCTGGAAGCAAGTAATTTATCCTGCGCAGTGGGTGCAGGAAAGTGCTTTAGTAGCACTAGTTGATAACGTCCCATGCCCTATTGCTCCTGAGGCTTGAAGCCCAGCTTCTAACCACAAAGCACGTCCAAGGCACCATCAAACAAGCGATGTGTCCCCAGTAATCAATCTTCCAAACTTAGAAGGATGTACTGGTGCGTCTGCCTTGCCAGGATTTAAACTTAATACCTTCAGAGTACTGCATGTATGTGAGTGAATGTCCCTTTCTTAAGGCTATCCTTCCTGCTATGTCCAGGTATGCCCACTCCCCAAAAAAGGGATCTATACCTCGAACAATTTCAGCACATGTATAAAGAATGTATGTTTGTGATTATGTAGTTCATAAGTAGACTGGTAAATGCATGTGAAACACAAAATGGCGGTGTCCTTTGTGTCCATTTCGAACATCCAAGGTTGCACATATACTCTTTCTGCACCCTGCTTATGAAACCTGCGTACCTAAGGGATGCTGGAGGTTTCCAGCCTGTCCTTTTTATCCAGGATAGGTTATCTCTGTCCTAAGTGACATTCACCAAACCTCTTTTTCCTGTATTGTATTCATATCCTTCAGTAATGGGAGCAGATGCTACCCTCAGTTTGTGTCCAACACACATAACAACTTGACTTGTCAGAACTGTCCTGAATGATGTAACTGGACTCAAACCCCCCAAAATCTGGCCAGGCATGGAATCTCTGCATTGTGGCCATTTTCCATCCAGGCGGGCCAATGTCTTGAAAGCCTGTGAGGTGTGTGTGTGCTTTTTACTGTGGAGAACCTTTCTGGCTGCTCAGAAGATAGCTGCATCTGCCAGGAGGAGCTAATCTGATCTCCAGGAAGAACTGCACACGGCCCATTTCACTGGATGCCATTATGCAAATTATCAGCAGACCTTCTTTTGGTCCATAACTGCACATATTTATGGCCTCAACAGACTGAGGGGGTTATTCTAACTTTGGAGGAGTGTTAATCCGTCCCAAAAGTGACGGTAAAGTGACGGATATACCACCAGCCGTATTACGAGTTCCATAGGATATAATGGACTCGTAATACGGCTGGTGGTAAATCCGTCACTTTTCCGTCACTTTTGGGACGGATTAACACCTCCTCCAAAGTTAGAATAACCCCCTGAGTATCCAGGAGACACGAGGCTGCCACAGGCAGCTGCCTGGGCTTAGTGAGGCTGAGCTTGCGCCATCCCAAACCCACCATATACCATTAGACTGCCTTTGTCTCCCTTAATCAGCCCCACTAGCACCAGGAGGTTATCAGCCTTTACATGTCATTAGGCCAGTTTCTGTTGGATGGTGGCGATCACACTGATTTTGGAAGGGTTGAATCATTTTCTGGGCTCTTGTTGTTTCTGAGATATTGCTGGTTGAAGTCCTGGCCTCCTAGTCCTAAACGGTTCCAGTAGGTTTTGGTTGGATCATTGATTCTTGGGTTTGTGTTGTGCTTCAGGCACAACCCTGCCACTTGAAAAACATGAGCATGCACAGTGAATTTCTAGATATAGGGCACTAAAAAAATGTACCCTAAGAGATCCAACAAGGTGAATAGAGATTGAATAGTCCATTTGGTCCTAGACAAAACATCTAGTATTCACTGGGTCCAAAACTAGTATTGGACTCCAGTAACTATGGCTTTCTAGGCAGTTCAGTGGTATCACTGACTGGTTTCAAGACAAAAGACACCAATATATCACCACCAGGATTAAGAGCACCAGAACTTTTTCTAGGTGGGAGTCTAGTAGTTTGGGTAGTGTTTTTTTTGGATGCATCTGTCTTCAAGGTTGACACCTTTCACTCTGCCCATCACCTACCTTTTTGGGTGATACCTTTTATTCTATTTCTTGATAGTGGAGAGTGGCTCACGGACCAGGGTTGGATTCACAGTCACCACCTCTGTACCTTGACCATCTTTTAGACCCTTATGCAATAGTTTAGCTCTCACTAACAGCTAGAGACTTAATCATTTCCAACGTTCTCCGCATCCAACTAAGCCAAGCACCATTAATTATAATGCTAATGTTATCAGAGATATAATGGTTAGAGCTAAGATGTTATAAAACATTTAGGTTTCTATGTCACTCACAAAAAGTCCGACCATTTTCTAGCTTTCTGTGCTTATATTATTTTTAGTAAACTACTTACTTACCTAGAAAATGTGGTTAGTCCTGAAAAACAGTGCTAGAACACCTCTATAGGTTTCACTACAGTGATGATGCAGTTAAACAGAACCACATATAAAAATGTGTTTAGTTGCAACACAATACCTAATGCGCAATAATAAACATGTTGTGTACTTAATTTATTGTTTCCTTCTGCCCCTTACCTACACACAATGGAAGGGGCATTACCATGTCACTAGCACATGTGCATGAATTATTGCACCATGGATATTGGGACCAGAACTATGACTTTGAATTACAGAGACTGGTTTAGTACACACCCTTTGTGCATTGAATATGCGATAAATGTTGCAATTCACGTGATGGCACTCATAAAGCCAATTGATTAGATTTAGATATTGATTACAGAACTCAAAAAGCAATTGACTTGACTTGCTTATAGAAAACAATAAAAATGAGGCCTTATTTATAGTTTGACATGCTGTACTCTGTTCCAACAAGACAGCAAAGGCATCTACTCCACTACCATAGTAGTCTACAGCCTACCATATTCAGAGACATCTGTCTGCCTAGTGGAGACGCTGTACCTTCAGAGGGACTGTGACCACGGCAGTTACTCAAAAGGCCCTGAAACGTTACTGTGCCATGCTATGTTCAGGGTACTCACACAACAAAATTTACTGTTTCTAAAAAAAAGAAATCCCAAAGTGACACTTTGTTTTAGAAAAAAAAAAAAAAAAAGCCCCAATGTGCATTGAGTTTTTGGTTTCCAGTCTGTGAGGGTAATTTATGTGTTTTCGTTTCCAGGCCCGCCTGACTTTTTCTGGTGGGCCAACACAGAAACCATGTATGTTGGAATGGTAGACTTAGGAAGAGCAGATGATCAGAGTACTTTGACTAACTATTCAATGTCAGTCAGACTGTCAGTCAAAGGTTTCCACCTGCCGAGGTTGAGTTTATTTGTAGGTGGTTTGAGCAAAAGATATTAACTTTGCACAGAAATATCAGCCTGAGAGATAATACAATTTGAAAAGTAAAGTGTAGACACATTATAGTATAAAAGAAAAAAGATGTAAGTCTGCATTGTCTCATCTATCCACAAGGAGACCTGTCTACAGGACTCTAGGATTTCCTCGTGGCATGTTTCCCTGATCCTTTTCTCTATAGTTCCACCTTTCCAAGGTATTTTGCCCATGCTTTTTGTTAATGCCTCTGAGATGTTGCTGAGCAGAAAGAAAAAGCGTTCTTCATCAGTTTCTATTTGTTCTCCAGAGTGTGTTTGATGGTGTTGGTTCTGACAGTGTCATTAATTGGGCAAGTTAACAAAAATGAGCCATGATTACAGTTGAGCCAAAGGCACAATTAGTCCCAGAGCTTGATTTCTTGTCATTAGTAGGACTTTTAAGTGAAAGAAGCTTCTTCTGGCTACAGGAAAAAGTCCCCTTTCTCTGCACAGGCCCTGATAAATCATAAAAAGTTTACAAGATCTGTAGTTCTAGTGACTTGAATAATCCGTAATGCACCTGACCCATAAACTGCTCTCAAATTGTGTGATCCTAGGCAAATATTTTATTTCATTCAGTCTTCTTTTTCTTCATTAACAAATAAGAGAGCACCTTGAAATATGTGAGCTTAGCATGTCGGCTGTTCAAAAACTCTTTATAGGATAAACGTTCGCGAATGCGGCTGTGCATAATTTTCTTATTCTGGAGGCTTTCTCTGCTTCTGTTTTTTTTTGTTTTGTAAAATATGTCTCGAAGGTCGTATATAGGCTAAGAATGCACATCTGGTTGGTAGTACTGAAAACTGCAGGGGGGTGGCCTGTCCACACATCTTTTTCTACAGTTTTGTTTTCCTCCTGATCCTTCCCAATTTCTCTCCAGAAGGTCTACAGATGTTCCTCAATTGGGGCTTTTTTCTAATGTGAGCCACTTGTTATAAAGTGCTTTGACCACATTTGTTTTATTAATTATTTATACCTATTATTCACTTTTCTGATTTCTTCCTTTCGTGTCTTGCTCATGTCATCCTTTTGCCACTCTTCTTTTTTTAATTCCAGTGCCTGGTTTCATCTTAACCTGACTTGACCTCCAATTTCACAGTTGCTGTTCAATTCCTGTGTTCCCTTTGGCTCATTGCATATGCTTTCTTTAACATCTAGTGGTGTGTCATTGTGGGCACTTTCTCCTCTCCATGGTACCCTGTCACCGTTAGAAGCATAACGTTTAGCATCAGTGTAAATAGAGCCGCAGACTATGAGCTTGGCAGACTGGTGACTCCCTCACATTTGTGGCGGAGTACATTGTCTGCCAAAATCTAAGTAAGGCTGTAAATCTGGAAATTACCTACAGTAAAATCTATAACTTGACAACACTAAAATAATCAATTTTGTTGACATCGGGCAATGATAAAAAATAAGAATTAAATTAAGGATATAACATTAAATAATTGTAGTATGGTAACAGTAATGGGTATATACAGTGTCACCAAAGTGTTCTGAGTGACATCAAGTAAACGACAGCAAAGCCTGAGTTGTCTATGATGTCACTCCTCCCCGTCCCAAGTGTAAAAACAATACCTTGCCTCTTTCCACTACCTCAAACCAAGCTTTACCCTCCCTTCCATCCCCTTCAAAAACTGCACTCCTTGCTGTTCTCTAGCAGGCTCTCCCAGAGCCCAGGCAGAGCATCCTGGAATTCCTTTAGGATATAGCCACAAAGGGTAATAAGTTCTGTTACCCACTGTTGCTATGACATAGCAGTGAGTGAATTATTGGATTTAGAGTTATTCACACTAATGGCTGTCTATGAGAGCCATACATAACACATTGCTTATTACATATTAATCATATTTCCTGCCCCTACACACACTTTGTATCTTCTGCTTACCTGTTAAATATGCCCTTAACTATAAATTATGTCATTGCGTGTTCTTCACTGTGTCATATTGAATCCGCGTTTCTATTACCCTCCACTGCTGGGTAACTGCTCACCCTGGCTAGCCAGGTAGAGTTCAATGGAATTGTGGGCATCAGACGCTAGTGACAAATGACGCAACCTCCCACAGGATACTGGTGACCCGTGCTTGAGCACCCCAGGGAAAGGCCTCACAGAGTCCTCCCCTCTCGCCATGGCCATTCTTGGTTCCTTTCTGACGCCTTTGTACACTTTTACAGGGAATGCCACTTAAATATTTTCACTATCTGCGGGAAATATCCTGATTTTGTGATTAATTAGGAAATCCGTGACCTCCGTGCAATTATTCAGGCTGCCCCAAAAGTAATAACTACATGAAGATGAAACAATATTTCCATAACTAATGCCATGAAGAGTGTGTGTGTCCTTATTTAAAAAGGCATATTTGCTCAGGCTTACTTCCACACGCTGTAGCTATGGTAACAGTCTCAGACTGCTTGCCCAGAGTGCTTGCAAGCACAGTCTGGCCTCAGTTGGTAGTGCGAAGCATTCAGCAACTTCCAAATGATAATATTGTACCAAAGCACTGCTTTTGCATCTGACGTATAAGGACACAGAATCGCGTCTCAGTTGAACATTTACTGAAAAAACACTTTAATGACCTCCATTAGAGACTAGCATTACCATGCAAATGCCATTTACACAAAACAATTATAGCTTTGGGCCATGGTTACCTAAGAAATAGCACACTGGATAAGAAATGCCTTTACTCCTAATGTGCTTCTCCCTCACATTTTGCCACTTCATAGTGGCACGCACCTGGTACTTTTTACATGTATGATGGTATTCATTTCTCTATACCAGGCTGCTCTAACAAGTAGCTTGTGAGCTACTGGTAGCTCTCCAGCTACCTGTAAGTAGCCCTTCTGAGGACCGTCCAGCCTACTAAATTAGAAGCTTTTGCTTGGCTTGAATTAATATATGTATATCAAACCTGAAAAGTGTACATGCAAAATGTGTGTATTTCCAGAACTCATAAGCTAAAACTTGGAGAATAATGTTTGAATTTAAAAAATATATTTAAAACTGGTATTTGAAAGATGTATCATGCAGTGCTGGAGAGACCTATTATGAATAATATTACTTATGTTCCAGGAGCATAGCACCTATTGCTGTTATATATTAACTATTCTAGCAACTACAGCGATTATATATTAACCATGTAGAGGCAATTCCACATTGACAAATAATTTTTGCATTACTGCTGGCAACTGTGCTCGGTGCACTGAGACGATCAGTGCTGGTAATCTTGCAAATGGTGGCCACTAACTTGGGGCCTGATTTAGAGTTTGGTGGATGGGGTTACTCAGTCACAAGCAGACGGATATCCTGTCTGCCATATTAGGATTCCATTATATCCTATGGAAATCATAATACAACGGATGGGATATCCGTCTCGTTTGTGATGAAGTAAACCAATCGGCAACATCGAAATCTGGCCCTTCATCGTGTCTGATGTGTTCACTATTACAACTTTAACAATATTAGTAGCTCTGGATGATTTTCACTGAACATTAGTAGCTTTTATTACTCTAAAGATTGGAGACCCCTGCTCTATACCATCTTATTTATTTGATATTTCTTATGTGTTGCTACTTTGTCATCTTACCAATAATTTTGTGCGCTAGGAAGAAACTGATGACAGCATGTCAAATATACTTGGAGTTCAAATGAATGTGAGGGGACACACTCCAGTATTCATCACTCACTGCCTACATAGATAGGCGATACTCATTTGAATGGCAACCTAAATAGTTATATTGTCTGCAGTTTCCTGAAATGCAGGAAGTTGGCTTTTGCCCCCAGTGTAGGGCTCTGATTGATCAATTAACTGCTACCTTGTAGTCCAAATGATTTGTCTCCATAGTTTAATCTTTTGAAGACTCTTTGCTTAATCTGGTTATCAGTAGTTGAAAGGATGGCACTGACTGGAATCCTGTTGATCAGTCTTTGTTTTATCTGTCAGCATTAGTGTTTCAACCCTCACATCACTGTCCTCCTGCCTTTGTTTCTTCGCTTTCCAGACAATCATCACCACCCGATTACCAGTTAATGTCTCAAAACCTCTGCACTGGCCCTCTTCTTTCCATGTCAGGCTTAATAGCATAGCTGTTGATAGGCCTTATGTGGCCAACAGAGAAATAACTTGAAGAAGCACTAACGAGATAGAGGCTTTGGCTCCACCTAACTGTTGATTACTTTGAGTACAGAATGTGATTGGGCAAATGTTGTGTACTTCAGCTGAAAAAGTATACTTGTATTGCACTTTTTTTTTTGTGGGATAGTCCATGCAGATTACAACAGGACTGAATTAGCTATGGTGATTAGTCAGGGAGGAAGGCCATAGACTTTATTTGTTTAAAAAAAAAACTTAATACAAAGACAGTAGGCATGAGCTATTTATTGTGAAAAGCATGTGTTAAAACCCGAAGGACTTTAAGGATTTATCAGTACATTATGCTAAAACTTGTTATAGGTATTTTCCTACATGGAACCTTGCAGATTAGGTACGGGTTTCTGTGTCGGTTACTCCCTTGACATATCCCTGGGATAGAAGATTTGTACTTTTAGAATAGTACTTATGCTATTTTAGGATTGGTTGTATATTGTTTTGCCAACTGAACTTTTATATATGTTTGCACTTTTATAACTGTATACCAGTAGATATGAGGAATATTGTAGGCCTGAGTTGGTTATGGCAACGCTCAAGGTACTGGTCAGTGCAAAAGGCTACTTACCTGATTGGGTCTTTGACAAAAGTTTTGACAGAGACCATATGTCTAATGTTTTTACTAAGAAAATTTATGACAGACACAGAAGGCCTGACATTTATTGTGAAAATCTTGTGTTAAAGCCAATAGACCTTTAAGGGCGAATTGTTATTGCACTGTGTATACAGGTATTGGCTTACATATAATCTCACAAATTACTTTAATGGGCAAGGGCAAGGGTAGAATTTGGTTTCTTAGTCTGGTTCCCCACTCTGACAAATCCGGCTGGTAAAAGACGTGAAATTTGATAATCTTTGTTAACCCTTCTGTGTATATTTGATCATCATTATCATCAAAAGCTTTATTTGATTTTGTATAAAATCATAAAAGCATAAATACATAAAACAGATATAAACAAATCAGAATCAGGCACACATAAATAATATACAAGAATAAAACCAACTGAAAACAGTCTCTCTGTGTAATACGTTAATGAAAACAGAACAATAAGTGGTCAAAACCCGCAAGTGTTTTTTCAACTAAATGACTATCCATATGAGATCCAAACTTTAAATAATGCACATAATAAATGTTAAAAACAGGGTAGACATGGCAGGTTGACTATAATACACCATACAAATGTTAATTCTGGCAGGGCAATTACTAGACAGTCTTCAAAGCAATTGATAATTGAATGTTGCCATCGGCACATGCAATAAATATCTAGAAATCCCCAGACCACCCTATTTCCCCACTACTTGCCAAAGGCAAAAAGCTGCCGAAATATACTTATGGACCATCAAACAAATGTGCTTTGTTTGCAAAGCTGCAGATAAAAAAGAGCTGATCTTCATTGGCGGATATTTAAAGGCTTCAGCAAATGTACTAAAAATTGCTTCCTCGGTCTGTCATAGAATTTACAGAAAAAAATAAAATGTAAAAGAAATTGGGGAATCATTGAGTCCAGTGGAAAATGACATTTCAATCCATTATGTAATATTCCAAATATCATTGCCTTCGGCTTGTAAAATGAGAGAGCGCAATGAAATATATCAAGATCCCTTTCCCTCTCCCAGGAAAATAAATATAGTCTTCCACAGGCAGTTCTATCAAGTTCATTATGAGAGAGAGGGAAAGCTTATACAATATTGAGTTGAAAAAAATTACCACAGGGACAATGTTCAAAATGGGCAGTCTTCAGCATCCCAATCCGGCACGCCACAAATATTTGAATCTCCAACATTACACAGCAAAAAAATTAAAATCACCCCTCCAAAATGATATGGTAGTGAGTTGTGAGTTTGTCTGAAACACTACTCAATGTACTATTGAGTAGGATAGCAATATCCATATTTGACATAGAAAAATTATTATGATAAAAATTAACTACTACAAGAGTCGACTGGTCACCTGATGAGATAAGAATAATTTGGAAATTAGGGGACTCCAGATAAGTCTTAAGAATCCTCCTTGTGGAGGTGATAGACAGTAAAGTAGGGAGACCCCACCTTACTATGTCTGCCTCTGCCCGGTACAGCCAGAGAATGCACGGAGTAAGAACCATTAATGTGAACCCCATCGCTAGACCAGATCTATTGCAAACATACAATGCCATGCCCTGAAACAAGATCTAACCAGTCCTGGTTCCCAATCTTACTTGCAACACCCACCACATTCCAAAAAAGGCATTTAAAATCGTAATGATTTAATGTGACTTGAGTGTCAATAAGCCAAAATGGGTGCTAATAATTTAGCAGAAACTAATTCCTCATTGATATTCATACTAGATATGTTTCTATTCACACAGAAGGGAGGGTGTGATAAAATAGAGGTAGTTCAGGGACAAGGACTTCGCGCAGTCTCCAAGGGTGCATTTGCCCACTTTGGGTCATCTACAGCTAGAGCAGTCTGTTTTGAGGGTAACAGCCAGTCCACTTGATCTAACAAGGAAAAAAAATGAAATGTGGGCAAATTAAACTCACTTTTCGCATGCAGGATTCCGTGGGCAGATCTTGGGGCATGAGCAACAAAAGGTTCATAAAAATACCCTAAAGGAACCACCTTTACACTATCCACGGGTAGATTGACCCAGGCAAAATACTCCAACAAAGCACCCGCAATAGACGTGTATGCAAAATTTACGATACTGTCACCCCCATCACATTTGGGCTGAGAGCCAACCCAATGCACCTGTTCCACATTTATAATGGCGTTTACATAAAGATCAAAAGAATATAAGCTAGAGATTTTAGCAAACCATTGCAAAATCTTTGTTCTTCAATTGATCATAGGCCTCCACCTTGCTGTGTGCAAGAGAAGGAAAAAATTTTAAAACCACAACCAGTGGGGTCACCTCTGGGGGGAGATGGAGTACTCTTGGCCTGATGCGAAGTCCTAATAGGCTCGGTAACTGGAGAGGGGAGCCAATGTTGTATCTGATGGCAAAGAAGATACTATAGGTTTTGTAGAGGGACCCAGGGATACAGAAGAAACAGTTTCTAACTCAGCTTGACAAGAGGCAAGAATTTTCCCCACTGCATTCTCCAAGTTGTCCAGCTTTTCATGAATTGGCATAAGAAGTTCTTTCACGGATACTGTCAAAGCATCAAGAGCAGAAGTCCATGAGGAGTTGGAGCTACAGCCACCCTCTTACATTTCCACTTATGTTTAGCAGCAAGTGAACGAGTTATTGTGGAGGATGCTAAGGAAGATAAAACTTCACGCAAAGGAGGCCCAACCAGGAATGGAACAGACATTTCTCTCTCAAAATTGGCAGGTCCTGCCGGCTGAATTATTACCATGTTTTCAGCCCCTGTTTAATCTATCTGCAAGACCACAGCTGGCCCAACAAACCCCAGAGACAGGCACCTTTCAGCCAGGTCAGTTTTTTTGGAGATGACTCCAACTGCCCTTATCAAGGAAAGCATCTATTGTGGTATGATTAGTGCCTGCCGTTGCAGTAGAATTCACAACCTTTTTTCCCCATCTTGCTTAACAATGTCCTACCAGGTTAAGTAGTTTAATGTCATTCGATATCAACATCAACGAAGTATGGGATAGGGCCAAGGGCTGGAGGGAGGAAAACGAAAAGAGGCAAATCACTTAGTCCACAAATTTATGAGCCATCTATCAGCTCACCAGCCTGACGAGGGAATATAATGCGTATAGGAAGAGCCCTGAAATAAAAACAAAACACCAGGACCAAGAGGGCAAGCCCAACCCAGCCTTGTTAGGGCGTAGACGGGCCCGCTCTTGGCCCAGTCTTTACCCGGGCACATCCCACATCACGGGAAACCCCCAGGCTCTTTATAGCGTTGCGGACATGAGAGCAGTCCTTCTGGCTTGCCCCTCCTCTTTGCTGCTCCAGGATTGTGGGACAGCAAGTCTCTGTGAAAACAGGCACCAAACACACTCCGTGCTGACTGTGTACCTAAGGGTTGCCTTGTGGGAATGCATCATTCAACTTGCCTAAGCTGGTTACGGTGATTAACCAGTCATAAACGCTGTCTGGCATGATTGGTTTATTGAAAGAATATATTTATTATGAAAAAGTATGACAAAGGCAGCAGGCCTTTTCAATTTATTGTGAAAAGAGTTTGTAAAAAGCTAATATGCCTCTGAGTCTGAGTGGTCATTACACTGCATTAACGCAGGGTGACAGATATTTTGTTACATGGAATCTCATAGTAGGCAAGGATTTTGTTGTTGGTTACCTCCTCTGGCAAACACTTGGAGTGGAAGATTTGCAGTGCCATAATTTAGGCCCTTTTTGGAGGGATTGTATTTTGTTTTGCCACCTGTATTTTTGTATAGATTTGTATTTTTATGACTGTGTGGCTGATAGTGTATTATGAAAGATTGTGACAAATGTAGTATGCCAGACTTACATATTATGAATACTTTTAGTAATGCCAATAGGCCTTTATGGATGTATTTGTGTTACACTAGGTGGAAGGCTGTAGACTGATACTGTGTTACATGGAATCTCACAGACTCGCTAGGGTTTATGTTATCCCCTTAGATAAACCTTTTGGGGAAAAGATTTCCACTGTTATAATCCATTAGGCCTTCGAAAGAGAAGTTCTGCTAACTGTTATTTTAAACGTATTTGTAATTTGGCTGCCTGGTGGCCGCCTTTGATAGAGCTTACAGTTATAGTACATCTGAGTGGGTTACAGCGACGAGCCCATGATAAAGGCGTCACGTTTCATTGGTTCATTAAGATAAGTAATGTCAGATGCCAAAGGCTCAACCTGTTTATTATTAAAAACGGCAACAAAGGCAATAGGCCTGACGCATTTAGAGAATCGTATATTCATGTCTAAAGGCCTTTAAGGGTAAATTATTATGACACTGTTTCAAAGCCTGTTGACAATTGTTGTGTTACAAGGAAACTCAAAGATTGCTGTAGTAGGCAAGGAGTTTGGTTTTGGTTACCTGCTTTGACAAACCCAGGGAGTTAAATAAAGTGATTATTCTCGCTAACCCATCCTAGCTTGTTAGCACCTCCTAGAAGGGTTTGGGAGGGTAGTTGTCCACCAGGTTCTTGTAATAAAACATAAACAGCTATCCAAACATATATCTAGCTACATAGACAATGTTTACATCAGCCCTCGTCGGTCTATTTGAAAGTCATTCACATTCTGCTTCACCCAAAGACAGCATATTGCATGGAGCAATGGGTTACCCCATTTCTACCATTGGTTCTATTTCATGAGAGTGATGGCATTTTATCTCATCACATTTGCACATCCGCATGTAAACTGGTGCTCTTCAGTGGCTAGGGTAGTAGTTCAATGACCTTGTTTTACATTTTTAACTTTTATAGATCCCCTTTCATTTCTTTGTTTCTTTTTTTTTTAAGAGTTCTGCACCTCCGAAGACCGCCTTACTGGGGTTGCTTTACGTTTATTCTTTTAATTTATCTTGTCCATGCTTGTTGAGTTTATGTTTCTCTTTTTTGTGAATGAGCAAGCAGGAGGATGCAAGAGCCTTTCAGTGTGTGAATGGAATGTATGAGTGCAAGGATGACTGAAAAAGTGCAGGTATAACAACTTGTTGAGTGCTTAAACACATCAGTGACTCAAGAGGCATTTTCTGTTATAAACCAGTTATATGGCCGTTGCCCATGCCTGTTTCACTTAATGCCACAACAGAAAATATTAAAGTTGCCATTCACAGTTTCATGGTAATTCTGATAAATAAGGGAAATTGTATTATTATCATTACAGAAATGTAAAGCATCCTCATATTGAACATAAGAAGCCTGATTTACAAAGGTAAATTTACAGGTGTAGATCGAGTCTAGTCTTATTCTATTAGCGATAACACTCCACTTTTTTCTAGTCACCATTTCTGAGTGGAGATTTACATCAGGTTGTAGACATATTTATCCCCACTCCCTCCAAGAGGGGTTGGACCTTCCTATCGACAAGTGGAAAGTTACTATTGGTGACTTTGCAATAGTGATGTGCGAAATTTGCATAATTTGCTGTCACGTAATTATGCAAAATGTTGGCAAAGATTGTGAAATCATACGTAATTAAGCAAAATGCAAATGTAATTTCATGCTATATTTTAGCGCGATCTTTGATGATGAGAGGCATCTCACACAAAAAAATATAGTGCAAAAAACGAAAGCACTGCAAACATTAGCCACACACATTCTGTTGTTCCAGTGCATTTATGGTAATTTATTTCTGTGTATGATGTGTAATTATACACAGTGGGGTAATGGTGTCATTTTGGGAATTTCACATAACAAGCAAAATTCACAAAAGAATTCGAATTACACCAGCGTGATTTTAATTTCTCTCAGGCCTGCTTTGCACCTGTGGCTGGTCACCATCACAGAGGTAGGGTCCTTCCTAAAGAAAAGTATAAGGAATTTAATTCAGTTTATTTAAAAAATATTATAAATATTTTGATGTAAAACATAAATGTAAAACCATTGAAAATAATTAATAGTAACCTGGGGCTAATAAAATAACAAGTTACAGCACATTACCTCTTCATGTGAAAGGTGGATGAACTTATAAAATGAATTAAATGTTTTAATGTAATTTAGAAATATTATTTTTAAACAGTAATCTAAACATAGAATCACCCACCCGCAGTAAAATCTTTATTTTTTTTAAATTGTAATAAACTTGGTTAAAGGTATATATTTAATTCAGTTTTTTATTTAAAAAAATAAGATAAAAAATGTAATGTATTTTTTTAAAATAAGTCTACAATTAGATTTTTTAATTTTGCATACTTTTAGTCACCAAAAGTGATATATCACCAGTAGTTAATTATTGTTAGAACCTAGTTTCTTTAGGTAAAGCATTTTTTGTTTTGCTAATACCTTTGGTGCTGTTTGATAAATCTTCACTCAATTTTCAAAACTAGTGCACCAGTCAATTCAGCTGCTGTCTAGGAAGTTTCAGGAGATTCACCAACCAGGGGCCGAGAAAACAGGGGTGGGGGGTCTTAAAACAAGCTTTCCTCATGCAATTTCCCATAGAGATCCTAGACATGACTACAGACAGAACTGCTAAAGGGAATTACACCAAATTTGGCAGAAAGCTAGATCTTGGACCAGAAAGATCTCTTTTAGTAATTTGGTGTAAAACTGTCAGTAATGTTGGAATTATTAAACAAAAAGACTTATGCATATCTAGAGGCACAGATCCACTGTAGATCCACTGTGGTGGATCCGCAGATCCACACACCAACAACAATGCCATGAGGAAAGTTGCGGTTGCCATTTTGTATATTGGGACTCGGTCTCAAGGTGAGGGGTATTGTTGGGGGAGGGGAATCAATCTTAAAAGTGATAGGAAGGGTCAGGGTTTAGGTACCCTGACCCCATGGGACTGATGGAGGGGTCTCTGAGGGACCCCTCATGGGCAAGAAATTGCCCCAAAACATTTTTGGGGGGTGCATGAAGATCTGCAGATCCACCAAGGCACTCAGTGTGGCATTCATGTGTGTCTGCAAAGGCACCACGGATCCATACACCCACTTACACACACCCACACCCACTCACAGACCTACAAAACCACTGTCACACCCTCTCACAGGCCCTGTGGCCAATCGCCCACTGTGCACGTCCAAAGGCTTTGCCCGGTGTTTGGTTGGCTGCATGAGGGGGGCTGGCTGCAGTCCAGGCCCTGTAGCCAACCCCCACAGTGCATGCCCGAAGTGAGTGGTGGTGATCAGTCATGACATCTTCTATGGCGTCATTGTTAATTTTCAGTAAAATTATTGATGAGAAAACTGTGCATGGCAGGAGCATAAGTTATAGTTATCTTAGGACTCAAAAGCAAAAAGAAAATGGAAACCTATATTTCTTTGGTATACAGCTGCCAATGCTG
Source organism: Pleurodeles waltl (assembly GCF_031143425.1). Taxonomy (NCBI): domain Eukaryota; kingdom Metazoa; phylum Chordata; class Amphibia; order Caudata; family Salamandridae; genus Pleurodeles; species Pleurodeles waltl. Next base: position 433,167,582 of record NC_090444.1, read on the forward strand.
TCAATACAGCACAAGTACAAGTGAAGTACATTTGGTAAACGTCTTGACCCCAAGAATTTCACAGAGCTTAGTTTGGGCAGCCTCTACATTGTGGGAAGACCATTCAGGTCATCTCTGCACAGCCACATTATTCAGCCCCACACACTTCACTCACTGATGCCTTGACCATAGCATTATCTAATTATGCAGACGATACCACTTCACCAAATAATTGAAGATTCTCCTATATTATGTTAAAGGAGAGTCCTGGTTTTATTAAAGACAAATGTTACACAGTCTCTTCTCTAGCTTCATTTTGTACCTCACTTAAAAGAACACTACACATCCCATAATCCTGGACTCATGGGGAAGAAATTATTGACATATACAAAGAGGATCTTCACCTTTACATAGCAGTAGTCCATATACCATTTCCTCTTTCCATGATGAGGCAGAGTCTATTTTCCATGAAAAAACGAAAAATCACAAACATCAATATAATACCAAGAAGCACTCAAAGAGCTTCTTTCCTTTGATCATTATCCTCCCAGAAGAAATGTTCAACTTGCATTGCTTGCCATTTTCCAGCCAGATTATGGTTAGATTCTGGAACCCATTACTTGGCAAGTCAAGATTGGCACTGGAAGTAACCAAACAGATATATTACCATCAGCTATAGGGAGGTCTCTGTTACGCAAGTCAAGAGCCCTTTAACAACTTCTAATGCTGCATGGTTTATAGGTGTGCAGTATAAGGTTTTACATGTTGATAACTTGAACACTCTGCAGGTCTCAAAGTATCCCCCAACTTTGCCCCATCCCAAGAAGCCATTGCACCCTTGTCCAATGAGCAAACATCCCTTATCTACCTCTGCCATGACTATTATACTTTTAAAGCACCAATTAATGGTAGTCGAAGGCACAAGCCTAAATCTCTTGTGCAAGGCTATCAAAAGTTTTAGATCAGATGTCTTCAAACTCCCTGTTACATGTATATACTGCTTGAGACATCTGACCACACACAACTTAGGTTGTAGATGAAAGGCAGGGAACTCAATGAAAGTAGAGGCATTTTTGGTATGTCTTGATATTGTAAAATGAGCTACACAGGAGAAAAATGCCTGGCAGAAATATCTAGCACAATAACATCTGGTACCCTATGAGAAGACTCCAAACTTAACAACATTACCAATGTTGCCTACAGCAGTTTCAAGGATAACCTTTTATTGTGCTCCCATGTTAGAAAAAAACTGTAGATCTACCTTTGCATCCCATAAAGTAGAAAACCTAGGCATTAGGTAGACTTGTATACCTGATACCACTTTAACAATTTACAAACCATCAGGTGCTCCTTAACTGGTTTACCGTCAGCTTTTTGACATCGTACTGATATAGCTGTTCGTTCTAGATCCATTACTAGCTCTTTAAAACTTCTGTCTCACTGCTAAGGATGTCAGAGCGTTTAGAATTCTTGTGACATCAGTGAACACAGGATGTATACCTCTTCCCACACCACAGCTGCTCCAGGTATCTAATGTTGATTTATAGGCCTTTTACCAATGATGCTCTGATATCAGTAGAATCTGATTCTAAAAGGGTGGCATGCATGTGAGCACCCAGATGCTCATTGGCACCAGACTGAGCCTGCTCTCCAAAACTCAGCTTTTTTAAACTGCTCCAGAGGGCCCCTCAACAGATGAGAAAAGGTTAGAATAAGAATTTCACAACTGAATTACAATTCTAGGAGTTATGGGAACCACAACTGCAACCTCCAAAATGGAGTTACCAATGTGACCCATGCTACCTCTCAGTGAGTCTGGGAACCAAATCTTAGAATCATGATAAATGGTGCAAAAGCATTAAGATTCCCACGAGACAAATCCTGAAGAAAAGCATCAGTTGCTAGAGATTCGAGATCCGCTCCCCAGCTATATACATTTCCTAAATGAGCTGTCAAATGGGACAAAAGAGGGCTACACTGAAAGGACCACATCTTGAAATCCAGACACCACTCGTAGGTGATAGGTGAATACCTGTTCCCTGTTACATAGTTCGGCCCCTGAAGGAATTCACCCACCATAGACACATGGTCTTCTATAGATAAACTTCCCAAAGATCTTTCTAACCCCGCCAATAGCTTTGGCCCTGTCCATTCTAATCTGTATATGTACCTGACTGCGGTAATGTTCCCCATACAACTGAGAATTGCATACTTGACCCTGTTTTTTGCAAAATAGCCTGCTAGTTGCACTAAACAACTTATGTTCATTATTGATTCCTTCCTAGACCATCCTTTTCCGGTCAAGCAATTACCATGACTTGTGCCCCAGCTCCCCAGACTTGCATCTGATTCTAAGACAAAATCTGGGGACATAAGGAAGATGGCTCACCCATTCCATGTGTTTACATGATTTAGCCAACAACCTATCTTCTCTTTTGACTCCAGATCTAAAGGGACTGTTTGTGATTATTCTAGAAGGTGTCCTAACATCAGACGCTGGAGAGCCCTATTATGGGATCTGGGAAAAATTATCTGAATTGAATACAAGAGCAAGCCTACTAGCCTCACCAACTGGAGGAGAGAAATTTGATGTTATGATAATGTCACTCTCACCATCACACCTTTAACTTTGTTTCTGTAAAAAGAAGAATCTTATTTATGAATCCACCAGAAACCCCGATAATTACATTCTCCTTGAGCGCACCAACTCTGATTTTTCCACGTTGATAATGAAATGCAATGAATTCATCAATTCTATGCCCCCCTGAACTTGCTTCATAAACCTTCCTCCCTCCTGTTCAAGGAATTTGACTTCATCCTGGTACACCACCATCCTCGGTCCCCATGATCTGAAGGCTGCAACAAGAGGCCTCATCAACCTAGTAGAGGATCAAGGAACGGAGGATAGAACGATTGAAAGGGACTTGAATTTGAACCCTTGTACCTGCCACACACACAGCAAGTACTTCCTCTGCTCTTGATATATTGGAATTGTCAAGTAGGTATCTTTTAAATGTAGGCAAACCATCTAGTCTAGAAGAAAGGAGTCCCTCAGGCAGAATATATTCTCCATTTTTAAATGGCGGTATAGAATAAATTAGTTGAGCTCCCTCAAATTAATTGCTGGCCAACATTTTTGTCATTCTGCAACAGGAAGATGTTGTTGACAAAGCAATTGGGCTGTAAGTGACATGGTTCCACGGGCAACTCCTGTATCTTTGCTGTGACAAGAGCCCAACCTTACTGAGAAAAATGTATTGGCAAAGACCATTTGGTCTGTATTGGGGTTGCATTGAGTTCTATTTGGAATCCTCACTCTGTCTGACCCATCTGTCTGCGATACCCATGGGTCTTTTGATATAAACCCCCACTGTTCAACAAAAAGGGCTAAGCTGATTTCCACTGTCAAAAGAGGAGAGGACACTACAGTTACCTAATGTTCTCTCTCTTCTTGCTTGTCCTCTACTGACGACAAAGCACCCCCCCCTCCTTCTTTGTGGGAAAAATGATGGCCTTGAGGGTCCATACTGCTAGTGGAAAAAGGGTCTGTAAAAAGGTCCCCTGGCTGGTGATACAACCCCTATATCCACCAACCGTGAGAGAGAGCCATCCAAAAACACGGACCAGGGATAGTTATGTCTTGTCCATGGAGGTATAGGTCTGAACATACCATGCAGTTTCTTACATAAATTAATCCCCAAAGAGACACCCTCGAAAATTGGCCCCTCCATCCAAACTTCCCCAGGTTTGGGATCAATTCATAATATCAACCACTCCATATTTCAAAATAAAGTCCTTTATCTGTATTCCCAAGAAAGCAGATCTATCCTTTGGGCCCAACCAGAAATTGCTTCCAGGTTCAGTTGGTCATCTGGCTCCTTCCTTGAGCAGCACACAAAATACATGAAATAGAGCCCAAAGTATCCAATAATTCATCTTGGTGTTAGGACCATGCCCTTTCTATACCTTTTCTAGGGTCCTTGCCATGTTTGCTTATAAATGTTACAAATTTAGCATTCAATGCTGGAGTTCTGACCACTTTCTCAGATATTGTTGGCCTTGGGCACCCCACCCTCATTTTAGAGCTAACACTGCTGTCCACTGAACTTTTTATGTTGCACCTAATGTGTTTATCAGTAAACGGTGGAGGAGTTCATTCTGCCAAATTCGGACACTGAAGGAGCTCAGACTCAAACGTGGGAGTACCTCCCTCATCTAAAATAAGAATATGAGGCTTATCTCCAACTTTCATTTTTTCCAGGTCACTAGTACTATCATCAACCTTATCACTAATTGTTATGGTCAAATTATTCACTGTAATTCTGTCTACCTAAATCATCTGGCCTCCTAAGTGACTCGCCCATAATATCCACAATAGACTTTTGACATAATGACATTAAAGGTGTCATTATGACCCTGGCGGCCAGCATAAATATGGAGGAAAGTACTGCCAACAGGCTGGCGGAACTTTTCTCCACAATATGACATTCCATTCCCTGTCACTAATAGGGGTCTTCCCGCTCCCCTCCCCCTTCCCTGGTTTCCCCCAGCCCCCTCTTCCATTCTAGACCCCTCCACCCTCTACACGCCCCTCCCTTCACACACGCACACAGGCATACACACACCCATACCAACATTCATCCACTCATGCATACATCCATTCACACACGCACACACTTACATACATACACGCACACATGCATTCACACAACTCAACATACATGCATTCACACAGCCATACATGCGCACACACACAACACGAAACACACACCTGCATACATGCATGCACAGACATACACCTCCACACACACATACAACACCCCCCACCCCCTCCATTGTGGGAGACCCGACTTACCTGGATCCAGGGGGTCCTCCAGCAGGAGACGGGTTGGGGACTGCTGCCAGCAGCAACATCCACCAGCAGAACACCGACAGGCCGTACCGCCATCCGCCGCCATAGCCACAGCCGTATTTCTGCCATCCCTGTGGCGGAAATCTGCCTGTAGTGATAATACAGTGGACGGCTGATAGCCGCGGCGACGGTCTTTTGGCAGCCGTCGCTGCGGCAGTAGGCGGTTGTTACCGCCAATGTTATAATAAGGGCCTAAGTCATTATTTCCCTGCAGAATTAGCCACTACCAAATTCATCTCCCTCATGCCCTTGACGGGAATCATTATTTTTCTTCATTGTTCCTTTGCTGCAATGTCTCCATAATTTCACTTGCTGAGAACTTGATCTGCTTTGCACAGGAATTAACAAAAGTCTTCTAATAGTGTTTGCCACTGAATTTCCTACATCAGTGTCCACACTTCTAAAAGATGTGAAGACAGCTTTATGAATGGAATTAGAAACTGAATTGTCCAAAAAAAAAACATTGTTTTTCTTAAAAACATCCTACTCTTCATTAATAACTTTGAAGCCAATCATTTTAATCAGCACACAGTATGAAATTTAACCCCCACAATATTTCCTTTGATCAAGTTAAGTCAAATATATTAACCCTTGGATGCTTCATACAACTGGGGGCCATCCGACGCTGCAGTTGGCATGTGGTTTGGATGGCCCTTGGCTGTCCTAGCAGCCACCCATGAGGAAAGCACTGGCGCTCCCCGTGGGCTCCCTGAAATACCTCCACACCAGGGATGGCAGCAGAAGTGCTTCCGCTACTAACCCGCCGTTCCCCCCGCGGCATCTAATTAGAAGTCACCCCAGATGAGCTGGACCCATTTGCTTCCAGCGCCACATTGGAGAAACAGGTGCATTTCGCCTGGGGAGGTTTTTTTTTCTTTTTACAAAAGAGGCATCAGAGGAAAGGAGAGAGTTTTCCTTTCCTCCAATGTCTTGTTGAACATTCCTGCTGCACGATCGTGCTGTGATTGTGCAGCAGGAATTCCCACTAGACAGGGATTTCTTTTGTTTATATTGTTTTTGTGGGGGAGCTGCCCCTTTGGCAAGGGTCGCTCCACTTGGGAGATATACATTTTCGCCATTTGTGCCTCCCTTGGGGCAGATCAGCCTCTTTATTCTAGGCCCATCTGCCCCCAAGAGGGCAGAATTCATCAGACACCAGGGATTTTTTGTGCAGCAATATTTATTTGTTTTGGGAGAGGTCCCTTGGGCAAGGGTCGCTCCCCTTTGAGGCAAATTTATTTAGGCTGTTTTTGCCCCCTTTGGGGCAGATCAGCCTCTTTATTTTAGGCACATGTGCACCCAAGGGGGGGCAGAAACCACTTGACACCATGGATTGTGTTTGTGTATTGTAGGGGAGTGATTACTTAGGCAAGAGTCGCTCCTCTTTGGGGATAATCATTTTGGCCATTTCTGGTCCCTGGGTGCAGATGGGTCTCTTTTTTTAGGCACATCTTCCCCCAAAGGGGACAAACACCAAAGGGATTATTTTTGGCGCATTATTTATTTGTCTGGAGAGCTGCCCCTTGGGCAATGGTCGCTCTCCTTTGGGGAAACATATTTTGGCCATTTCTGCCCTCCTTGGGGGCAGATCGGCCTCTTTTTTTGGGGGGCCCATCTGTCCCCAAGTGGGGCAGAAAACACAAGTCATCAGGGATTTCAATTGGAGCATTATTTTTATGTTTGGGAAGCAGCCCCTTGAGGAAGGTTTGCTTCCCTTTAGGGATCTCATATTTTGGTAATTTCTGCCCCCGTTGGGGGCAGATCGGCCATTTTTAGGCCCAACTGCCCCCAAAGGGTGCAGAAAACCACCAGACATCAGGGAAAGCTTCTGAATGCTTGGTGGCGGGGTCTTTTGATTCCCTTTCTGTGACTCCTGCTTGCAGTTTTGGCAGTGGTAGACCTGCAGTTTGTGGAGTTGCATGTGTTTGGTAAGAAAAACATGTTTGTACTGTTTACTCCAAGGGAGTATCTTTACCATGCACAAATTAGTTTTTTGCATATGGTGTAATAATAGCAGCATATTTAGCTTATGTTTTATTGTGTGTGAAATTCTCCTTAAATTTGTGCACAATGTGTATTGTGTTGTCTTATGTGCGATTTTATTTGTTTTTCCTTTTTAGTGGGATATTGTTGCTGCTTGCTGTGTCTGTGCAGAGTAGGTGCTGGTGAGTCTAGCTGTCTCTGGCAAGTGAGTGATACCATTTGTGAGTATACAGGTCTTTGTGATAAAGCCATACTTTGTTTATTCATTAATTTGCTCAATGTTGGTTATTGTTGACATCTGTCAAGTTACCTTTATTAGCAAGGATAATGGCTAGCCACAGGATGACTGCTCAGCAGGTTGTTGGAATGCTTTTTGAATCTTTATCTGACCATGACAATGAGACTGACTCTGCATCTGAGGCAGAGGATGAAGTGTATGATTCTGGCAGTGAATTTTCTCTCTGAGAGAAATCATCTGATGATGAAGCCACTCTCAGTGTGGATGAAGTGTCTGTTTTGGAGGAGGACACTGATGTGCTGATAGTGATGCAAGGCTTCCCATTGGAAGAGCTGAACTGTGGGTTACCCCAAACAGCCGGCGTTGCCTGCCTTTACTGGTGTCGCAGGGTGCTGAGTGAATGCTGAAAACGTTTTGTCTATACATTTCTTTGAGTTGTTTATGAACTATGTATTTTTGGTGAGATTGTCGAGCAGACTAATTTGTATGCTGAACAGTATTTGAGGGACAACAATGCCAGACATAGGCCCTACTCTAGAGCTACCCAGTGGAAACCTACAAACCTGGAAGAGTTGAAGAAGTTCTTGGGTTTTACTTTTTTGATGAGCTTGATAAGGAAGCCATTGCTGTCTTTATAGTAGTCTACCAGTCCCTCCATGAGTTGTGATTGGTATTTGCTTCTGCTTTTGATGCTACATTTTGTTTATAATGCTTTAACGTTGACACAAGATCACTCTGATTGTGACCATCTTTTTAAGATTCGGCCTGTCCTTGATCATTTTGTAGATCGATTTTCAGAGCTCTATGTTCCAGGGAAAAAAAGAAATGTGGACGAGTCTTTGGTACTGTTCAAGTGCTATTTGGTTTTTAGGCAGTACATTCCTATCAAGAGGGCACATTATGGAATTAAGATGTATATGCTGTCTGAGAGTAGTAAAGAATATATCTATAATTTCCGGGTCTACACTGATAGGGATTCCACTATTGACCCCCCTGGTTGTCCATTTACTTTTGGAGTTAGTGAGAATATTGTGTGGGAACGCGGTAGACAACTATTTAACAAATGTCACCATTTGTACCTAGGTAACTTCTACACTAGTTTGCAATTGTTCAGGGAATTGTTGAAAGTGGATACTGTTGCTTGTGGCACAGTCCACTCTAACCATAAAGGTTATCCAAAGGAGCTTTGCCTGTTCTGTATCGTTTTATATTTTTTGTTCAGTTTCAAGGTTGGCATTAGTGTGATGTATTTAGTTAATGCTGTTGTGCTTGTAGGTTTGTATTTACTTACAGTTGGTTTGTGTTTTGTTTTTTGTTAAATAAATGTGATGGCCGTGTACATGGACTGTTTCTTGGCTGGTGGTGTGTGTGCTCTGGCACTTGGCTGGCAATTTTGCATGGGCTGGTGCTTGGATGGCAGTGTGACTGAGCTGGCGCTTACCTGGCAGTGTGTGTGAGCTGGCTTTTGGCTGGCAGTGTGAGAGTAATGACTTGCGGCTGGTCACTACACACAATGCTGGCCAAACACAAGTCCTCACACTCTGTTATTGCTGTGTCAGGCATGTGGGCATATGAAAGTGATGGGCCCTTGAATGGCGCTGTGTGTTGATGTGAGCGTTGTAATGTGCTGGGCCCACGGCTGTCAGAGTGAATGGTCTTGTGTGTGTCACTTACAAAAGGTGTGTGAATGGTCTGTAAAACAGTTAGTGCCTTGATGCTGCTTTACAGCTCATGAGCTATGAGTCATTGGTTCAGTTTTTTGACCTTTCGGTTATTAACAGTGCATTTAATTTTTGTGAAATCTCTTGTTAATAAAATTTGATCTTTTGAACCACCACACACCCTCGTGCCAAATCTAACCAGTATGTGTGGGTACTTGATGAATATATGGTTGTGCAACAATAATTGTCTTTTCTATCTTTCTCTGCCAGGGTGTTAGAAATAGGATTTCTAGTTGGCAGTGGTTTGCACTCTGTCCAAGTAGTGACACCCATTCTGGTCACGGTAGGGGAACACACAGCTAAGATAACCTCTGCTCAACCCCTTGGTAGCTTGGCACGAGCAGTCAGGCTTATCTCAGAGGCAATGTGTAAAGTATTTGTACACACACACACACACACACAGTCACACAGTGAAAACACTACAAAAGGACACTACACCAGTTTAGAAAAATAGCCAATATTTATCTGAATAAACCAAGACCAGAACAGCAAACAACCAACATATACAAGGAAAGAAATGAATTTCAAAAGATTAAATCTCAGTAAACTGCTTAGAAACACAATAGCTCCCACAGGGGCTATCACAACGTCTCGATGGAGTTGTTCCTAACAGTCCGATGCCACTTGTGAGGGAGTGCAGGCCGGTCACAGAGTCACATGGACCTCAGGTCCAGTACCTTTTGAAATGATGAGGAAACACAGATGTTGCACAGAGTTGGCGAGGTGATGTGTTGCTGAAGCTGGTGAGGTGAAGCATCCCTGGAGCCGGTGCAGCGTCCGTTCCTTACTGCCACTGGGCAGGTGAGGCATTGGTGCCTTATGGTTGCAGGGAAGGTGATGCAGCCTCTGTGGAGATGCGATGGTTCCTTACGATCCGGCAGGGCTGATGAAGCTAGCAAGTCAAGACATGAGGAGTCAACTTTGCAGTGTTGCGATCACACCACAGGGCCGCAGGTGCTGCAGCAGAGTAGGAGTTGGGTGTACATGGCTCAGCTCTCATGCTGTGATGGGACTTCAGAGGTGCTGTTTCAGCATCAGGCTTGGGGCATCGGTCGTGGTTGTTGCACTCAGGGGGGACCACGGCTTGGCGCAGGCAGTGGCGCAGAGTCGGACAGTGGCTCCAGTTCTGAAGTCACTCTGGAGTCAATGTACGTGGTCCCTTCTGTGTTACACCAGAACTCACTCCTAAGGCCCCAGGAACTGGATTTGGCACCTCTTAGTGAGTCAGGACTCTCAGCAAGAGAGCCAAGGTGCTGGCAGATGAAGTCTTTGATGTCCCTGAGACTTCTAACAGCAGGCAAGCTCAGTCCAAGACCTTGCGAACCTTTGGAAGCAGGATGTACAAAGCAAAGTTCAGTGATTTTCCTCCCAGGACAGAAGCAGCAAGCAGCAGGCCAGCACAGAAAAGTAAGAGGAAGAGTGGCAGGCCCTCGTACAGTATCTAGCTCCTCTTCTTGGCAAAATGTCCTCAGTCCAGTAGGATTCCACCGTTGTGGTCTCAAAGGTCCAGTACTTATATTCATTTCTGCCTTTGAAGTAGGCAAACTTCAAAGGAAAGTCTTTGTAGTGCATAAGACCCTGCCTTTCCTACCCTGGCCCCAAGGACACTCTAGGGTGTTGGAGACAGCTTTGTGTAAGGACAGGCACAACCCCGTTAAGGTGCAAGTGTCAACTCCTCCCACCACTCTAGTCCAGGAAGACCCATCAGGATACGCAGGGCACACGTCAGCTCCCTTTGTGCGACTGTCTAGAGTGAATTCACAAACAGCCAAACTGTCCTCCTGTCCCAGATGTGTATTCCACAGCCAGGCAGAGGCACAGAATGGTTAAGGAAGAAAATGCCCGCTTTCTAAAAATAGCATTTTCAAACTTATAATTTAAAAGCCAACTTCACCAAAAGATGTATTTTTAAATTGTGAGCTCAGAGACCCCAACCTCCATGTCTCTATCTGCTCCTAAAGAAAAATTACACTTAAAAGATATTTCAAGGCAATCCCCATGTTAATTTATGGGAGAGATAGGCCTTGCAATAGTGAAACACGAATTTAGTAGTATTTAACTATCAGGACATGTAAAGCACACCAGTACATACCCTACCTTTTAAATACACTACACCCGGAGGCTGCCTTAGGCCTACCTTAGGGTTGACTTACATGTAGTAAAAGGGAAAGTTTGGGCTTGGCAAGTGGGTGCACTTCCCAGGTAGAACTGGCAGTTAAAACTGTACACACAGACATTCCAATGGCAGGTCTGAGACATGTTTACAGGGCTACTCATGTGAGTGGGACAGTCAGTGCTGCAGGCCCACTAGTAGTATTTGAGTTACAGGCCCTGGGTACACACTGCGGACTCTGAACTAGGGACTTACTAGTAAATCAAATATGCTAATCATGGACAAACCAATCAACAATACCATTTATACAGGGAGCACTTACACTTTAGCACTGGTCAGTAGTGGTAAAGTGCCCAGAATACTAAAGACAGCAAAAACGAAATTCAGCACATGATCAAAACAGGAGATCAGAAGCCACAAAGACACGGAAAACCAAACTAAGAGCTGACGGGTCTAACACACGGTGTACATTATCTCTTGTCCTGAACGTTGTAATTTGCTGGGCCTGCTGCTGGTGGTGAGAATAATCTTGTGTGTGTCACATATGAAAAGTGTGAATGGCCTGCAAAGTGGTTGGTGCCTTGTCATTGCTTTACAACTCACAAGCTGTGAGTCATTCAGAGGCGGCTGCTTCTCTATGACGAAGGTGCATTGCCCCCCTGGCTGAGCCAGCAGCAGAAAAGTAAAACAATAGTCATTTTATTTTTTTGCTGCTGGCCCAGCCAGCAGTACAGGGAGGGTCGTGGTGGGCCACAGGAGGAGGTGGGCGGGGAGGAGTGATGCAGTGATGCACAGGTGTCTCGGGCCTGCAAAACACTCATGAGCACTTTGGTTTCTCCACCCCGCAGTGTTTAACAGCTGGCCTGGAGAAACTGCACAGACCGCAGGGCTATGTCTGAGCAGCAATTCGAGCTGCTCAGACCAATCCTGGTGCTGCTTTCAAGCTAAGCTTAGCATGAAAGCAGTGCCAGGATTGCATTGGGAGTCTGTGCTGGTGTCCCAGCAGTGAATGCTGGGACACCACAAGAGGAGCGACGAGTAGGCGGCAGGAACAGAGGCATTAAGGTAAGTGCATTTTATTTGTTTTTATTTTCACCTTGTCTCTGCCCCCCTCACCATTCCCCTTAAGTTATGCAGCAGCTGCAGCTGAAGTCATTGGTTCCGTTTTTTGACCTATCAATTATTGACAGGGCATGTCATTTTGGTGAAATCTGTTGTAAAATTTTAAATATTGAACCATCAATCACCCTCTTGCCAAATCCATCCAGTATGTATATGCTGTGACAAAAATAACCTTCTCTGCTGTAATCAGGCATCGTAGCACACACCTGACTCGCTAGGTGTCTTGGGTGGGATCCCAATGATGAAGCATGCCACCAACTAGGTTGGTTGGTGAGGGGTCTTTTTATCAAAACCTAAGGCTGTTTGTTTTCACAATCTGAGTGTTTGGGACACCACAGAAGTAAGAGACTTGGTAGCATGCTCGGTTCTTGTCTAGGCAAAATCTACCAACTCTAGATATGTTCGACATGGGGGAGTGCAGGGTGGTGTGCCCCTTGTGGATCCCAATACGTTTTCTTACCCACAATGCCCTGCAAACCTCAAAATGTAACTAAAATCACATATTTTCCTTGGAGTTCTGTGCCATTATCTTCTAGAAACAGAAATAAACCAGACATTTTCTACCGCCCAGTGTTCCCCTCTGTCGCCTGATAAAAATGCTACTTCACTTGTGTGGATGCGCCAAGTGCCCGCAACAGGGAAGGGCTCACAACACAATGTGGGCACATCAACATTGTCTAGCACAAAATTACCTGTTTTTGCAAGGGGGGCACCCGGGTGTTTCATCCTGGGCTGGGCGGTCATCTAGGAAAACCTACCAAACACAGACATTTCTGAAAACTCGACACTTAGGGTAGTTGAGGGAGTTGTGGTTTGCATGGATCCCCCAAAGTATTCTTACCCAGAATCCCCTGCAAACCTCAAATTTAGCTAAACAAATCTGATTTCCTCACATTTCTGTGTGGGAGCACTGTGCCAGCAGAAATTTCCTACCACCCAGCATTTCTCTCTCTCTCCCGATAAAAATGATACCTCACTTGGGTGGGTGGGCCAAATGCCTGTGACAGGGAAGGGCCAAAAACATGTAGAGATTGAGGGTGGCCCAAAGCTTGTTCATAAGTGCAATTCTTTTAAATACATTTTAGGCTGACTGCTTTGGGCACCCACACAAGTGAGGTATCATTTTTTATTGGCAGACTGAGGGGAATGCTGGATAGAAGGAAATGTGTGCTAGTGCACTGATCCCACCCTGAAATGTGAGGAAAAGCAGATTTTTTTAGCTACATTTGAGGTTTGCAGAGGATTCAAGGTAAAAAAAACTTTGGGGGATCCATGCAAGTTACAACTCCCTGGACTTCCCCAGGTATCTAGTTTTCAGAAATGTCTGGGTTTGGTAGGTTTGCCCCGATGGCTGCCAAGCCCAGGACCAAAAACACAGGTCCCCCCTTTGCAAAAAAAGGTTGTTTTGTGATAGATCATTTTGATGTGTCCACGTGGAGTTTTGGGACCTTCCCTGTTGCGAGCACTCCCTTTTATCGGGAGACTTAGGGGAAATGCTGGGTGGAAGGAAGTTTGTGGGGAAAATTTATTTTTTTCAGACAGATTTTGAGGTGTGCAAAGGATTCTGTGTAACAGACCCTGGTGAGAGCCCCACAAGTCACCCCATCCTAGATTTCCCTAGGTGTCTATTTTTCAAAAATTTACAAGTTTGCTAGGTTTCCCTATGTGCCGGCTGATCTAGAGCCCAAAATCCACAGCTAGGCACTTTGCAAAAAAACCATCAGATTTCAGTGAAAAAAAATGTGATGTGTCCACGTTGTATTTTGGGGTGTTTCCTGTTGTGGGCACGAGGCCTACCCACATAAGTGAGGGCACCATTTTTATTGGGAGACTTGGGGAAACGCTGGATGAAAGGTAGTTTGTGGTTTCCCTCAGATTACAGAAGTTTGCATCACTGAAAAGTGAGGAAAATTTATTTTTTTAGACACAATTTGAGGTTTACAAAGGATTCTGGGAGACAGAACCTGATGAGAGCCCCAGAAGTCACGAATCCTGGATTCCTCTATGTGTCTAGTTTTCATAAATGTGCAGGTTTGGTAGATTTCCCTTTGTACCAGCTGAGCTAGAGCCCAAAATCCAGAGCTAGGCACTTTGCAAAAAAAGCATGTTTTGAGTGAAAAGATTAGACCTGGGTGGAGTTCTGCTATGTGGAACTCTGCGAAGTGCTGAAAAAATACTGCCATGCTACGCAGCGTTCTGCGAGCGGTGGAGTGTGGGTAAGTGGCACTGTTCGTGCTGATTTTCAGTGCCAGAATTTTCTCCTGCACTGTAAAATCAATGCAAATGGCATCACATGGAGTGCCAGAAGTTGCTAACTTCTTTCTGCTGCTTGAGTAGATTTTCTGCTCCAGCGGTAGCTTCCTCTACGTGAGCAGCAGCTTTCTGAATGTGGACAGGCGTGATATGCTTTCACGGCCTGTGTTCAGAAATCTTGCTTGCCAACATAGCTATTTCTCTCGCTTGTGCTCACTAACTTATTGTTGGCTAGACGTGCAAAAGTAAAAACTCTCCTCTGCGTCACTTTGCAGAGTTTTTCGAAACTTTGTGCAGAGAATGGAGTGGGAAAAACTTTGCGAAGTCTGCCGGTGGAGCGGAAGTCTTCACCCACCCCTAGAAAAAATTTGATGTGTCCTTGTTGCATTTTTTTTGGGGTGTTTCCTGTGGTGGGCACTAGGCCTACCCAGACAAGTGAGGTACCATTTTTATTGAGAGACATGTGGGAATGCATAGTGAAAGGAATTTTGTGGATCCCCTCAGATTGCAGAGCTTTGCATTACTAAAATGTGAGGAAAAGGTATTTTTTTAGACAAAATATGAGCTTTGCAAAGGATTCTGGGTGACAGAACCTGGCAAGAGCCCCACAAATCACCCCATCCTGGATTCCCCTAGGTATCTAGTTTTAAAAAATGTAGAAGTTTGCTCAGTTTCCCTAAGTGCCGGCTGAGCTGGATCCCAAAATCCACAGCTAGGCTCTTTTAAAAAAACATGTCAGTTTTCAGTGGAACTATGTGATGTGTCCATGTTTCGTTGTGGGGTGTTTCCTGTTGCAGGCACTAGGCCTATACACACAAGTGAGATACCATTTTTATTGGGAGACTTGGGGGAACACAGAATAGCAGAACTGTAATGTAAGACAGTGTGTAAGAAAGAAGTCATTTTGAGAAATGCCATGTAATTCATATGCTAGTATGGGTACCCCCAAATTCAGAGATGTACAAATAACTACTGCTTCTAAACTCCATACCTTGTGCCCATTTTGGAAATAGATTGATTTACTTGATACCTATTTTCGCTCTTTATATTTTACCAAATGAATTGCTGTATACCCGGTACGCAATGAAAACCTGTTACAAGGTGAAGCTCATTTATTGGCTGTGGGTACCTTGGGTTCTTGGTAAACCTACAAGCCCTATATATCCCACAACCAAAAGGGTCAAAGTGGACATAACAATATATTGCTTTTAAAAATCTGCCATAGTTAGAAAAGGTTACAGAGGAAAACAGACAGAAATGGCTGTTTTTTTCAATTCAATTTGTTTTATTTCACCTGTTACTTTCTATAGGAAAACCTTGAAGGATATACACAAATGACCCCTTGCTGTACTCAGAATGTTGTCTACTTCTCATAAATGCGTAGTTTTCTAGGATTCACCAGTGGCTTCACACCCATTTCTGTCACTAATTGGAAGGAGGTTGAAAGCACAAAAATAGGAAAAATGGGGTATGTCCTTGTAAAATGCAGAACTGTGTTGGAAGTTTTTTTTTTCTGATTCTAGTCTGCATGTTCCTGAAAGCTGGGAAGATGGTGATTTCAGCACTGCAAACCCATCATTGATGCCATTTGCAGGGGAAAAAAACAGATGCTTTCTTGTATAGCATTTTTCCCATTTTACCAATAAACTCAAACGTTTGCTGTATTTTGGCTAATCTCTAGGTTTCCATTAGAGGAACACACAAACCAGTGGTACCTTTAGAACCTCCAGGATGTTGTTAAAAAGAGGACGCATATTTGGCATGGATAGCTTATGTGGACAAAAAGTTATGGGGGTCTAAGTGTGAAGTATCCCTAATAGCCAAAAAAGTCTTAGCACAGGAGGGGGACAGAGCTGAGCAGCGAAGGGGTTAAAAAAAGCACACAAAAAAGTTTGTGTCTTTAAGTGGTATTCACATAAACCCGGAAATCTGCTTGAATAAGTCAAATGTGTGCCTTGCTACAAATAGTACACTGTATAAGTCAGTGAAATACATTCAGGGAAAACTCCTAAGCAGGCTTGTGCTGTTACAATGTGATTATTCATGTGAGCCCTGAAAACAGTCAAATTGGACCTTAAATAAACAAACCAACTGCAGTGTACTGAAACTAAGTAGCAATTTCACTGGCAAGCTTTGAAAGTAGGCACTTATGTGAAATGATTTAATACACAACGAAGTAAACATTTTTCATAGAGCCCTGAAAGCAGGCTCCTGTGTGAAGTTGGCCTAAAGAAACCAAAACTTAAGTTTGAACACCCAACAAACATTAAATAAATCTGCAGTAACTCACAATCCAATGCAAGCCACTAGTGTTTTGAAATGCACTTGTCTCTTGCAGGCAGAAGAGAGAAAGTGGTTTATGGATTACTGACAATTATAGGTGGGGATGTCATTTGTGCTAATGACTAACAACTTCCTGCCCAGGGTAGCAGGATTATGGGAGTTCTAATGTGTTTTAAGTGCTCTACAAAATAAAAGCAAGAAGAGAGACTGCATAATGGAACCTCCTATCTTGTAATAGAAGGGGCCATTCGCCAACAAATGTGATATATTAAACATTATTTGTGAACTATTCTGTATATGTGTGCCCAAAATTCTACAGATTGTAGTGTATTCCCAAGAAGTCAAATCTATTTACAATTTGTAAATCTATGTATGATATTAAAAAGCCCAAATAACATGTTCAGGAATAGATAAACCAGTGCAAGCACCAATTCTCTCTGCAGCGTCTGAACCCTCACCAAAGTATAACCGTGGTGGGGAACGAACCAAGAGGCAAATTTACATGCCCCTTGTGCCGCCTTAGTACCGCCATAGCTTCATTTTGTTTGATGCTAAGGCAGCTCTAAGGTGGCCTTTCCCAAGCACCAGATTTACAAATCCCTTGCGCCACATTAAGCCTGGGCCAGGCATAACGCATGCAAGGGGGGAGTTCTGACAGAGGGAGGCCCAAAAATGGCACAGTGATATACCCATTAAAATCAATGGGCCTCCCTGTGCTTTGTTGCACAAATGTTAAAATGTTTGACACTAGTGCAGCAAAGCGGCAAAACATCATCAAAAGTTCTGACGCTGTTGCGACCGCCATGTTGCGTTGTATTGTAAATATGGTGCAACCATGGTGTTGTTAGGTGGGGCAAGGGTGACACAAGAGAAGTGGAGCATCAGGACCGATGCGCCGCTTTCTCATAAATATGCACCCAGATGAGGAAAAGACAGAGCGAAGGAAGGACACCAGTATCAGGCCTCTTCAATATAGAAACAAGAGAAGGCTTGTGCTGCTAATCGATTCCGAGCCCTTTACATAGCCTTTCATTGGACGTCTTTGCCACACCTCCATGTGTCTGGCAAACCCTGATGTCCTTTCACATGGGCAGACACACATAGCGACACCACCTTCTGCGGATGGTCCTACCGCATTGCAGCATATATGAGCCCTGTTGGTGATCGGCATCCCACGGCTCACTCTACAGTAGTTTAACATGCTTTATTTTTGTGATCGAATTCCAAGCAGTCACTACTTTCACGCCTGTTCGTGATCTAGTCTGCCAGGCATGCAAGACGGGTGATGCAACACAGTTCTCTTCTGCCTTTAGTAACCACACCCACAGAGCTTTCGACCTAATTTTGAGCGCGTGTTGCTAATTTGTGTGACCAGACTAGCAGCAGTCACATTTGTGATATTTTAGTCTCATTGCTACGCTTCCTGAGTCCTCGGATGTACTCTGAACACCTTCATTATTCGACAGGGGCCATATTTCATTTCAGCCACCATTCACAAATCAATGACCGGCGTGCTGCTGTGCTTCCGTTGGCATTCTTCAGACCACACTCTGTCCTCCGGCACGCTCCTCGTGCTTTCCTGACTTCTACTGGAAGTAGCACAGATATTCCCCACAGCCCTCCGCCACTTTTTCCCTGACTCCTGCTGGAACTCACACACCTTTTCCCTTGTGAAATTGTCAGACATTCCAACTCACACGGTGGCACCGTGTGTCACGCGATATCGGCTCACTTCACACGGTCTCCAGTGCAGAGGCGATATCGCACAGTATAATGCTATTTCCCACACAAATTATCTATATTTTTTGATTTGTGCAGGAAAACGCACCACCGGTGGCCGCGGGGTCACTGCTGCAGTTCAGAAGTGCACATATTACACTTTCGGCAGTGCTGCCAGTCTTATGAATCCCCTGACACGTGTTTCGTTGGGAACAAGTGAGTTCGAACAAATGAGTGGAATATACATAGTTCCTCAGTGATCAAAATGTGCTGACATCGCTGAATTGTAAGTTTAGAAATGATGCTTCAAATGGGAGGGACATCAGGCAAAGCCTACTGACTGTTATTCGCTTGACACACAGATATTTACAATTGCTATTTCTTGACACTGGTTCAGTAATGGTATTTAATACAAAGTCAGTCACAACGTGTTCTTTTGACTGGAAGCTAAATCTTACCTGATTGCTGCTGTAAGCACAGCCAATTTCAAAACCATTTTCATTATAACATTTGCACATATTGTCCTCAAGATGGAAAAGAAGCCTTTGATAGGGCATATTTTCATGCCCCCAAGAAAGGCCACCTGATTTTCAAAGAGGAATATTTTTAATTCACTGCATTTCATACCGTACTTGGTTGTAGTTAAACAAAACTTTTCCGTATTAGTTCAAGTCAAGCTTTCAGATTGTTGGCATTTCACCCTTAGTTATGTAATTTGCTTTACCAGCTTGTACTGTTAGTAGTTTTGTGCGATGTTCGATTTGACACAAATTCACATTAATCTATGTTGATTAGTCACAGATAATTAGTCATCTGGGTGAGCCCTATGGTAGTGAAAGGCCATTTTAAAATTGCTTTTCTGCTGTTGGCCTCTAAATGGGAGAATCAGAACTGGTTTGAAGTTGAACGTGTGCAAGACAGATTGTCACAGTCAGAAGCTCCCAGTAGTTTTGGTCCTAAAGCTTATGGTACTCATGTTTAGGTATCTCACCACCCCAAAACCGCTCCCCTCTCCCATTCCACCAGTTTCTTTCCCTGCGGTAAAAATGTAGTGGTTATTGTAGCGACATTCTACAAACCACAAACTAATCGCATCAAATTTGATTAAAACTGGGGAAAAACCTTCCCTTTTCTGGACCACTTTATCTCTGATGGAATATTGCAATGACTGTGTTGTATTTGGATGTTCTTAAGGGTTTGGGTTTTAGATTGCAAAGAGAATGTCATTCAGCAGCAGGCCTTATACTGGGTCTGCATATTAGATGCATACATATCTGGCCGTATCTTGATGAGCTTAGCTAGTACAGTGGCTGCCCATTTGTAAAACAATTCTTTTAAGGACCCACTGGCTCATGCCTCCTTAAGTTAAAGCTAACTTTCAACCCTCTTATACTAGAGAGATCTCCGCGATTGTTTACAGCAGCTAGATTCTTGACCCCTTGCCTTAAGAGGGATTTCTTAGGCTTTCACATGCCTTTCTGTGCAATGCTGCGAGTACAGGAAAAGTATTGCTTTCAGCTGTAATCATGATGTTTCATGCTTCAACTCTCTCGACGCATCCCGCGCTCCCTGCTATGCCCACTCCTGTGAATCAGCTGAACGATCACACTGTGGACATTTTTCCAAGGTTGGCAGGTCTGACTTCTCCACCTTACAACTGGAATCAACCCGAGTCATCATACCTGCCTTGAGTGACTGGACTTAATTGTTCGTTCCTTGGGCATTGGTGTTGTGAGTACTTACTTCTATTTTCCCATATCTGCCTACACCAGCCTTAAACTATTTGCTCATCTTGTCTCATAATTGCAGGTTTCAACTATTTCCTACAATAGATTTGTGGGTCATTTTCACTTGTGTGATACTTTGCGTGCACCTTCACAAGTGTATCAAGTGTATTCACTCAATTACAATTTTCTCGTGACCACTTCCTGTTACTATCTTTATATCATTTTTTTCATTTACAGGCTTTCATTTCTTACGAAACCACAGGTACCTTTCAGATGTGACTTTACTCATTCGTTTATATATATTTACTGGGGGAAGTAGTTTTGATTTCAACGGTTATACTCTTCATGCTCAATGATCCAACTTTTGGTCCTGACGATGACCAGTCATACTGTGTAGGGTCAAAACGCCATCAACAGCAACATGGCAGAAAAAAGGTATTTTTTTATTGCTTCCATAGAGACGACTTTTTAGTGGTAATATCTTACTGATTTTAAGTACTCCTCTCAACACAGAAATTATGCTGGCCGGTGCTCGGACAAAATATTGATTTAAAAATATTGAGTTACAGAAATATTGAGCTTTTAATATTGTGATACAAAAAAATTGTGAGCAAAAATATCATTGACAGAAATATCGATGTTTCAAGGTAAGAGATATTGTTTTAAAGTTTCTTTGTGTGTTTAAATAATATTTTATTTGTCTATATTTAATATTGTTTGTGTAATTGTTCATTTTTTAAACACAGTTTGTAATTTTAAGTTATTTATATTTTTTATTTAATTGTAAAATAGTAATTTATAGTGGGGTAGTGGATTGTGAGGTTTGTAGGAGTACAGAGTGGGGCGTTTAATATGTATAATTAATGTATATATTTTTAAAATTAATATTAATTATATATTTTATTATTAAGCATGTAAATTGTGTGAATACAATTTTAAAGTTATATTTTAGGTGCTGGTTGTTGGGATTCTAGGGGTACAGGGTGGGAAGTTCACTACATAATAAATGATAAATTATTTCTAACTTAATAGTTAATTGTTAATTCATTATGTAAATTGTATAATTATTATAATTTCTGATTTACATTTTAGATGCGGGTGTGGGATTTGTAGGGGTACAGGGTGGGAAGTTAATGAAATATAATTAAATAATATTTTATTAATTATAAATTATTTATGTATAATTAATACATTTTTAACTTACAATTTTTTAATTTAGTTATATGTTTATTGTGCGACTAGAGTGTGGAAATGTAATGAAATATTTATTGAATAACTTTTTTTTATATTAAGTATTTAAACAATGTATAATTACTATAATTGTTTAATTGTTGTTAATGTATACATTTAATTTTATGTTAGCATTTTTCTAATTTTATGAAATTAATATTTGTATTAAAATAATCCCTACTGCATCACAGACTGGAGTGGGAATAGTTAGTTTTATCCCTCCTGAGTCCAACGTTTTCCCTATTGTTGCACTGACTGGAGTAGCCAATAGTGTGGAAATTTAATGAAATATTTATTGAATAACATTTTTTTCTTATATTAATTATGTAAAGAATGTATAATTACTTTAATTGTTCAACTGTTTTTTAATGTATATATTTAATTTTATGTTAATATTTTTATAATTTGGTGAAATTAATACTTTGTGAAATTAATACTTGCATTAAAATAAGGTATGTGTTTGAAATGAAGTAATTTCCCTACTGCATCACAGACTGGAGTGGGAATAGTTAATTTTACCCCTCCTGAGTCCAACGTTTTCTCTACTGTTGCACTGATTGGAGTAGGAATGGTACATGTTACCCCTCCTGACTCCAACACTTTTCCTACTGTTGAGGAGACTGGAGTGAGAATAGTAAATGCTACCCCTCCTGAGTCCAAGGCTTTCCCTATTGTAGCACTGCCTGGAGTGGGAATTGCACATTTTACCCCTCCTGAGTCCAACGCATTCCCTACTGTTGCACATTCTGGAGTGAGAATAGTAAATTTTACCACTCCTGAGTCCAACGCTTTTCCTACTATTGTCCCCCGACTGGAGTGGAAATAGTAAATGTTACCCCTCCTCAGTTCAACTCTTTCTTTACTGTTGAACAGACCGGAGTGGGAACATTTTTTTTACTCCTCTTGAGTCCAACGCTTTCCCTACTACTACTGTTGCACTGACTGGAGTGGGAATAGTGAACTTTAACCCTCCTGAATCTAAAGCTTTCCCTACTGTTGTACAGACTAGAGTGGTAATAGTACATTTTATCCCTCCTGAGTCCAACGTTCCCTACTGTTGTATAGAGTGGAGTGGGATTAGTACATTTTACCCCTCCTAAGTCTAACGCTTTATGTACTGTTAAACAGACTGGAGTGGGAACAGTACATTTTACATCTCATGAGTCCAACGCTTTCCCTACGGTTGCACAGAATGGAGTTGTAATATGATATGTATTATTTCTAGAAAACTATAGTTTTGTTTATGTTGTGTAAAATTATATTATTCTAATGTTTCTGTGTATTTTGAATTATTGTTTTAATTAGTAATGTTTGTAATATATATTTTTAGTAAAATGTATTTTTTATATTGTTTTCTTTTTTATGTGTAAATAAATTGGTATGTTTTCTAAATTTTGTCCCATTTGTTACAGTTTTTAATTTAATATGTTTGTGTGTGTGTGTATATATATATATATATTTACAGATATATATATATTTATATATATAAATACCTGCTATATTTTAATAATAGTTTTACATTATATATGTGTAAAAAACTATATTTTTTTCAAAATTTTTGTATTTTCAATTATATGTATAGGAAAACAATATGTTTGTGCTCAATATGTTTGACATGCTATTTCTGTATCACGATATTTAGGATTTTGATATTTTGTCAATGGACCATGCTGGCCTTTTTGCTGTTTCGTTTGAAGTGATGATTACTTTACACCAATTCTTTACTTTCTAGCACAGTGCTTTCACAATATGCACAGAGCATGTTTTATTCTTTGTGCAAGTCTTCTCCAGTAAGTAGCTTATGATCCCCTGATAGCTCTCCCCTACTTGTGAGTACCTCTCCTGGGTGCAGTCCAGCCTGCTAACTTGGAAATATTTGCTTGGTTCAATGAATATATGTATACCTACATTGAAAAGTGTGTATTTGTGATGAAAATGTGTGTTTTTTCAGAACTCATAGTTTCCAAAATGTATGTACAGCTACTGTTTGAATGATAAATCATGCAACATTTCAGTGACATGACGAAACTTGAGAGGTTCCCCCTGCAAAGTATTTTGAGGGCCCCCCCTCAACCAGACCAGGTCAGGGTTCTGCCGTCCTTGCACAGTGTACAATGCTGACGGGGCCCCCTGTAGCAGTGGGGCCCCCCACCGCAAGAGCTTTAGGGGGCTTTGCTCCCCAATGTAGCATTTGGAAACCTATCATCACTATTATTACCTTGATATTAATACCTTGGTGTCACAGGCATTTCAGCTGTGGCTTACCTTGAAAAGGCAATCCAAATTGACAAAGGGCCTGATTTAGATATTGGCGGGTGAGTTACTCTATCACAATGGTGGCTGACATCCTGTCCACCGAAATCTGAATCCCATAGGATATAATAGGATTTCGATTTTGGCGGACAGTATATTTGTCATCGTTGTGATGGAGTAACTCATCCGCCAATATCTAAATCAGGCTGTAAGAGGGTCACAGCGACTTTGGCAGTCCCACCGCGGGACTGCAAAAGCCAGGGGGAGGACGCTGCTGTCATGCCAGATGCATCCCACCCTGTTGTATTACACTGTTCCCACCAGGCTGACTGGCGGGAACATTGAGGCCAGGGTCGCGGTTGGAACGCCGCCAATGTGGCGGTCAAATAGCCACATTTCAACTGTGGCAGTAGCGCGTGATCAGACCGCCAGCACTGCCACTTTACTGCCATAGGCAAGACTGGAGGTGCTGGTGGTCCTAATCCGCCAGGGCAGCACTGCAATAATCGCTGCCCTGGGGATAACTACTCCACTCTCCACCAGCGGTTTCATGGCGGTAGCACTGCCTTGAAACGGCTGGCGGAGATGGGGTGGTGAAGGGGCCTCCCTGGCCAGCCCCATCGAAGTGAACATCGCAACCGGTGCTAGTGCATCCTACGCACTACATCATTGCTGCCAACTCAATTACGATCTGGCGACAATGCTGTAGTGCATTTCCCGCTGGGCCAGCGGGCGGAAGCTCTGTTTCTGCCCGCTGACCCAGCGGGAAACTCGTATTGGGGCCTACGGGAAGCAATCGTACTGGCGGCAACCTGCCCGAAGTCATAATGACCCCCTATATTATGAAGTTCCCGTCATGCTGACCGGCAGGAACAGTGCTAGGATATTGGTCTCGGCTCTCTTAAGATCCAAGGCCAATACTGTAGCCCCCTAATACCCTGCAAAGCAGACAGTGCACATTCCGAGGGTGCTGGGCAGGGGGGTCTATGCACTGTTAATCAGCAGGTTCCCCTGTGGCTCCGTGCACTGTGTTTCCACCTACCTTTCCATGTGGAAACAGGAGTTGTGATTAGCACGGCAGCACTGAGTTCAGTGCTGCCATAGCTGACCACAAGTCCAACTGCCGCCAGCCCATAAGGAAACTTGCTCCTGGCAGTGATGGTGGTCCCCTGGCAGTCTGACTGCAAGGTTCGTAATGTGGCGGTCGAACTGCCCGGAGTGCAGCCGTCCAACCGCTTCTGCCAGTCTGACGGTCCTTGGACCGCCAGACTCATAATGAGGCCCTTCGTTTTTTTTTTATTACTGCTGGCAATCCTGAACTGAGGTGAAACTGGTTGCTAATCTTGCATAGGGTGAGAAATATGTAATATTGTCTGATGTGTACGCTCCCAATATCAGTAGCTTGGGATAATGTTCATTGAACATAAATCACTCTTTTTAGTGAAAAAGTTGGAAACTTCTGCTTAATGGTGATTTTAAATAATGGTTTGATAAAGATTTCAAAATGTCTAATCATTGGCCATTTCTTTCTTTCACATTGATTTCATTGGTTTTGGTGAAATTGTTAATATTGCCTACTACAGTAATATCCATGCAGACGCTGTTGTTTAAAAACATTTTGGGCCATATGTACCAACACATTTTCCCATAGACACAGAATGGGTAAATCCCCTTGGTACATCTGGCGCTTCATACCTTGTGCATTTTTGTCTACAGGTGGCCACTGTTGCAGATACACATTTGTGGCCTCTGGGGGTCTAATGACTGACAGGGCTGCACTGGCGCCTGGACCACCAGCACCGCCAGATTACTACTTCACGTCGGTCTGCCGGTGCTGGTGGTCCTAATCCCCCAGGGCAGCACTGCAAGCAGCGCTGCCCTGGGCATTACGAACCCCTTCTCCACCAGCAGTTTCATGATGGTAGCGCTGCCATGAAAAGGCTGGCATGGACGGGGTGCAGGGTGCCCTGGGGGACCCCTGCACTGCCCATGCAGTTGGCATGGGCAATGTAGGGGCCCGCTGGCCAGCCCCGTCACAATGCTCACTGTCTGCTTTGCAGATAGTGGACTTTGTGACGGGTGCTGGTGCACCCTACGCACTACAGCATTGCCGCCGGCTCTAGTATGAACCAGAAACAATGCTGTAGGCTGTTTCCAGCTGGGCCAGCGGGCAGAAACTGAGTTTCTGCCTACCCACATTTTTCAAAACAGTTTTGGCATTTTACTAGGACATAGCTCTTTTTTCCTATTTGTTGTGCTTTCATTCTCCGTCTAGTTAGTGGTACAAATAGGTGTGAAACCAATGGAGGAACCCCGAACCAAACATTTCTGAAAAGTATATATAATTCTGAATTCACCAACGGGTCGTTTGTGTATATCCTTCAATGTTTTCCCAAAGAAAGTAACAATTGAATTTAAAAATATTGAAATTAAGTTAAAAAAACAGCTATTTGTGTCTACGTTTTCATCTGCAACTTCTTTTAACTATAGCAGATTTTCGAGAGCAATATACTGCTACGTCTGCTGGACCCTTCAGGTTGCCAGGCTATATAGGGCTTGTAGGTTCACCAAGAACCCTAGGTAATCAGAGCCAATAACTGAGCTGTACTTTCAAAGGTTTTTCATTGTGTACCGGGTATACAGTAATTCATTTGGTAAAATATAAACTATGCATTTCCGAAATGGTCACAAGAAAATGGAGTTTAGATGTGGTGGTTATTTGCACATCTTAGAATTTGGGGTTATAATTGCATGTAAAATAGAGGGCATTTCTCAAAATGATTTATTTCTTACAAACTTTCTTACATTTGGAAGGCACAAATGCAGAGAAAGATAATGAATAATAACACTAGTCTGTGTTCTCCTAAGTCTCCTGATAAAAATGGTACCTCACTTGCGTGGGTAATCATAGTGCCCATGACAGGAATTGGCCCAAAATACAGCATGAATACATACATTTTTTCTATGCAAAACGGAAAAACAGACCAGTTTTTTGCAAAGTGGGTATCTGTGGTTTTTGGGCACCATGTCAGCTAGCACCTAGGGAAACCTAGCAAACCTATATGTTGGAAAATGGATTATTGGTAAGGGCAAGTAAGTACCTACACTTAGCAATAGGCCACTAACCTCCACTTAGGTCCAGTTAGGTCTCAATAAATTAAACCCAGCTCAACCCTTGGTAGCTTGGCAACGAGCGACAAGGCTTAACTTAGATGTATGTGTAAAGCATCTAAAAATCACAAAACACTGGAGATATGCATTTTTAAAGATATAATGCTTTCTAGAGCATAGAAGCAACTAGTGCTCAAAGGGTTAAAAAAAATATGGCACACTGGAAAGGAACAAAGTTTCAGAAGTGTTTCTTGATTGAGAAAAGTGGTCCACAGCACCAGCCAAGGGTTCAGAGGCTCTGGTTTGCCGCTTGGGATCTGGGACTACAGCTCCCACAATGCACCTCTTCAACTTATGGAGTTGCTCCAAATGTCTCCAAACTTCTTCTAGATGTCCTGTTTGGGTCCTTGGAGTGCCCACAACTTGATCCAAGGTTCCAGAAGCTCTGAGGTGTTCTTGGGAGTTGGGACCACAATTCCCAGAATGCACCTGGTCAGAATCCTCAAATGGCCACTGGACACTGGTCAGCTGGGCACTGCTTGCAGGACTTGATGCAGGGGACTCTGGGCAGCTCCTTTGCACCTGTACCAAACAGGGAGTCCCTCTTGAATCAGTTGAAGCCAGGCAAAGTCCTTCTTGTGGTGAAGCCCAAGTGTGCCAAGTGTGCAGCTGGTGCAGTCCTTCAGAGTGCAGTGTCCAGGTGCAGGTCAGGGGTCCATCAGAGCACTCCTTCTTCTTCTGGTGTTCTTCCTTGTAGGGATCTGGTAGGGATCTGGTGTGTGGGTGCAGGTCTGCCAGTTTTATCCTTGCTCCTCGGTGAAAAATAGGGGGGTCCTGGTTCTCCAATCAGCTGCAGGGTCCTTCCCCCTGTGATGACCACTTCCTGGGAAGTGTGGCAAAAATTAAACCCAGGGACCAGCATTCCTCAAAAATGCATCATGGCTGAAAATGATTTTTGGACGTTACATCTGGCTGAGTCCACCCACTGGTGTGGCTAAAAATCCTAAACACACCCCTCTCCTGTCCTGTCCTAATCTAATCAAGCGGGCACCAAATTGTCTGAGTTTGCAGGATGTTAGGGATGTGCAGGGTTGCTCCAAATGTCCGTCCCTGCCTTTGAAGACCAGTTTGGCAGCCCTACCTTCATCCTGCTTCTCCATCTGCTGAGGGAAGATCTCCTCCATTGGGCACATCTCTTTGTGTTGAGCCCAGGCTACTTCACACCTCATCCAGGCTGCCTGGTCAATCAGCGCAAAGCAGCAAACACTACAGGGCTGAAGTTGGCAACTTTTTAGGTAAAGTTTAAAACTCTTTACCTGCACAAGTTATATTAAATCCAACAACTGTAAGTTGTGGGATTTAGTATAACAATTAAATTGATATCAAACTCAAGTTATCTGACACTTAAGGGGACTTTATAAATTAAAATAAAGTCTCCACATTCTAGCCTATGGAGGCCATTCACTACAACGAGGGAAAATGAATTTGGCTGTTTTACCTCACCAGTGCTTATAAAACTATTTTTATGCGGTCCCTGCTTATGGTTACATGGCACCCAGCCCTAGGGGCACATAGGGCACACCTTAGGGGTGACTTATATGTAATAATAAGGTAGTTTAAGACTTTGGAAGTAGTCAAATTTGCATGTTACTTTACTTTAAAAGCAGCCAGCAAGGCAGGCCTGCCTTTAAAATGACACTGGGCACCTCAGCAGTGCACCTATGGGTGCACCACCTATGCTGGGGTCCCTAAACCTACATGCCCTACCATATACTAGGGATTTATTGGTAGGTTGACTTAGCCAATTATAATTAGCCTAATTTGCATACTCATTTTATACAGAGCACATGCCCTGGGACTGGTTAGCAGTACCCAGGGCCCCATCAGAGTCAGGAAAACACCTGCAAAAAGTGAAAAATGGGGGGAAAAAGTTAGCGGGCCTCTGCAATCAGCCCTGTTTTCTCACACTATATATTTTTGAAAACTACACACCTGGGGAAATCCAGGATGGGGTAACTTGTGTGTGTCTCTCCAAGCTGATTTACCCAGAATCCCTTGCAAAACCTCAAACTTTGACTAAAAACACATTCTCCTCACATTTCTGTGATGGAACATTCTGGAATCTGCACAGAATCGCAAACTTCCTTCTACCCAGCATTCTCCTAAGTCTTCTGATGAAAATAGTAACTGACTTGTATAGGCAGGCCTATTGTCAGCGACAGGAAACAGCCCAAAACACAACATGGATACATCAAATTTTTCCATGCAAAAAGTGAGTATCTGTGGTTTTTGGGCCCTATCTCAACTGGCACCAAGGGATACCTAGAAAACCTGTACAGTTTTTAAAACTAGACACGTAGGGAAACACAGGATGTGGTGACTTGTGTGACGGTCACCAGGTTTTATTACCCAGAATCCCATGCAAACCTCAGACTTTGTCTTAAAAAACACATTTACCTCACATTTCTATGATGAAAGTTCTAGAATCTAAGGGGAGCCACAAATTTCCTACCACCGAGTGTTCACTACGATCTGAAACAGGGAAGAGCCAAAAACGTGTAGAAATTGAGGAGGAACCAAAGCAGGTCTAAAAGGGCAGTTTTTTCATATGTTTTTCAGGCTGAGTCTGCTTCAGGCACCCACACAAGTGGGGCAGAGTTTTTATCCTTACAGATGGGGCAATGCTGGGTAGTAGGTATTTTGTGGATTCCTGCAGATTCCAGAAGTTTCCATCACAGAAATGTAGCAAAAATGAGAGGTTTCAGGCAAAGTTGGAGGTTTGCAGGGCATTGTGGTTAAGAAAATGATGTGGAGTGCATGTGAAACACACAACCTTGGACTCACCAAGATGTTAAGTTTTTGGAAGTGTCTGAGTCTGGTAGGTTTTTCCAGATGGCAGTGTACCTAAGTCCAAAAAGTGCAGCCACTCACCATTGCAAGTGGGACACTATTGGGAGTTAGCCGAGCTCTCTTGGCCCATATGTAAAATCAAAACCCAAAAGTGTAAAAAATTTCCTCTTGCTTGTTATTGGGATGAGATGCTTTAGTCCGCAGGGTAGGAGGAGGGGCAGAAAAACTGTTGCTCCTCTCAGTTAGGATGGGGACATGCCCATGACCATGGTGCTGGGCCGCCCCCACCCCTGTGTTTTAAAAAAAATATACTTCCTGTGTGTCTAGTGGGCTTTCTGTCCACCCTGGGGGGCAGATCAGGGGTAATAATCCCCATCTGCCCCCCAGGAAGGGCGGAAAGACTGTGCCCATTTATTTTGGGGGGTGAGGGAATCACCATGCCTATTAAGGGCAGTCCCTGCCCATACACTACCAAATAAAATCCCTGTGCCTAGTGATCTTTCTGCCTACTCAGAGAGGCAGATGGGGGCCTATTGACCCATCTGGGGGGCAGAAAGACTGTGCTGATTTTTCTGGGGGGAGAGGCGTGGGAGCATTGCAATGCCCACTCTGGCCAGCCACCACCCCTAGATGAATAAAAAGAGATCCCTGGTGCCTAGTGGGCTTTCAGCCCCCTCTGGGCTATTGGCCCCATCTACCTCCAGGAGGGCAGAAAGACTGTGCCTGTTTCTGGGAGGGTTGGGGGCATTACAATGCCCATTCAGGGCAGCCCCATCCCTACATTTACATAAAAAATAATTTTGGTTCCTACTGGGCTTTCTGCCCCCCCTCCCTCCACCAGGGCTGCAGATCGGGGCTATTTCCTCCATCTGCCCTATGGGGGTGGAGGGGGCAGAAAGACTGTGCCTATTTCTGGGAGGGGTGGAGGCATTACAGTGCCTATTCAGGGCAGCCCCCATCCCTAAATTTACATAACAAATGAATCCCTGGTTCCTAGTGTGCTTTCTGCTCTCCTGGGGGGGTTGGCAGATTAGGGGGCTATAGCCCCATCTGTCCCCAGGGGCAGAAAGACTTAATACGCACAAAAAACATAAGGAGGAGCAAAAGCCCTTGCCCGGGGGGCCTCTCTGCCCTATCTGATGTCTAGTGGGTGGATCCCTGCTTGGGGATCACCCTCCTGCCGCGATCCCCATGCAGGTATCAACTAGGAATGGTTACCATTGGAAAGGGGGCATTCTCCCCTTTCTAATGATCCCACTCCCATCTGTTTCTATGCTTGGGCCTGGGATAGCCACCTGAGCACTGAGGAAGTAAAAGTGAAATGAGACGATTGACTTTCGAAAACCCAAAACTGTCTTTGGAGCTGCGGAAGCTATTCCCCAGCTACTGAGGTTTTTTTGGCTGGAAGGAAAACCGTCTGGTGCCCTCATCCGAAGGATTTCTAGTGCTATGTCTGCAGATGGGTGGGAGCCGTCTGACGCACATGAGCATTGCACCGTTGGAGGGCTCCTGGCTATCGGATGCATCGAAGAGGTTAAAAGTTGCATCTAAGTAAACATCCACAGAAAACAATACTTTAAGTAATTACCAAACAAATGAAATTCAAAGTAAAAAATGGTAAAAGAAAATGTTTCCTAAGTAAAAGGTATAAATAAAACTAAACCCAGGCACTACACAAACAACCAAAAACTGACCAAGGAGAGAAAATATACTATAGATGTCACAGGGACTATCAGGCTACTTCTATCAGGCTACTTCTAGGTGTGGACGTCCAGGTCTTCACTGTCTTGGTGTGCCAGAGGTGAACATGATCCCTTAAAGTGCCCCTCAAAAGGAGCCCTAAGGAGGAAAAAGCCTAAAACAAAAACAAAAACTCTGAGATGATGGTGAGGCTCCGGAGCCAACCACGAGGAATTGACTTGAGGAACAAATTGGCCCCTAAAGAAGAACATGAGAAGTCAGAAAAATCCACCACCGACAGTATAAGTTATAGAGCAGCTGGAGAGCGAGGTAGAACTCTGAAGGAAGAGGAGAAGGAAAATCAGGTGGCAGGATGAAATAACATCAGTAAACTCCAAGAGACGGTCAAGAGTGAGGAAGTCTCACAAAGAAGTGCTTGAAACATTGCAACCCAAGGAGTAGAGGGCGCTCTCCCCTTTTATAGGCCAATACAGGAAATTATGTCAAACCAGTCTTTCTCAATCGTGGCTTGAGAACTTTTTTCTAAGAGGAAGAAAAGTGGCAGCCACCTTGGATTGGGAAAATGTACCTTCACAGAGGCCTATACAGAGGAATTGTAAAAGGAGATGTCCAGCTAGCTAGAGACACTGCATGGCCTTGCGAGGGGGACCCCACACATAGAAGACTATCGTAGAAGACTTCATAGGTGGGCCGGTCACCGAAAGCTACCTTTGTACAGGAAAGGTGGCAGCTAGCTGGCAGTGGAAACCTCCTTGCATTTGGAGCATCGAAGAGGCAGCACGTCCCACGATCTGTTGCCCATGGATGTTCAGGTTTTAAATTTTACCTTTAGGCCACTATGCTAATTATAGGCTTCCTGTATATACAAATCCTCCTATGTACCATCTACAATGACCATTGCAAAACCCTCATTAGGTGATAATAATGTTTGGATATCCCTGATAACCAAAATTGTTTCACCTGCAGGTACAGGTCTTAGACAACAATCACCAAATTGTATCACAGAATGCTTGAGTTTTCTACTTCTACTTCTACTTTTGAACAAATCTAAACGCTATTCATTTATCATTTACAGCCTTGAGAAAGTCCCAATGGGGACAAAATGTATAAACAAGTGAACTGAGGATGTTTTCACCTTTGATTGCAGGGTGCCAACCTATGTTGAATTAATCTATATTTAGGTGTAAATCTACACATAGAAATTGTAACTTTCATCCAATTCACCTTGGCAATATTTATTCCTAAGTATGCAAAAATGTGTAATAAATATATTACATAGATAACATTTGAATATCTTTAATTTAAAATGGTAAATGTGAATTATTATAATGAATACCCAATGTGGTATTCCTTCCATTATTCGGCTTCCATCCTCCCTGTCATTTTTTACCTCCAGAGGGGGACCTCTGATGGTGTGGTGAGTGTGGGCGGCCACTGTGACTGGGGGTGCTGGTGTTTCCATTCATTATGGCAAACTGCCCCGCCCTTTCTCTATTGCCTATCTCAAGAGTCAGACAGCAGTGCCAAGACTATGGTTTAGCTATGAGGGGGCACTGGTGTCCCAATGCTGGTTGTACTGAAAACAGCCCTCCTTGCACCATACTTTTGTGCCCTCACCTGCGCTATCTTCCAGACAAATATTACAGTGCACTGTTCTGTAGGAGGTGTTTGTTCTGTTGCCAGCTTTCCCTGTGGGCTAAACGTCTGCGCTAATCTGCCCAACGCTGGTGGCGATTATCAGGACCTGGGCTCCAGCTCCTTGTGGTGCTCTACCATTGTATTCTGAGCCTGTAGATTATTCCTTTTGGCAACATTAACAAACACTGTATTAAAGATGCCATTCTGATCAAGGGACCAACATAGTTTCATGAAGTATCAACTCATGAATGGCGTTGCTTCTCCCAGTGTTGAAAGGGAAATTGTTGTGGCAACTAAGGGCCTGATTTAGATCTTTGTGGTCGCACTGCTTAGCTGTGTCGGCCACGGACCTGAGAAGACCGTCAAGCCGACATTCTTCTGCCCGCCGTATTTAGATGTTACAGCTCTGCAAACGGATTGACTGGCGACTGATTTCTGACGGAGGGAGACGGTGGCAGGACCCAATGGACTTCGTACAGTGGCAGGGGCAATGGAAGAGAGGTAAGTTATACACACACACTCTACCTTAGCCATACATGTACCCCTGCACTACACAGTACACAAAACACCACATTCACACAATAACCCATCGCCATTCCTACACAACATAACCTGTACATGCAGAAAACACACGTTTACGTATATCCGTGGCACAACATACATACATCGACACTGCACCCACACATGACACAACCACAACAAACAACACGACTACACACTCAGCTACACATACACTCTCACACACATGCACAACTACACACATCACGACAACGCCTGCCACACAACAACCACACTCACCCGATTGTGTCTCACATCAACACAACATACACAACAACATCGATCTCCCATGCAAGTGACACACATACAGACACAACCACACCACCCACCCCAGCTCCCTTCACCTCAACCAGCCAATCGTGTCCCATCGCATACACACATACAAATAATGACTCACACACAACAGTACACCATGAAAGGTACATGCCCCCTGGCAATCTGCACACATAGACACAGTTGACAGGTATGAATGAACCATAATTGTGGTGCAAGCATTCATTTGCCAATGAATACTGGCACCAAAATGATAGTTGTCTATGTGTGCAATATGTGTTGTGTACCAGTGTATCCCCATCCATGGCTGACCCACTTGTGTCCCCGATATATGCATGTCACAGTGATTTAAAAAAATGACTGTGACATGTATGTGCCTGCAGTGGTCCTGACCTCCCATGCAGTGACCAACGTACCCTGGCAATGCGGCATCCCTACCTTAGTATCTGGCGACGGGGGGGGGAGATCATGTTTTCTCCATGGGTTGGTGGCAGCAGTGATGGTAGGTGCTGTCCAGTCATTTCCAACCAAAGACGGGGGTTGAATGGGGAAATAAATTGAGTTTTCATCTCTCGACCCCCCAGTCTGCCAACTCAGACATGGAGGTCGGAGCGCCACATTTTTCTTAGGGTAAGGCACATCCAAATCGGCACAGCAAGAAGGGTGTCCGGTTCCCGCTGGCATCCCCTTTTCCCTCTCCCGCCTTTGACGCAGACGGTATTTCTTGGTGGAGATGGCGGTTCAAATGTGGGCTTTCGTCTATTTCGCTGCCTACATCTAAAAACAGTGGGCGGACCGTCACGGCGGCAGACAGGTTTCCAGTTGAAAAGTCAACAGCGGGACCATTACTGCCAAGATCTAAATCAGGCCCTAACGTTTTCAGAACCCTGTGACTGGCAGAAAGGGAAAGGCACAGATATGAGTTTTGGCTGGGGACAGGCATTTAACATAGAGGCACTTATGAAGGAACTGAAAGACATCAAAAGTTCCATTCAAATGGTGGAAGCATCCTCTTCCATGATGACCGAACTGAAATCTATGCATGCTGAGTTATCTTCCTTTAGAACCAATTATGACTTGACAAATGACAGAGGAACGACAATGGAGGACAAATTCTATAACTCCCCTGGTTGCAGGCAGACAATATGGGCCCCGCAAATAAAAGTCACAGATTTAGAGAACTGTAGTAGGTGGAACAATGTGCATTTGTATGGTGTACCTAAGAAAAAGGAGGGAAAATACATCTTTGTTTTCTTGAGTGCCTTTCTTCCATGCTTACTTGATACAGAATTTTAAACCACCCTGGAATTTAAAGAGCACACAGGCTTATCATAATATTCCAGCTGAGATGTACACAGGTCTGCCAAATCCTTAAGATAGCACACCAACACGGTCCCTTTGCATACATGCCTGCATACCATGATCTCAAGGCCCAAGACAAATCTTGATCTCCCCATAAACCTTGATTATCTGGTGCACCTGGCAGGGATGCACCTAGTGGATTGCCCCAATATCCTTCCATATCAGAGACATTTTCAGCACCCCAAGCTTGACCTACTCTTCATCTGTTCTCCCTCCTTCTTCAGTCAGTATTACTAGAGAAACAGCCTCAGCAAGGACTGCTCACCCAAATAAAGTTAACAGTAGCTCATGAATATAAATCCACTTGACGTGGGAGCCTGGGCATCCCATACTCTGCTTTGCTTCAATCAACATCATTGGTCTCTACCAACTGACCTGAGTCCTTTTTAGCTGCATGCTAGGCCTCTTTGTCCTTCTCCTGGGACCACTTTTGCTGAATGGAGAGTTTGAATAAGTTGCCCAATAGCCAAATCCACAACTAAACCCCTATTGGTGTGGTCGCTCAATGTACATGACATGAAAGAATATGTGTGATTTTTAAAAGATCCTGAATTACCTGATGCAGAAAACTGTATGTAGCATTGATTCAGGAGACACATTTACCCCTACCATGAACAGACAGGTTACGGAGAGACTGGATTAGGAAGGTAATTGCTGCCTCGGATACCTCAAACCCCTATCCCCAGTCAGTGCCAAGCAAAAAGGGAATGGTGGCTAGTCACCTTCAGGAACGTTTTGCAGCTAAAATACGTAAGACATGAATTGACCCCCAATGCCGCTATGTGTTTGCAAGACTCACATTCCAGTCCAATGCCTATGTGATGGGCTTCATCTATGCACCAACCAAAGACAGGAAAGACGTTTTCTCTAAACTCAACAGAATCCTGACAGAAGTTGCGACATAGGCAGTCATCATAGGGGTGACTAGAACCTTGCTCCCAACCCTGTTTTGGATCGCTCTGGACACTCTGACCACCAACACAAACCTGAATGAGACATTCTTCGTGATATGCTGGCTGATCAATGACCAGTGGAACCCTAGAGGCTTTTACGCTCAACCTACCAAGACTACAACTTTTTACTCCTGCCTGCAACAAGTGGAATCCTGTATTGTTTACTTTCTACACAGCAGCTCCCTACTGCCAATGTTGTCTCCTGTGCGATAAAGGTGCAACATATTTTGGACCATTCCCAAATTTCTTTTGAACTGGACCGCAGCCTTCAAATATCCTATGACAGAGTCTGGAGAATGGATACTCACAGTTACAAACATCCTGAGAACAAGCAGAAATTGTTAGGATATGTACCAGACTATGTAGAGGAAAACAAGGGCTCAGTATTGTACCCAAAGCTACTGTGGGTGGCGGGTAAAGCATTCCTGGGATGTCTGATGATGAGAGACTCAGCAGTGGCCTGGACGGGAGTACAGCAACACCATCTCACACTGGAACAAGAGATTCTTAACTTGACCCGCTCACACCGGCAGGCTCCTACTCTGGCTAATCTCTGCTCCCTTGTGACAAAAAAGATTGAACTGAACTCCTTGCTAATGACAGCATTCAAAAAGGCTCTTAACAGACTAAGGGGTCGTCATTACAAATGTGAAGAAAAAGCAGGCAGGTTACTTGCCTTCCAACTGAAGCAACTGTCTGCACAGTCCATGATACCTGCCACATATGGACAAGACGGCACCTTAGCCACCCACCATTGCTGCAGAGTTTGCATGGCACTATTCTGCCCTTTATATTTTGGGAGCCGCAGATGATACTAAGCAAGAACTTCCATTCTTCTGAAACTTTCCACTGTCACATGCACATGGCAGCCACACAGCTTTGGGCAGAGAAATAACAGATGGTGAGGTTGCAGAAGCCATCAAAGCAGTGCCAGCGAGGAAAGAGCTGGGAATTGACAGATTCCCCATTGAATTTTATAAAATCACAGATGAACATTCAATACCACTATTAGGGAAGAGTTCAGAGACATCAAATCTCAAAATGCACTGCTCCTGGAATTTTCACAAGCCCTAATACTGTTGATACCAAAGCCAGATAGAGACCTTCTGCACTGTGAAAATTATCTTCTGATTTCCCTCATTAATTCAGATATGAAGATCTTCACCACAATCCTGACCAACAGGCTGAAAAGTATATTCCATCACTTGTTCACACCAACCAGGTAGACTTTGTCGCACAATCATCTCCAGATTTTATCCCACTTTTTTGGTCCTCCAGAACTGTCAATGCTTAACAGATCTCCCCTTCCCTCGATGCCAAAAAGGCTTTTGATCCTGTCTCTCCTAGACACTGGAAAATTGGTCCTCGGTTTCTCATCTGGCTGAGATGGTTATACTCCACCCCAATGGTATTCATCAGTTCTAATGGTATTCAATCACCTCCTCAAAATCAGCAGGGGACCAGGCAGAGGTGCCCACTTTCTACCTTGCTCTTCATCTTGCTCCAAGAGCCCCTCGCATGACAATAACCATCTGTAAGACACCTCCAGTGGCTGGAATACCTACACCAGTGGGATACTTGTAGCTCGTGCTGTATGCCAATGACTTGTTACTAGCTTTATCCTCTCCAGCAGTCTTTATCCCAACTGCAATGGGGATTGTAGATTGCTTCTCGATCTTCAGAAGCTACTGGATCAATTAGTTCAAAAGCGAAACCCTTCCCATGACTCCGGTCACAATAGTGACTAGCCTACAAGACTTGCAATTTCACTGCATGCTGACATGCATGAAGTATTTGGGAATCATGATTCAGTGCAACCCCACCTCATGGTAGCCGACCATATCGTCTCTCTCCACGAACACATCCAGGGAGGCTTTTTGAAGTGACAACACCTACAACTCTCACTGTAGGATACAAACTGTTATGATGGTTGTTGCCCTCCCCTATAACTATGTCTTCAGTGTGCTCCCTGTGCCAGTTCCTCTGATGAAGGTGTCAACTTGACTCAATCATCAGGTAATATATCTGACAGACGTCTGTTCTGACACTGTCTGCCTCCAGACTGTACGCAACTACCACCTCTAGAGAACTCTGTCTTCCAAATCTTGAGATGTACTATCTCAGCTCACCTATTACTTCCAACCCACCCCGGAAACCCAGAACTGGTTGTTACTCAAGAAACAGATACTTAAAGTGCCTGATAATATTTCTGTGGTGTATGCAAAATCCTCAAAACTTGTGGTATACAACAATCTGATACTACAATACACCATGAAGATCTGGGAGGCAGGTCATACAATGATCAAGCAAAAGGGGTATGTCCATTTTTCGGATTCGCGTTGGTACAACATAGAGCTCACCATGGAAGAAGAGCCACTGGTATGATCCCTTTGCTCCATGAAGAATATAGCAACATTAGATAGTCTGATCTGTAATGAGCATTTTGTTACCTTTACTGGGCTACAATAGGAATATCATCTGGAACGCTCACTATACCTGTGCTACCTTCAAATAAAAGGCGCACTTCCCCAGAAACTAGGTGACCTGTGGGCTTGGGAGACTCTGCTGTTCACTGTATCTATCGAATTGTACAAGAAACTCAACATGGGACTGTAAAGTACCCTCATAAACCATGCATTCTCGGCATACACTTAAAACTTAAGCCCTTCTCTAAAATTCACGGTCACCTCATCTCACTGCTCCACCATCTGTATCTGAATGGGAGGAGCTACTCTTCCAACATGAGAAAAGCTTACATAAACCATGACTGAAATTTAGATACTTCAGGATCTCACATGATTCGCACTGGATGCCATTCAGTCTCCACAGGGCGCGGTTAACTGCCTCCCCCTGTTACTGGAGATGTGGACATACTCAAGGATATACAATCAATATCTTATGGGTGTACCCAGGGCCCCAACCTTACTGGTCAGCAGTATGGGACATTCTTCAGACTGCCACAGACCTAAAAATCTGACTCTCTCTGAATCTAGCATTCCTGCACTTGACACACAAGGTAGAGGACAAATCTTCTCACCAAAAACTCTAGCCTGATACTTCACTGACTCTGGCCACTATCTGCATTTTGTGGACCTGGAAATACGCTGCCCCACCGTCAGTAGAGGAATAGGCTACATCAATGGCAGATACAATGTCACATAAGAATTTGATTTATAAATTAAATGACCAGATGGAAGTTTTCAATGAGGTATAGGGGTCTTTTTATCTTGATATTTCTGGATAACATAAGACTTTGAAACTAGTTTCCCTCACAGTGGTTCTGTTCGGCCTAGAGCCTAAAAAGTACCACTTGAATGAGACGGAGTAACATTCCACCTTTGCGAATCCTGCTACAAGGTATGCAGGTTTGCAACTGCAGAAGCTTGTGGTACCTGTCTGTGTCAAGAGTGGAGTAGGGTCCTCTCTGTCTCACCTCTCTTAGATAGGTTGTTTGTGTTGTCTGATTACAACCACATGCCCCCTGTGCTATGTGTGGCTCCAGACCACAATGATAGGTATAGCTTGGAACTTGGACTGTAATTCTGAACTATGTAACCCATGCCCGGACCGCGCCAGATGTATTCCTATGAGTTGATAGGTAGTTGTCTGTTATTCCTGGTTTAATTCTACTTTGTAATTACAGCTACTGCATGTCTTAAATGCTATCACTTTATACTTGTGGGGTATCATATGACTAAATGTTTAAACTGAATAAATAAATAAATAAATAAATAAATAAACTAAAAAAAAATGAAAACTTTCAAAATAAAACAAATTTATTCACAAATAATTGAAAAAATATCAAACCTACACAGAATAGTAATACTTAAACACATACAGAATTATAGGTGGATGCCAGTGAATAACATGATTGTTTTCTCCCAAGAGGTCCTAAGTGACATCAAATTGACAATGAAAGTGAAGCTGTCATTTATTTATGTCACTCAGAACCCCAGGGTGAAAAACATACCTTTTATTCACTGTTTACCCATCCATAATTTGATTGTATGTGCAGTCCCCCAAAAAATTTGCTCCTGCTTTCACCAGCTACACAGGGGCAGACAAATAATAAGGAAGCCATACATAACATGGCCTAACTCAACCTATCTCAAATGTAACAAAAGAAACCTAGACCTAAGTCACCTACCTCCACCACACTGGGTGCCCACCTACACCTTCCCCTCCACTGAAGCTGTGTTAAAACCAGTGGTACCCTTCCAAGTTTTCAGAGAGCTCTGTCAGACCAGCCCACAATTCCTTAAAAATATAATAATGGGGAACAACTTTTGTCTCCCACTGCTGCTGTTTCTTAGCAGTGAATAACCAGATAGAATTAGAATCTGGTTTCAGGACAATGGCTGGCAGTGAAAGCCAGACATAACATTACACTATTATTGCTCAAAGTATTTGAACTATACAAATGCCTACAAGAATAACTTTGAATATTGTTTTAA
Source organism: Pleurodeles waltl (assembly GCF_031143425.1). NCBI lineage: Eukaryota > Metazoa > Chordata > Amphibia > Caudata > Salamandridae > Pleurodeles > Pleurodeles waltl. Next base: position 433,208,015 of record NC_090444.1, read on the forward strand.
CACATAATAGTATTTATTGAAGTACAAAACAATACATAACTTCTCACAATGTCATGACTGGTGCTATTTTTGTCATCTTGACATTATTATCATTTATTTATTGCACTGCAGTATTGAAAACCCATCTGCAGGTACTGCATGCTATAGAAGTTTTGAGGAGCATTCAAAAAGACCAAGATAAGAAAAGAAGACTGGAGCTCGGAGTTATAGAATATAACACCACAAGGTATACCCAAGCAAGAGACATTACAACTCCCTCATTGGTGGAGAACAGCAAGGGAAATTAAACCCAGAGGAAAAGAAGAGGAAAGAACAAAACAAATAAGGTTGACGGACACTAAGAGCCTGGGTACAAGCTGATGTGAAGTTTGGAAAACCTTATCAAAGCTCCCATTTCCCATTTTGCATACATGAGCATCGGGGACAGTCAGCATGAGGTCAGAGACCTGCTTTGTACTTTCTATCTGGGGTAAGGTATGCAGAATGTAGGTAGTATGTCTGTACCAGCCGGAGGTGGGTAGCTGCAGTCAGATCCCTGGAGGCCATCAAGGAATCACGCCAGTCTTCCTCCTCCAGCAGAACCAGCCAGTTCTCCCATCTCTCTCTGAGGTTCGCTAGTGGCTTTGCCGTGTTGGTGACCAGTGTAGGATATGTCTGAGATATTCCACCCATTCCCAGGCCACCCATCATGACCTTCACCTCCACCAGACTAAATTCAGGAAGGGTCGTACCACCCCGGATGTGTGTTCCCAATGCATGTCACAACTGTAAATATTTATGAAACTGGGTCCTGGAGAGCGAGTACTGCTCCTGCTTCTCCTGGAAGGACAGCATGGGGGATCCCCTTTAGGCATGCCCTAATAGGGAAATACCTATATTGTTTCACTGTGGAACCCCTCCAGCGCAGACACCTCACGCAACCACACACCCCGCCACAGTGGAGTTTACTGAGTGAGACTTGCCCATCACCCCGTCCCACTCTGTGCTGCCCTCCAGCCTACAAACACCATTCTTGTCATTTCAGGAACTTCTCGTGGGAGGGGGGCACGTACAAGTAAATCAACCAATTTAGGAAAGCTCAACGTCAATAATTCAAGTTGATATGACGGGTCCAACCACCCGCCCGTCAACCAATCACTGATCACTAGGAGCTGCTTAGTGAGGTAATATAGATACAGATTGGACATTCCAAAGCCACCCTCCTGCACATCCCTCTGGCAACTGTGTAGAGCGAGTCTGGGGTGAGAATTAAAACTAGTTCATCCATTTCCCTAAACCATCCCCTGGGGAGTATATATGGGTAGTTTTGCAGAAGATAGAGAAAACGGGGTAAGATCATCATTTTACATAGTGCAATCCTACCGAGGACATTAAGGGGCAGGGTCTGCCAGTTTTTGAGATCTTCCTTGAGTTTTTGCGTGAGCGGTGTGACGTTAAGTTCCCACACCAACTCGGGCAAGAGGGCTACATTGATCTCCCAGTATCGGAAGCTGTTGCGCCTAATGGGGATACTATCCTGCCAGTCTTAGCAGTCTCTGGCTGGATACAGCGGTAACAACACTTACTTGCCCGGGTTGATGGTCAGGCCTGAGGCCTCAGAAAAGAGCTCCAACAGCTGTAGGTTTCAGGGTCCACTGCTTGCCAGGGCAGATAGGTAAAGGAGTGCGTCGCCCGCCTACAAAGCACTGCGGTCCTCCCGTCCTGGGGACAAAGCCCACCCCTTGATGAGCAGGTCCTCCCTTAGGACCCTTGCCATGGGCTCGATCGCTAGGGCAAAGAGAAGCTGTGATAGTGGGCATCACTGACAGGTTCCCCGGCGGATGCTGAAAGGGTCCGAGATCACCCTGTTAACTTGTACCCGAGCTGTTGGATTAGAATAGAGGAGTCACACTAATCCTCGAAACCTAGGGCCTATCCCTGCCTTTATGAGTGCCTGTGAGCCATACGACCAGTCCACCTTATCAAACGCTTTCTCAAAGTCTATGAGGAGTAATGCTAGGTGTGGGGACAAAGAGTGGTGACGCGCCAGTGCTGCATGAAGCCGCCTAAGGCAGTGCCGGGTACTTCTGCCCAGCATGAACCCACATTGGACCGGGTGAATTAGGAGGGGTAGTACTTTCTTCAGTTTACTAGCCAATATTGGGGATATAATTTTTATTTCAGTGTTTAGGAGCGAGATGGGGCAGTAGGCTGCACAGGAGGTTGAGGGTGGCTCGGATTTCGGAATTACTATGATGGTGGCCTGATCAAGGTCCATGGGAAAGCTCCAGGTTCGCTTGGCCTCAGCATACAGATTTTACAGATGAGGTGCTAAGAGGTCCCTACACTTGTGGCAAAGTTCAGACGGAAAACCGTCCGGGCCCGGGGTTTTACCCGAGGCCAGAACCGATATCACCTCTCCAATATCTTCCAGTGCTATGGGTTCATCTAATTCCTCTCTCCATGCAACTGAGAGGCCAGGAAGGGATATGTCACGCAACAGGGGATTTTCCCACTCTATCTGGGGTCGTGGCCACTCTGCATACAGTCTGGCGTAGTACTCAGCAAAGCCCTGTGTGATATTGTGGGGGCGTCTTACAGTGGACACCTGAGTCAGTAATTAATTCAGGGACAATTCTACCAAGCAGAGGCCGAGATGCCAGCCAGTGCAGTAGCTTCCCATTCTTATCGCCCCACCCATATGCGCGGGCCACCGAGGGGCGCCACATTTGCTTGGCGGACTCAAGTGTAAGGTGACAGAATTCCTCTTGGATCAAGCGCAGTTGCCTGGTGGTGGCCACGTGGTTAAGGGCTGGGAGCTGCATATCCAGGTGCAGCTCTCGAGTTTCAAGGTCAACCACCTGTTGGTTTCTCATACTCTCCAGCACTCGGAGGAGATGCCTAGCATGCCCCCGGAGGGTGGCCTTGCAGGCAGCCCATAATACACCCGCCGATTGCACAGAACCAGTTTTGTGCTCGAAATAGTGTGTGACCTCCCCCCACATGGCTTGGACATAAGTTTTGTCTTGAAGGTACCAGGCATTTAGTTGCCACACAGGGCGCTGAGCCCTGCCAGGGTCCCTCCTCTTCAACAAGAGTGGTGCATGATCCGAGACCTCCATGGAAGTATCGCCATGGTGGCAACCTGAAAGACATCAGAAGCCGGCATAAAGAGCAGGCCTATTTTCGCGTGCATGTGGTGCGCCGCTGAGGTATGTGTGTGTATTGTCACACTCTGGGGTGCCATGTCCGCCACATGTCACAGAGATCAGCCCCTCAGACCAGCTGAGGAGCTGTTTGGTTGGGGCCATCCTCATCACGGTGGGCAGTCCAGCGGCACCAACCTCTGGGCACAAAACTGCATTGAAGTCGCCCCCAGGATTGTCAAACCCAGGGGAAGTCGACCCACCACCTCCCGGAGAGTCATTAGGAAGGGCGCGAGTGACCCGGGGGTGTTAACTGGTTGGCCGCCAAGCGTGCCCGACACCGCAACGTAACGGCCCTATGGGTCACTCTTGGTTGCAGTGATCACGATGGGCATTGTGCGGTGTATCAGGATGGCCACTCCTCTGGAGCTTGTAGCAGAGCCCGCGTGGTACATCCCATCATAGCCACCATGCGACAGCATCGGGCAACACATGCCCAGCAAATCCGTTTCCTGAAGCAACACCACTGAGGGGTCAGAGTGGCAAAGGGCACTAAAAACTGCAGATCTCTTGATCTTGTCTAAGAGACCATTAACATTGCACGAGAGGACTTTGTCAAGACGTCCAGTGGCATGCAAAGAAACCATATTCAGATATATTCAGGGCTTTAAGTGCACCAGCGTCCCGGAGAGGGGGTCCAGCGGGCGGGGAGTCTCCCTTTGGGGGGGCATGTCAGTGATGTGGATCTAGGGACGCGACGTGACCACCTGCAAAAAGGAAGGTTAAGATAGCTAAAACACAGCAAGAACAAAACTTTAAAACCAACCCCTTCAAACCCCTCCTAACTATCCCCACCCCATACTTCTGTCTCGGAAGAATCTTTCACCCCAAAACAAAACAAATATCCCTTCAACCAAATATTCATATTGGGAGTGAAGCAGTGGACCCATCCATATAGTCAGAGTTCTGCAAGACTGCCCCTATCCCACTTCTGATAGTGGCCCTGGATTCAAAGTTCTCCCCTTCGACACTTCATAACATATCAAGGACATTGGTTGCATTGTGTTTCAGGTTAGCGAGGGGGTTTAGCTCAAGCGGTCATCCTCCACCATCCACAGGTCCTGTCCCTGCGGGCCTCTGTAGCTGACTTCGAAGGAGACACGGATCTATCCGGGCCAGCCCTGGGGTGTTCTGGTTCCGTAAGCTGCTTCCTTCGGCAAGATCCCATGCCCCCCGCCATCGATTTAGACCCAGGGAGTCGTCTCTTCTGAGTGGCCAAGAGTCCCCCAACCGAGGCAGAGGCCCTCGTCTGGGAATCTGGTGTTCCTCCGTGAGCCATTCCCATTCAGATTCTGGTGTCTCAAAGAAAAATGACTTGTCTTTGAAAAGGACCTTGAGGTGTGCAGTGAAGAACAGCATGCAGGACTGCTGCATTGCTCATAGTTTCTGTTTCACTCCTTCGTACGAGCGGCACTTGGTTTGCACCTCTCTCGTATAGCCTGGAAAGATCAGAATTTTGTGATTCTCTCACTGGACCTCGGTTTGTTTCCTCACCTTACCAAGTATTGTGTCCTGGTCTTTAAAATGGAGGAATCTGGCAATGATTAGCCTCCGCTGCCCATCTGACAGAGGCTTGGGTGCCAGCGATCAATGTGCTTGTTCAATTGCAAACCAAGGGGACAACTTCAACGCCAGCAGCAAGGACCGGATCCATGTCTCCAACAATTCAGCCATTCAGGTCTCCTCTGCACCCTCTGGAAATCCCAGAAATCACAAATTATTGCGCCAGGCCAAGTTTTCTGCATTCTTGGCTCTACGGTGAAATTCTCCTGTACGTGTCAGCAACTGGGCCACTTTGGATTTGAGGTCCACTATCTCATCTTCAATCATGGACACCCAGTCTTCAGCTTCCTCATATGACCTACTGCCGTCCGGAGGTCTTGTCGGAGCAAGCCAACATCTTTGCGCACTGCGCCTATTTTGGTCTCAACTGCCTGTTGCAAGGATTGAATCGCTTGGAGGATAGTGTCCAGTCCCTCCACTGCCGGTGCTCCAGAGGTCAGAGCACCGCCCCCTTGGAGGTTTGAGTGAGTGGCATATTGATCAATTTGTTGCTGTGTTGCAGGGGGTTGCTTAGCACTTCTGTCTTTCCCCATGTTAGGGCTAGCAGGGTGCCCAGAGGCACTCCGACGGGGAGATCAGGAGGCTCCCAGACAGTGCGCGTCAAGCACAAGAGTTAGTCACTTGGCCTCTCGCCCCTCTTCTAGTTTGTGAATATTATCGCCAGGTGTCACCCAGCTTTCAGCTTGTCCCCTGTCCCCGCGGTTAGCTTACCGGGCGTCTTCGTTCCCAGACATGCAGTGCTATTCCCAGGCTCACTGGCGCTCGTCCCAATCCGTCCTCTGCATGTCCATGGTTGCTCGGTGGGTCGGGCCGGCCTCATCGCCCAGTCCAGCCACGGAGGCACCTGTCTCCCTGCCCTGTATCCTTTCAACTCGAATCACTACCTGCTGTGGCCCCCACTTAGTTTCTCTTTCCAGATTCCAGACGGACGCGGTTGTCTCAGGACCTCGCCCGGTCATGCCTCACCTCGGATGCCAGCCCGTGGAGTGTCGCTGCAGCCGGTGCTCATCTCACCACCGCCGCTGGGCCCCGGCCACTCCGTCTCGTCTTTGCCACCGGATGGGGACTCAGGTCTCACCCCTCTGTGTGTGGCCCGGGCTGACCCCTTGGGGCGTGGGGTATACGCCACTCCCGCGCTCACTCCAGCCTATGGGTGTGCCAGAGGGGCCAGGCCCCACTTTGTCAGTCTTCTTTCTCACTGGGGGCCACTCTCCCCTGCTCCCCGCTTCCTCCAGGCCTGCTCCTGTCTCTTGGGCCGCATATGAGAGCCACTGCCCAACCAACTCCACGATCCAGCGGGCTCACCTCATGCACCCACTCACCACCGGCTCTCGGCTGGCGACCTCACCTGTGTCTTGACCTCCCTGGGTACTTCTCCCATCGGGAGCATCTCGCCCACTCACTCCGGTCATCAGTCTCACTCTGTTCTCCCCGCGGCCGCTGCCTCAGACCTGGGCAGCCGGCATGGGAACCTCCTCCTCCCCTCTCCTGCTAGCTGCCTCAAGACGGCCGGGTCCGGCGGCCGCTGCTTCTCTGGCTCCCGGGCTTCTCAACCTGCACAGGCTCTTCCGACCCTGCTCCTCACCTCCCGTGGTGGGCCCGCTCTTCTCCTTGCGGCGGCTACGCTCAACCATGGTCAAGGCCACTCCTCACAGGCCGACAGGCCCAGTCAGCGCCCCGGCCCACCTCAGGCACCAGATGGGTTGCAACGCCTGAGCCCCCACCCCTTGTGTCACTTCTTTCAGCAGGGACTTCTCCCCGGTACACTGCTCTCGCCGGGTGCAACTTTCTCCTGCACCCGTCGTCCTAATTCGGAGTCGCCCACAAAGGATCCGCTACTCAGCCTCACGACCCGATCAGGCTTTACAGGCCAGCCCAGCTTCCACCGCTCTCCGCCTCAGTCATCCGCCTCCTGCATCGTAGGTTCTAATTTGCATCTCTGGAATGGGCCACGATTTTCTTGGATACAATTGGACCGCGGGACAGAGGGCTGTCACGGGCGGATGACAGAGGGGTCCGGCGCACTCTCAGAGTGCGACCGCAATCTTGACACCTGAGGCCATGCCCCCACCTACAAGGCTCTTAACCTGTCAACTCCCAGTTCTTTTGCACCAAAAGTCAAAGTCCCTTGTGGAAGCAGAGCTAACAGAAGTGATCTCCTACATCTTGTGGTACCTAAATTAAAAACAAAAAATAACTCTTTGTTGGAAATTCACTCCAAATCTGAAATGCAGATGCCACCACCACAAATTTGCCTCACTGTGCTCTAGTTTTGAAAGGCCCTTACGAATTCCCACTTCCTATAAGCATCTAATATGTGTCTACAAACCTCTTACAATTCTTACTCACATATAAGATATCTTGACACCAATGCAACCCATTACATAATACACACATTATCCTTTCTGTTCCTTTCCTTCTCTTGTATCAACTTATCATTGTCTCTTTTCCTTGCCTTCTCTTACTTGTTACCATGCATTATAATTAATTACTTTTCAACACTATGTTTTATGCATGTCTTCCTGTTGCTACTTTTGTTTATCATGTTATTAGGGAAATTGTACAATATAAGCTACAATTCTTCACCTTACTTTTTGAGTTTCTGACAATGATACCCTTTCCATGGTGCTTAATGGGTATTTCAGCCTGGTTCTTGATCACTTGCTTGATAAGACAAATTATAATCTTATGTCACTTGATGTAAACAGTGGCCACCCGGGCTCTGTCCAGGGGACAGAGCTAGCTGTTCTTCCCTTGGAGGATAAACCATGGACTAGACCAAGGTGTTTATCTTGTGTTGGTGGCTGTTTCTATTCTCAGAAAAGGCAATTTATAGGGGAGTTCAAGAATAAGTAGGGTCAAAATGTTCACATTAAAAAAATAAAATTGACACCTGTCATACAAAACAATACAAACCTAATTAGAATACACAAGAGTTTCAAAGTGTGCATTATTAAGCAAAGTGTGTTTTCCTAAAGTCAAGTATAAATGGTACGTGTGAAGAACACTAGATATAAACTATAAAGTGCTAAGGTGGTCATTCCAACCCTGGCGGTCCATGACCGCCGGGTTGGAGGACCGCGGGAGCACCGCCGACAGGCCGGCGGTGCTCCAATGGGCATTCCGACCGCGGCGGTAAAGCCGCGGTCGGACCGGCAACACTGGCGGTCACCCGCCAGTGTACCGCCGCCCATTGGAATCCTCCAAGGCGGCGCAGCTAGCTGCGCCGCCGAGGGGATTCCGACCCCCCCTACCGCCATCCAGTTCCCGGCGGTCCGCCCGCCGGGAACCGGATGGCGGTAGGGGGGTCGCGGGGCCCCTGGGGGCCCCTGCAGTGCCCATGCCACTGGCATGGGCACTGCAGGGGCCCCCGTAAGAGGGCCCCTAAATGTATTTCACTGTCTGCTGCGCAGACAGTGAAATACGCGACGGGTGCAACTGCACCCGTCGCACAGCTTTCACTCCGCCGGCTCGATTCCGAGCCTGCTTCATCGTGGAAGCCTCTTTCCCGCTGGGCTGGCGGGCGGCCTGAAGGCGGCCGCCCGCCAGCCCAGGGGGAATGTCAGAATTACCGCCGCGGTCTTTCGACCGCGGAACGGTAACCTGACGGCGGGACTTTGGCGGGCGGCCTCCGCCGCCCGCCAAGGTCAGAATGAGGGCCTAAGTCTCTATATCTAGGGTCAGACTTACTGACCTTTCACGCAACTCACTGTAGCAAGGCAACATGCTGCGCTTGTGTTGCGTGAAAGGGAGAGAGCTGAAATGAGCCATATCTTCTAGGATAAGGCACACTTCTGCTCTCTCGTAGTGCTGGCACACTTCAGGCATCCTAGCTCCAAGGCAGGCATCCTTGCACCATGGTGCCAGGGGGGGCCTATGTGACAAGGAAATCTGTTTTTTTGCAGGAAGATACACCTTCTTGCACAAAAACAATGTCTCAAAACATTTTCCTCTTTCTATGTGTGGCAGCACACATAACAGGAGGAAATAATGAGAAGAAAAAAAGATTTTTCTCCTTGTTACACCATTCTCTGGGAGGCGTAGCAATTTCAAGCAATCCGAGGTTTACAGACCTTTGTAAATCTGGAATTGAGAGAAATCCAGGGGCGGATGCATGGGAACACCCATGCTCCACCCATGGAATGCCTCCCAGAATGAAATGTAACACAATGAAGTGCAAGCCACTGCAAGGCGGGGGAAATTACCCCTTGTGTGGTTTTGTAAATAGCTACTAGCATTTTGCTTTATGGATGAGCCACAAAACTAGTGCAACCATGAGGCAACATGTTAGTAAATCTGGCCCCTAGTCTCTGCAAGGGGAATGTTTACCCATAAGAGGTCAGGTTTCATGACTTAAACCCTTATTACAACCTCAGCGGACTTTTCCAAAGACCACCGAGGCTGCGGGTGCCAGAATACCACCAGTGCTGGCAGTATTTCTGGCTCCCTATTACGACTTTTTCACTGGGCCACTGGACAGTAACAGTGTTACCGACCACAGTGTTGGGGTTGAGCTGAGAGCAATATTTAGTACAGTGATACTGCTTTATCTACTATTTATATCTTACTTACATAAAGTTACTCTTACCTACAACTACACATGTACATTCTATCATGGTAACATCAATGACAAGCTGGTTTGAATTTAAAACTGAACATAGGTGTGCTGCAAGTGAAGCAGAAGACCTATAAAAAGCAATTCTAAAAACAAAGACATTTGAAGTAAAATAATAGCTGAGCGCCCCCTGAAGTGAGCCCAATGTCATTGGATAGCTCTATAGAGAATTTTACAGGGTCCTGAAGTTAATAAAGGACATTCACACAAAACAACCTAGAGTCAGGTTCTATAGCATTTCATTGTGTTTTAGAAGAAAAACCCCACTGGGGGTTGAGCAGTATAATGGGATAACAACAATTTCATGTAGTAGAGCATTATAAGAAAATGACTGTCAGTTATTGCTGCCAAAAGGTATTGCTGCACAAAGGTATTGCTGCTTTTGATTTAGGCAAAATCTGTTCTTGTTGTAATTAATTCTAAGGCCATAGAAAGAGGAATAGGGTGAATGGGTGGATTATAAAGTCAGCAAGTATGAAGTAATTCTGCATCATGTTGTTCTGTTAGACCTACAAGGGGGACCAGTGGCAGATAGTGGTATTGCCATTCAAGCAATATGGGAGTATATTGTGTGTTTGCACAGAATGCTTAATGTAATGTCAAATGTTTGTGTACAAAGGATTGTACCAGTTAGTAGTGCTCATTAGCGTTGAGGGTAAAGTTGAGAGCAACACATTTCTTGTGCGGTTCTGCCACTTTGCCTGATACCTGTTATTTACTTCAACTAACCTACTTATAGGTTATGATATTCTGTTTGGGTGTTTTTATGATCCATACTCAAAAAAATTATTGATCAATATTTATTCAGCAAAAGTCCAACCATAACAACCCCTGGCAGATCACGTCCTCCTTCAGCTTCATTCAGCGGCAGATTGAGATGATCAACATTGTATTTACCTCATTCCATTCCATACATGCACTTTATAACACATGACCCTTCCCACAAAAACTAAATAAATACACAATTTCTTTAACTAACTCTATACTTAACAATACACATATACCTAAACAAAATGTAAATGCTACAATTGCTAAATGAAAAGAATGTCTGTACATGTATATAACAAATTAATAAAAACATGAAATGTAATAAGGAAAAAAATTTAACATTGATGGTGCAATGGAGATAATCATAATCTTCAAGTTGTTTTAGCTTTCTCTTTGTTTGAGCATTCATTCAATGATACCCCATTCCTGCATTCTCAATGGAGGTATTACCATCAGACACATGAATACCACTCAAAGAATGATCTTGACTTTGCAACCACTGCTGACACTCCAAACCTCCACATTTTGTGACTCTCCTCACATTCCACTTTCCACCGTCCTCCAAAACAACACAACTGCCAGTAATTTCCATCACTTTTCTTGGAACTAACCACTTAGCCATTCCTTTCCGATGACTAGCCCCTTTGTCCACTCTCACATAATTACCCACTTGAAATTTGCTAGACTCTAATCTCAATTTACACAAGACTCTATTCAACCATTCAACAAGACCACTCTTGTATGGATCATTCAATGCTATCTTATGATATTCAATACCCACATGCCTCAAAAAACTCTCAAACTCCTCAGAAACAAACTGGAGCTCATTATCCGATACTATTTTTATAGGACACCCTTCCCTTTGAAAAATCTCTTGCCAAAAATGTACAACAAATTTGAGGATTTAGCCTCCTTCAAAAATACTACTTCCAGCCACTTTGAACGGTGGTCAATTGATACCAACAGCTGTTTTTTCATGGAGCCCAGGGCACCCAAATGAACCAAATATCTCTATGGGCAACTTATCACATGATGTATCCAGAAATTCTGAAAGTGTTTAAGGTAGGCCTGGGCCAAAGCGACCAAAAAACGCAGCCGCGCTACGCGGAGTTCCGCAAGCGGCAGAGTGCGTTAGGTCTGGCCTTTTGCGCTGAGTTTCAGAGATGGGGATTTTTCCCACGCTGAAAAATTTGTATGACTGGCTCCCCGCACAGCTACTCAAGTAGATTTTTTACTCGAACACGAACGGAGGATTTCTCAGCACGAGTGGTTGCATTCATCCGTGACTGCCCATCTTGACGGGAGGTGGTCTTGAGTAAGTTTTCCTTGCTCGCCAAGTCAACGTTGGCGAGCATGTTTGAGGAAAAAACTCCACTCAGCTGAGTTTTTCAGAACTCCGCACTCTAAGCGGAGCACGGAGTGGGAAAAACTCAGCAAGCGGATCGGAGTTCACCGCCCACCCCTAGTTAAAGATGACTCCCTGGCAACATGCGACCTAAGCAAACCACGTCCAAACCCATCAATTTCCCTATCCATACCTGCCCATCAAAAATCCATAGGATCTATTCTTTTCATGGCTGAAATATCACCATGACCTTCATGCAATAATTCCATCAATCTAGAAAGCAAATTTACAGCTGCGACCAATCTGTCAACCCTTCTTAACACACCATCCATGACAATAACTCTCCACGCACATATTAAAAATTGTCCACACCCTGACATGCCATCCCTCATGTAATTTTCTTGATGATAGACTGTATGCAATCATCCTCTAAAACAACCTGTGTCTATTCTTTCTCAGAAATGGCACCCTTACACACACCTGCAATGTCCACTGTAATCTATTCATCATTATCAACATTCTCCATTGCATCCAAAAGGAGCCTGGATAAGAAATTGGCGTGCACATTTTTTATACCTGGTATGTATTTGATGTCAAGGTTGTACTCTTGTACTCTTGTACACAGAAAATCCATTTCACTATGTGAGGCACTACTCTTGTTGAGGAAAAATACACTAAAGGCTTGTGATCTGTATGCAACTCAAATCTCATACACCATACAAATGTCCTAAAATGTTGCACACCCTACCAACAAGCCAGCACCTCTCTTTCGACTGTAGAATAAGTGTGCTCTGCCCCTCGTAAGGTCTTAGAAGCAAAGGCTACTACCCTATCTTTTCCACCAACAGACTGCATCAGCACAGTACATGTCAATGTTTTCAAAATTACAGCCTTAGCTGTAATTTCCTTTTTGTTTACAAACGCTGCTGGCACTCTTCCAGCCATACATATTTAATACCTTTCTTCATTAATGCCCTTAATGGTTAAACTTGATCAGCAAAATGATCTACAAGCTTTGCAAGCAAGTATTCCACTAGCCCTAAAAGGAGCATAACTGATCTTTGTCACTTGGAGAGGGTGCCTTCTTGATAGCTTCTACCAATTTCATTTTGAGTTTTACCCCATCACAAAACAATGCCTGACTAAGATAGTCTAACTGTAGTAGATTGAACATACACGTTACCATACTCACAGGAACTCCAGCATCTTCCAATCTAGCTAAGACCTTGTGCAACACACCATCATGTTCCTTTTTATCCTATCCCCACCACATAATCCATAATTTTGGAAAAATAAAATAGTTTCTATGTTGCAGATAAATTTTGCATAACATGTTGCAACACAGTCAATGTGGAGGCTAGTCCAAAGGAAATGCATGCAAAATGATAAGCTCCTTCTGGTGTTATGAATGATGTGAGATGTTTCGATTCTGGGTGCAGGTGAACCTGATGGGAAGCACTGAAAAAATGCCTTGCCCCTTTCCCACTCAACATTTCACTGGTAAGTGGAAGAGGATGACGATTCACACATATTACAGAACAACTTTGAAAATTCTAACACCCACTTATTCCTGTTGCCACTCTCAGTTAACAAGAACTGTTTAGGATGAATAGGGCCAAGAATCATACCCAAAGCCCACTGCTCTCTCCAACCTAGCAGTGCTTTACCTTTTTGAACAACCTATACTTTTTCTAGAGTTTTCTTATTCTCATATTCCAGCTCTGACCAAAAGTAGCCATTCAGTGGCATTTTGACTTCACAGTACCCCACTGGCTCAACATCTGGTTCCAAAAATGATTTGCCACCCAAAATTTCTTACACAGATATATCAATAATAGTGTATGGAGAACACAAGTCCGCCCACAATTGCATAATTACTGATCCTACTTTAGCATGACACTTTTGAGGATGGTAGGATACAGGCAAACTATCTTTTTATTGCGTGAGAGAATTGTTTTCTGAAACCATCAAAACTTCTATGTCACTTTCATAGTTTTCATCACTACAGTCCACTTCATTGGTACTGTTTTTCTGTATGACAATCACACTCTTAAACAATGCCCAATCTTTTTGCAACACCTTGCTTGTACTGCAGATTGATTGTTTTATAAAACTGTATATTTGGTGTTCCCAGATTTGTAACATTGTCGTTTATCATACTTGTACTGTATTTTGTCATTTTTCAGTTTTCTCTTAATCTTTTACAGACACTTTCATAAGATTTACACTTTGCATTTCCAGTAACTCTGCTGTTTTCTTTTCCATTTGTTCATCATTTAATTCTTTTATATATATATATATATATATATATGTACATATATATATATATATATCAAAATATTTTCCATTCTTTTGGAACTGGTTATGCTTGTATCCAATAAACAACGATCCCTTAAACCCAATAATGTTTCTTGAATCTTTAGATTCTTGGTTTTGTTAATCAATTAATCTTGTATATTTTCTTTATGCAGGGCTTTAAATTTACAAGTTGACATTACTGTTCGGAGAACTGCCACATACTGTTCAATGGATTCTCCAGGAAATTGTCCTCTGGAGAAAAATGTATGTTGCCCTACAAATGTGATAATTTTCTTTCAGAACATTTCTTCCACATCTGATAAATCATCATTGTCCATGGATGACATTTTACCTTTTGGAAGTGCTTTGAAAATCTTTCTTCCTTTGACACATAAATTATGTTTCAACATTGCAAATTTGCTCCCAGGTGTGGAAATGTCTTCACCAGTGGCTTCCAAACATGTCTCAAATGATTCACAATAATCCTCCCAAATCATTAAAGGTTCTCCAGCATACTGTAAAAACATAGGTGGTGGTGTTACAGTTTGAACAGTCACGGTAACACATGAATGAGTGGTTTCTACAGTACTTCAAATCCTGCCTCAGTGACTAGGAATGCTATTAAGAAAATATGCACTGTAAACTAAATAACGCACTAGATTGGCTGTGCACAGATTAGACTCTTAACTCGAGTATTCCAGAACTGCTGCACTGCTGAACTGCTGCACACTTTTGAAGACAGTGTCACTATAGTAAGAATTTGCAGAGAATACTTTATGCCAATGCAGGATAAAGGTTGGCCCATTTACATCCTTATATTTTTTTTAGGTTGACTAGATCATGTGACTTCCACCAAGGGTTGTAGAAACTACTGCCAAAGAAGAAGTTGTACAGGGTTTTGAAATCTGGTTTCTAGTAAGTACTGTTAGTATTACACTAGCTTGAAATAGCACAGTAGCGTGATCTGACACGATGAATTGCATTTTCCATAGCATGACGCAGCGCACAAGAACAATGGATGTGGTTCCTCAGCAAAAGATAGAGCTCATGGTCACACCACAGCAGTGCAAGGGTGAAGCACATGACGAGAAAAAAGGGAATATGTAATGGAACAACTAGGTCCTAAACAACTACTTGCCTAAACCACTACTGCTAAACAACTAAAACGTCTCTACAACGAAGTACTGAACAACGACTGTCTAAACAACGATTTTGCTTTAATAACGATTGCCTGAACAACTCATTTTAAGGTACATTTTTCTTTTCTTTAATGGTTTATAAGTTGTTTACAATATATATAGATATAATTGTAAACAACTTTTTTAGTTCTTTAGCAGTAATGGTTTAGGCAAGTATTTGTTTGGGACCTAGTTGTTCAGGATGTTTCCCGCAAAAAGGATGGAGTTCACAGTACACAATGCTGCTCATTTAATAGCGCCAGAATGCCCAATTCCCAATATCTCGACTCAATAGGACGGGGAAGATGGGAGGCAGGCTTGCAGCAATCGTCAGGAGTAATCTAACCTGTACATTCGAAGATATCAGTGTCAAACCGGCTGCCTGTGAAGGGGCCTACTTCAAGCTACGATTTCATTACACCATTCTTTTTAAGGGTCTTTTAATTTATTAACCCCCGGCCCCAAGAATGATTTTGTTTCTTTGTGGCCTGCTATAATTGAACCCATCGCCATGACCTGAAGGCCATCGTAGTGGGGGATTTTAATATTCATCAGGAGGATAAACGGGACCCGGCAACTAGAGAGTTTCTTGACCTGATGTCAAGTGTCGACTGGGCTCTCACTGACTTGTCTGTGTCTCACCCCCCAGGACATACTCTGAATGGCAAATTCATCCGTCATGATAGTTTGACTAGCCTAGAAAACACTGCCCTGGATGGGACAGATCACCATTTGTTGTTCTTCAAGGTAGCCTGTATTATGCCAGCTATTAAAATGCCTAATGCCCCTAGGTTAGGTAGGAAATGGCATAAGGTAGAGGAGCAGAGCCTGACCAGAACCCTTAAGTCTGGATGGGAAAATACTAGAGAACGGGGCCTCTCCAAGCTGGAGGGCTTTGAATCGGGGCTCAGAGTTGCCATTGATACGTTGGCCCCCTTGGTGAAATTAAGTCTCAGGCCGGTGCGGACCCTTTCCTCTCCATGGTTCTCAGAGGAACTTAAGAACCTACAGAGACTATATCGTCGTCAGGAACGTAGATGGAAGGCCCGTAAGACTGTAGCAGAAAGAGTCAAGCTTGGGGCCTCTCTTGAGGACTATAAATCAGCAATTAAAAAAGCCAAAACAGATTACTTGTCTCGTAAAATCAGGGAAGCACAGAATGGTTCTAAGGAACTTTTTAAAGTGGTTCGCTCCCTGACCCACCCGCCAGTCTCCTCCCAGCTGGAGAACTCTCCCACCTTTTGCCAAAGAGTCACTGACTTTTTCAAGAATAAAATTATTTAGCTGCACGCAAATTTTGCTCAGCTCTTTTCTGAAGGGGATGGAGGAGACCTAGAGGGCCCCCACCCTTAGATCCCAGCTCTAAGTTGACCGGCTTTTCTCCATTATCAGCCAACAGAATTACAGAATTGCTGGAAGGCGTAAAGTCAGGGTCACCCAATGACCCCTGCCCCCCAAGGATACTAAAGCTAGTGACTGACCTGGTCTCTGCTGCCTTGGAACCGGTCTACTCTGACATTTTAAGGGAAGGTTACTTCCCACCCGCCTGGAAGGAATCCATTGTGATTCCTCTAACAAAGAAACCTAGTGGCAAACTCAATGACTTGACAAATTTACGACCCATCTCCCGTCTACCTACCACAGCCAAGATATTAGAAAAACACCTCAACACTGAACTGGCTGATCTTCTTCAGGCCAGTGGTGGACTAGACCCCTCTCAACATGGGTTTCGTCAAGTCCCACAGTACAGAATCTGCTCTGCTATTTTTGGCAGATATTATTCGGAGAAGAGTGGATCGGGGGAGAGAGCCATTTTTGTTCTATTGGATCTTTCTGCGGCATTTGAAACTGTTTCCCCTCAACTGCTGATCCAGTGGCTCCATCAGGCTGGAGTAAGAGAGAAGGCCCTTGACATTTTGAAATCGCTCCTGACGGGTAGATCAATTACGGCGAGGTGGGGCGATTTCAAGGCCACCCCGTTTCAACTTCCTTGTGGTGTGCCTCAAGGGTCCTGACTCAGCCCCACCTTATTTAACCTTTATGTTGCACCTCTGGACAGACTGGTCCATTCATTTGGCTTTCAAGTGTTGTCTTACGCAGACGATACGCAGTTAATTATTCCTGTCAACCATAACTGGAAGGAGGTGGCAGACAGATTTCATGATTGTATGAGTGAGCTCAATAGTTGGATGAGCCATAACTGGCTCAAAGTGAATAGAGAAAAGACGGAAATTATTTTCATTGGCACTGACACTAATTTATGGTCCAGTCCAGAGCCCTTCGGCCAGGAATCTTGGTATTGTATTCGACAGGACTTTATCATTTGAGCAACAAATCAACCACACAGTCAAATGTTGCTATTGGTCAATGAAAATGCTGAAGAAAATCTTCCCTTTTCTTCAGGAAGAAGTTAAAATTGTGGTTATCCTAGCTTTAGTCATTTCTAAATTAGATTACTGCAATGCTCTCATGTTGAAACATTAGCAAGGCCCCCCTTCATAGACTACAGCTTATTCAGAATCGGGCTGCCCGCCTTGTCCTGGATCTACCTCGATCTGCATCGGCTAGTAGGATCATGAGACAACTCCACTGGCTACCAGTGGAGAAACGGATTAAGTTTAAGCCACTCTGCCTTACTTATAAGGCTTACCACCAGGAGGGCTGCACCTACCTGAGCTCGGTCTTCCAGCCCTACCAGCCCTGTCGTCAGCTAAGATCTGCTACTCTCCAGCTTATCTCGGTGCCCTGCTGCCATTGGGCTCAATGGGGGGATAAAGCCTTCTCGGTGGTGGCAGCCAGACTATGGAATACACTTTCACTATCAATCAGGCAGGAGGAGACGTATCTCCGCTTTAGAAAGCAACTTCAAACCTGGCTGTTTTCGCATTAGGCAGAACGCATCGTTTGGCAGTCTTGGTGTTTTATTTTGTGGTTCAGGATTCCTTCGACTTACTGTTTTTCTCTAGCGATTCAATGCTACTGCCGGAATGCGCTCTACAAATACTACAATACAAGACAATACAATATCTAGAATAAAGGCGGCAACTAGGTAGAAGTCTCAACAGTGGAGGCTTAGCATGGTGTAAGAGTAGAAACAAGGACCTGTCTGTACGAGCTTAAATTACATTTGCTCATGGTACGAATAACTCTTGAGGGGTTGATAGCCACACAGCCTTCATGCGGATCCGCTTGTCACCAATTTTATGATCCAGACTCAAAAAGAGGTTGATGAATATTTACTCAGCAAATGTCCAACAATAACAACCCCTGGCAGATCACCTCCTGCTTCAGCTCCATTCAACTGCCAACTGAGGTGATCAACATTTCAATTACATCATTCCATTCCATATATGCACATTACAACAGGTGTTCTATCATCGTCATGTATTGCCTGGCTCCGTCCTCTTTACCTTACGTGACTAACAAAGAGGAACCTAGGATGCAATTTAGCTCCCCTGGCTTTTTCACATTTAGCTTTTTGAAGAAACATCAATGCAGAACTTGTGGTTTTCCTATAGAGAACTCCCTCAGCATTTATTAGAGAGCAGCTATTCTTCCAGCTAGATAATATGGATGCAGATGTCACAGAATGCCTATAATTATGCTGGTGATCTGGAATGTTGTAATCAAGTAACTGTGGCTTCGGTGGTTGGCCTTTCAGCCCCGTTGTATAAATGGGGTCCAGTCTGAACCCCTGCCTGAAGTCATCACCCTCCTAAGGGCATAGCATGACAATTATGGTGGAAGTATGGGCCTTAAAGTCCAGGTCCATTCATTGCTATGCCTTTAGTATTCATGGATTCAGATATCCAGTACCTACTTCAGATTGCCAGTAACCTCTTGGAGTGTATCATATTTTCATCAGCTTGTAATGTGTATGAAGTGCCTAGTAATTTCAAAGGAAGCATTATGTGAGTTTTCACCTAACCCAGCCATCTGATAACTATGACTCAAAATGGTAAACTCGGGATCCTAGCTTACTTGCACTACCTGTGCCACGAGGACCAACCAACAAGGTTAGGCAGTAATTTTGAGGCTCTGCCCTCTCCTTAGCCCACTTTTAATCTCAAGGGTACAGATCAAACAATATGCAACTTTCTGCCTTCTCTTGGCCTTACCATCCCACTCGGGTAAATGCTCACCTTACATACCTACACTGTCTTTTGGTAGAAAAGAAGATTATTTTTCAACCCCTTTGTTTAGTATATTAGGTGCTTTCATACACACAGCCCTCAAACATTACCTGCCCTTTTTCCTTGATAGACGTTAGGGGGTTTAGTTCTCAATCTTGTCACCTATCATTTTCCCTCACTTTTCAGTATTCTGAGATATGCAATACGATCTGGAGCTAAGACTATTGGTACAAAGTACTAAAGAGTGGTTTATGGGGTGCTTGAACTAATCCCAGCCACTGGCAATTACTCTGGGGCCCTTATCCTGGCCACTCGTTTTTTTATCCACCATGCATCTGCTGATAGGAAGTAGACCTATGCAAACCTGGAAATGGTAAATCTGATCTCACATAGTCCCGTGGTTTTGCTACTGATGGTTAGCTTCAACTGGGAATAGCAATCTGACCTTCAAATGGTAGACATGAGCAACAGTGCCTAGTGGACACAACCAGCTAACATGCCTACTCCACTGTGCTGCATCCTAGGGACACTGGCCTCCCCCCCCCCCCGAAACTACATTTAACCCTTAGCAAACCACTGCACCACTTTGCACTGCATCCCAGAGACAGTAAACCACCACCACCAAACCACCACACGTTTGCATCCTAGTGATAGCAACACATTTCACTGCATCCTAGGGAACTAGGCCAACATACTGAATCCTAATGGCAAAAAATCAACATATTCTACTCCATCATGGGGCACTAAACCACCAGACATTTGCATACTACAGCCTAAACTATGAACACTAATCCACCAAACTGGACTCTAGGGTGCTAAAGCAACATTGCACTGAATCCCAGGAACCCTAAACCACCAAAATTTACATTATGGCTATAAACCCACCATACTGTACTGCATCCTAAGAACAATAACCTATTGCCCTGTGCTATTTCCTATGTATACTAACTCACCACACTGCTCTGCATGCACTAGACATCAAATAACCATAACACACAGCGGCCTTCCAACACTTGTCTATCATACAGCACTATCCCATCACCCTAAACTGTGGCTTAACTGTTCTGAGCCTGCACACTACACCATAATGGTAATCTGATGCCATACTGCACTGCATCCACTGGACACTAAGCCACCACACTGCACCCTGAGGGCACTGATTAACTACACCAAACTGTATCCCAAGGACCCTAATCCATTACACTTCACTGCATCTTAAGGAATATTAAAACACCAATGTTCAATGCAGGGCTGAGAGAGAACCCCCGCCCCCAGTCCCTCCCCCCACTGCAAACCACTACTCTGCACCCTCCACTAGGTCCTAAGAATTTTAATCCGCAACATTGCAAACCGCCCTAGGGATACTAAACTAACTCTACCATATCTTTGGGATGCTCACCACACTATATTGACCCCAGGGGATTCTATCTCACAACACTACTCTCTATGGACATTAACCATCACCCTGTACCATAGCCAGATAATGACAACCTATCACAGATATGATAATAGCTGCCTATTGCTTATTCTAGATCTAAATACGTAATGATTAATGTAGTTACATTTAATTTAGCATCACAAGAAGGTGTCTTGTTTGGGTTCCATTGATGCTCTACTGATAATCCCTTTCCTTGTGAAAAATGTCATTTGCAGCTGTTCTCATGTGTGCCTTTGGAGATCATGCAGTTTGGGTAGATGGGTAAGGGTAATGTTTGTGGGCTTTCGAGGTTCCATTCTGTTGCGTCCAGCAGCAGTTACATGAGATCATGCATTAGGGTAAAGGTTAGAAAGTGTATACCCACTGCTTCCTTCCTGCCACCATGCTAAGAGGATCATTTTCCATTGAGCTATTGTTGGGGTGTGTTGCGTTTGTGCCTTGCCGGTGTTTTGTGGTGTTAATCGGGGTTACCGGTGTATCCAGACTTGCTTTACAAGGTAGATCTTCGTCTGCACAGCATTCTATCTACCTACATACCTGCCTAGATGCAGCTCTTACCTCCAAGTGTGTCCTGGCACTAACGGTGACTCACGAGAAAGATCTCGACTCAGAAAGAAACCAGAGGCGAGACTGATTTAGATAGAAAGTGCGACCAGCCAAGGTCTAAGGGAAGTCCTGATATTAAGGTGATTGATTACAGATCTGAGAGGAGGGGACATAAATTCCAGGGTTTGGCAGCTTGACTGACCATTTACACAGGATATTTTTAATTTGTCTAGTGGAGCATTAGGTTAGCTGCCCTGCTGCTCTGTGTATTTACATGTTGTGCGCCTTGCCCTGTTGCCTCCCCCTGAAGTTTTGTACTAGGAAAACACATGCAGTCAGAGTTTATCAAATAACTTCAGTTGTATGTGGTTTACATGGCCAGGTACTTTATTTTATTTGTGTTATGTAATGTTACTGTGTGTCGGGTACTCACATTAGGCAAATGAAGAGTAACATGCATCTCACAGTTTTCTGAAGGTGGTCGGTGTCTGCTTTGGACGTCAGTTTTCTGTCCTTGTCCACCTTCCAGTGTCTTGTAGAATGAATAAGTGCAACCCACGTTGACCCTCGAGATGATGTGCATGGATGTCCACAAGTTTGAGGACTCTGCACACATCAACAATAAAAGGAGGACAAGTACTAATTTAGAAGCATGTTCAGTGATAATATGTGTCTCCTTCCTTCTCTAAGGCTGCCAGAAGCTTACAATAAAACCAGTCTGACCGGTGCAAGCAAGTCCTCACTGGTCTTCACGTAGCTTTGAAACATTTGCACCACACAATGCTCACTGCTTCTAGCACACACCACTGCACCATACTAAGGACTAATACGTGAAAAATAGAAGGCTTCACCCAAAATATTTTCATCCTTTCATCAATGTTCATTTTGCATTTCCTACTGCAGATGTTAATTATAAAGCCAAAAGGCCATATTTTACCCATTTCACACATTCTCACGCCACCAGTGATATACAAGAGTTAGGCCTACTAGCTTTGGCAGTGCTTGTTATGTTTGTGCTGAAGATCTAATGAAAGTGATATACAGCACTAAGAAAGCTCATTGAGTAGTATGCTCTGTATAAGTGTACGTAATATAAATCATTTTTAATCATGCACATCTCTTGGGTTTATAGATTAATATGGAAGGTTATATTGGATTATACATGTCAGATAAGGGTCATTTTGGCCTTATTCCCAATACCCTTTGCGAACATATTGAAATATTTTGAAATCTTTCCCTGATAATAAATGCAGCTCTAGCATGGAAAACCCAGGACCTGGAAACATCATGTAGCAGAACTGAGAATAAAAACTTGATGTAGAGTTAGATATAGACACGCCCTTTGGTCCATGTAACATAAAGTATTCCATAAAGTGGTGTAAGAATGATTTGTAATGCCAACACTACTGTAAGCAAAAGTCATCAGAACGATAATTTGCTATTTTTATTTCTGTGCTTACACTTTGCTATGTCCACACGTGAAATTTGAAACGCATTTGCCTCATTAAACAGACTAAAAGAAGGCTAAAGGCTAACTTGAAAAGGGTTTTCACAAATACAAGAACCCTGCTTTTGCTCCAGGAGTACTGAAGAGGCGAGGGCAAGCAAACATCCCTTTCTCAACCACAATTAACCTTGGGAGCAGCTTCTTGGAAGACAATTATTACCTGATCTAATACAAAATGTATCAAAACCTACTGCTGGATTCACGCAGTGTCTAGCTGCTCTTTGCAGTTTCCAGATATGGTGTTTTGCTATCCTGTGTTACTGGAGAAACACGGAATTGTCGTTGTGATTTGCATGAACTCACGCAGATATGAGAAAGTGTCTACCGTGATAAAAGCTTCATGGTGAGTGCTAAACTGGACGCCTTCTTCAATGCATGCTTTCCAACATCCCTTGATAGAATTGCGTTGCTGTCCCTTCAGCATTAGTCTTAGAAAGGTTGCCTCTTTATTTTAATTTTTAATTTTTAATAATGCATCGTCTCCTTATCCATTACAACCACCTCCCCCTATCCATCAGGAAAGACCCAGTCCTGCCCCAATTTAGGAAAGCGTGGAAAACTCACTGCTTTAAAGAATACTACATCACAATGCATTAACCAGGAAAAGTCAGCTTCCTCTCCTATTACCCACCGATTTTAAGCTTAGCTTTGATGATGTGCAGTGCTTGCTGCCTTCTGTTTAGATTCATACTTTAGAAATACCATCCACATACATACATGCTTACAATACACTATTTTAAGTCATCTCTGGGGATCTTGCAGCAAAGATTTAGAGAATACAATATACTGACCTAGTAGGAAAGAACCAAGCTGGGCTGTGCCTAAGTCACCATATTTATTTACTCCTTTAAAGCAGTAACGTTCTCCTCATTATGATTCCTTACAGCTTTACAAATGTGATTTACAGTTTAATTTAGGTGTCCATTTTGCTGTGACCCTGAACTAAGCCCACACTTTGAATTCCAAACAAATATAAGAGTTAGACTTCTGCTGCAACTTACAAGTAAGTTTTATCCTAAGCTACCCACCAGGAGATCCAGATGTTGTCAAATCAGGCCTTCAGATGAGACACACCCACTCATTCGGAAATTGTGGTTTCTTGATGTGTCACTGCAGGATGTGGAACATTCATGACACATTTATTTTAGAAGAACCCACACCCACTCACAAGACACCCAGCAACAAAATCTCCCTTTTCCACAAAGCAGCTAATAAACCAACAACCCTCCTGATGAACAAACTATAACATGCAAACACAGGAAACAAAGATGCAAATGTCGCATTGAAATAACCAAAATAAAACTGCCTTCAACACCCTCACACCGCAAGTCACACATTTTCCTAGAACAACAGACCCAATTACTCTCAATCACAAACACACAAACCACACATAGGTCACGAAATCATCCTCTTCGTGCCAGACCAATCAAACTAAGCTCAAAATACCGTGTAGCCACTACAAACATAGTTGTTCCCCTGCACCTATCCAGAAAACACACCTACAGCAAGCACTGACAGTGCCAACAGTTCTGCTCTCGGCAATATTGCAGTTTTTTGGGCAAGCCTTTGGAGTAAAAGTTAAAAGAATAACATTGTAAACATGCTGCAGTCGAAAGGTGATACCATACCCTTCCCTGCTATCCCTGGCACTGTTATTTTGGTGGATGCGTGCATGTGATCAGGCAAAATGCTGTCCCTTAAAGAGCAAGACTGAGGCGGCTGAAGGGAGTTGACCCGTTGGCTCATGCAGTATGCAGTGATGAGTGGAAGCAAAATGTGAATGTCACCTGAGCAGATCAATGGGTGAAGGACCCATGATCTAAAGCTCATCTGTGCATGTATATGTATGTAGTTTAATTATGAATTATCTTATATGTGAGTCTGGTAAGACAACTAAATTTGCCTCTAGGTCAAATCTCAAAATGTCTATAACACAGGACAACCATTCAGACTTGTGGTGCTATGTGCTCCGCCATAAGAGACAGGTGCAGTCTCTATTCCTTGTGGACTGGATCTCTTGGTTTTTGCCTTGATAATGTGGTGAAGCCTGGGTTGGGTGTCACATCTTTCTGTTTCTTAAGTTTCAAGTTTTTGTTTTCCCTTTTGCCTCAGGTTCACTTCCTTTCCACCACTGTTACACTGAGTAAAGCCCAGGTGTGATGGTCCAAACACGTTGCAAGTTACAAGTAAGCTTTATCCAAAACACCCCACCAGATGTTCTACTTGTCGATACTGATGCCCTGACTACCACTATAGTGGCAAAATATATTGTTATATATAATTATTATTGTTACCTCCTCATTTACGTAGGTAGGCTTGCAGTTACATTTAGAAGTTAGGCTGATGTAGAGGATGCAATATTTTTGATACGCAATGTAATGCTGGTGATAGCATAGTGGTAGCACATCAGAGCTCCAGATGCTTTCAGCTCAGCCCTTTTAGGGAAACACTCACAAGTCATCATCAATGCAGGACAAGGAACAATTACCACACATTAAGGGTCATATTTATACTCTGTGCTGAATTAGCATCAAATTTTTGTACGCTAATTCAGCGCAAACTTAACTCCATATTTATATTTGATAAAATATTGGAGTTAAAGTCATTTTTTGGATGTGTGTACCTACCTTGCGTCAATGAGATGCAAGGTAGGCGCTCCTGCCCAGAAAATGACTCGAAGGCCCTAGCGCCTTATTTATCCTCCTGTGTAAAAATGGTGCACGGAAGGGAGGCGGGCCTAAATAATGGCGCTAAGCATGCTTAGTGCCATTATTTAACACCTGGGTCAGGGCAGGCGTTAGAGGACCTGTGGGCCCATTTCCATGGTGGAACACAATGGAAAGAGCCCACAGGTGCCCTCCCCAGACCCCAGGAACACCCCGACCCACACCAGAGGGACAGCAGGGGATGGGGGACCCCATCCCAGGTAAGTATAGGTAAGTAGATGTAAGTATTATTATTTTTTTTTTAAAGTGACACTGGGGGCCCAGAAATGCTCCCCCTACATGGCACTGAGTGCAATTGCCATGCCCAGGGGACCTTTGTCCCCTGTTCTGCCCACTGGGATGGTGGGCATGACTCCTGTCTTTTATGAGATAGGACTCATGTATTATGGTAGGTTTTGCGTCAAGAAATGATGCTAGGCCGGTTAGAGTCATTTTTATTGACTCCACCAGCCTAACGTCATATTTTTGTGCAAAATCCCCTTCTCCTGTACCGCCACCCCAGCGGGCGAATGTCAATTTTTTTTACACTAGCCCACCCTTTGCGCCGGACTGCGCCATTCCATTAATATGGTGCCCGGCTGGCGTTCTAGAATCGCTCAAGCCGGCGCTATACTTTTTGATGCAAAACTGCTTTAGCGCAGTTTTGCGTCAAAAAGTATAAATCAGGGCCTAATACATACATTACACACCAGGATAGCAGACTCTCAAATTCACACAGCTCTAGGAACAGGACTTATTGCATTAAATGCTTGTATTGCATTCATAAACATTTAATGCTATATTTGAAAACAAGGGTACTACTCACTGGTCTGAAACAAGAAGGAAGGGTGGGTTCAGATCTGCCTTCATCAATAATGATTTTACTGAAAAATTATTGATGCAATTTGGTCAAGCTCTGCCTAGGCGAAATTCTTGATGCATTCACTCAATGAAGGATGGCGCATATACAAGAAAGAACCCGGTGATAAAATATTATCCTTCCACTTGCTCCTGAGAAAGGTCTTTAACATCAAATAAGGTTTTATTTGTTTTAAGTGCTATCTGGTGAATAATCAAATAATTTTTTTTCAAACAGGCGCTTATGGATCTCTCCTTAATGGTGTTACATCCAATCAGTGGCGTAGCGTGGGGGGTGCAAGGGGGGCCGGCCGCACCGGGCGCAACATCTGGGGGGGGGGACTCGAGTGCGAAAATCCACGGGTTAGGGGGCGCAAATTACTTGCCTTGCCCCGGGTGCTGACAACCCACGCTACGCCACTGCATCCAATAACCAGTGTTACAATTCCTCAGCGTTTCAAAAGTATCTTCGTCCCTCTATGTGTCTTCATTTAATTGAGCCAAGTTGCAAAAAATTTTACAAAAAGGTTCATGAAGCCAAAAGTGGGGATGCAGGATTGGCCAAATACAGACGAGTTTTCCTTTTTGCTGGATTTTACTCGCTGAATAGATGAACTGTTCATTAAGAAATAGTTTACCTACGCGTGCTGATTCATGGGGGAATTACAATTTGTAAAGGGAGGAGATGTACATCTTAGGGCCTCATTTAGAAATAATTGGAAGTGGATAAAAGAATGTTAAATGTGAGGTAAATGATTTTCTGCAAATTGTATCCAATTTTTCTAATGTGTTTTCTAATGTGTAATGTGTTTTTTACAATCTTAGTGAAATGCATGTTCAAAGGTTTCTTGGCATTGAGTAGAAATTGAATTGAGCTATGCTAGAAATCAATTATGAGGGATGTGTTAACAATGCTAACCTTGTTATAATTACTATTTTTTCAACCTTTCCCTGAGTGGCCTATTTCCTGTAGTGTTTTGATGTGTTATTACATGGAGAAGATATTGTTAGCACTGTAGTACACTGTAAATGCATTTCCCTGGTGTCAACATGTCACTTTAAATTCAGGAAAATTTATATTTTTCTTCATTTTAGCCTCAGTCCAAAATAATGCCAAGATTGTATTTACCGTAACAATTATTGAATTGAATTGTGGTATTACTGTAAAGAACGTCTTGCTTTCCTCTAACTGATGCTATTTAGAGGTCAAAATGTGAGAGTGAATAGACTGCGGGAATGATTGAGAGCTCTCAGACAACCTCTTGTTCCCTCAAAGTTTCACATTAATTCAGCTTTCGGTATTAAAACAAAAACCAGGTGGAATACCGAATAATATCTGAAATAATGATATAAACTACCTCTCAGATTCATACAAAATACTTATGTTTAGGCACTAGCTGCTTCTGATTCTTGTGAACACGGCAGGTTTAGTAATTACACTAAGTTCAGCCATTTGAGTTCACCATTTCTGGAGTTTTCTTTGGGAATGTGTTTGAAAAATGTCCCCAGCAAAAAAAAGATGCTGAAAATGCCTTAAACATTTGGAGATATAAACTACAGGTGAACTGAACACCTCCTGGCAATATGAAGAAATGTTAAATGTTATTGGGCAAGAGAAAAAAAAATTACTGGAATTTTTCCGGTCTCCGGGACTGGTTACAACGAGGGATACAGAGCTATACAGTGAAAACACTATTTTCGCATTGCACAAAAAATCTGTGGTTCTATGCTGCATGATAACCTAAAACTTTAATGTCAATTCTATTTGCCTAACTAGCACTGAAAATGTTTGATGAAAAGTGTTCTTTGTAAAAATCATAAGTGTAGAAACAGCCTTTTAACAAAACAGCCAGAAGGTATAAAATATGCTTGATTCAAGGGAACTGATGTAGTCACTCATGAAGCATTGTTTTGCAATATCTTCGATTTTAAACACAAGCATCGAATCATGGCTTTCAGTTGTAATCTCTTTGTGCACATGTGCCTTGAGGCTACGATTGTGACACCAACAGAAGCGCCATTTCTATTTCAGTTTCCTATTCTGCTGGTCCTGAGCCATTCATGGTGTACCTGCTGCAGCTGCTACCCTCCCCGGGGACTCAATTAACATGCTCAAAATTACTGCTTGCAGTTTAAGACAGGAAATATATTCGAACAAATGAGGTGCATGGAATTAAGACCTTTACAAGGGAAAATATGTAGTCATGGAGGGTGGCGTTTATAAAAGTTAGGGATTGCTTTGCTTATAACACAATCTTCCAATGGTTTCAACTAGGAGTGAAGCACTATTTGGATAATTCTTGAGTTAGGCTCTACTTCTCTTACATGTTGAGGCAACTGGGTTTTTAAATCCCTCGGCGCTGCAGTGGTAACCAGGCAGAGCCTACGAAAAAACACTCCACACACAAAGCAATTACCAGCAGAACAACATCACCAGCTATTCTGAAATCTCTCTTGCTTTCATTAGTCTCTTGTGGTTCAATTACCCAATTACTACGCTAGCCTGTAAATCAACTAAATTAACTTTTTTGTTTCTTTAGAAAATTCACCTCTTTTATAAATGTGTTGCCTTTTATGTTAAAAGGAAACACATTTCCCAGATCTCTGACCTCACACTCTTTTGGAGGTACTCCCCTGCTTTGGAATTGCTTTCACACTCTCAGGAGGTTAAAATCATCCGATAGGCATCACTAGCATCATCTGCACCGCAAACCTTTGTTGTGTTATCCATAAGCTGTTCACCTCCAGTGACTTAGATGAGATCACTCACAACAAACACCTGGCTCCACCCAGGCCTGGTACAAACATTGGCAAAAGGAAGTTTTGCTGCCCCTCCTTTCTTGTTTGTCTCTTGTGTGGTCTGCCCTAACCTGGCGTTCGGCCTTTTCTCAACAACCTGTGCAACTTATTGTGATGCATGAGCAGCGTAAACTCACCTCTTTGAGTTAAAGTTACAATTTTGGGACATGGTAAAACCAATTAACTTGATCACATCAATATATTCACTTGATCACATCTATTGGTGGTTGGTGACCTTTAAAAGTGGTGGGGCTACTACGTTCTCTCACACTTTTTTGCACTAAGTTTACAGTGTCACTCTGACTCACTCAGTCTCATTAATTCATGCAGTCTCATTCATTCTATATTGACCCACCCTGACCCTCCCTGTCTGTCTGTGAATTACTCAGTCTTACTGAGACTCAGTCTCACACACAGTAACACTCAGTTACACTCACTGTCATTCTCCCTCACTCAATCACATTCATTCTCACACATAATCGTCCTTACTGTCACTCATTCCCACTCACTCTGACTCACTCCTTCACTTTTTATTATATCAAGAGTGTGTGATTATTCATTCTTGATACAATAAAAATTGACCCCAAACCAGGAGGGTGTAGTGTAGATGTGGAACCTATAATTGAGAGCCTCCACTGGTCCAGGGACACCTATCCATCAAACCAATCCAACTACTCAGCCATCCATCCTTTCACTTATCCATCTCACCTTTTATCCCTTCATTCATCCATCCTTTCAGTCATCTGTCCACTCTTTTGCTCCATCTAGCCATCCTTTCACTCTGTTCATCCATAATCCTCCCTTTGGCTCATCCATCTATCCACCCTTTCACTGAGCCATCCATCTTTACACCCATCCATCCACCCTTCGTTCCATCTATCCATCCATTCACAGATCCCTCTATTTAGGCTTTCACTCAGCAATCCATCCTTTCACTGACTCATCCATCTATCCATCTATCCATCTATTCATCCACCTATCAATTCACGCTTTCACTCATCTATGCATATATCCCTTTCATCCAGACATCCTTCTACTCTGCCTTTCATTCATCCATCCATTTTGTACTCATCCATCTTTACATACATCCTTTCACTCATCCATTCTTTAGCTCAACCATACTTCACTCTGTCATCTATCCACTCATCAATTAATTTACCTTTCCACTCATCCATCCATCCTTTCACTCATCCTACCATCCATCCTTTCTCTCATCATCCATCAACCCAACCTTTCACTCCATCCATCCATGCATCCATCCAACCCTCCACCCTACCTTTCACTCATACACCCTCTCCCCTTTCACTCTTCCATTTACATCCATCCTTTCACCCATTCATCCACACATCTATCATTCCACGATGTCATCCATCAACCCATCCTTCACTCACCCTCCTAAGTTAATTATGAGCCTTTGTCTGCCAATCTGCAAACAGAAGAGGCCCATCAAGAACCCCCCGCCTGTACCTGCTAAAGCAGAGAGGGGGTGAGGTGGGGCATGGGTGAGAATCCCCCTGATGCAGGGATAAGCTTAACTGCATACTTACATCTTAGTCCACTAGTGCAAATGTTGTCCACAGCTGTTTTTTCCTTTTCTTGGGCCTCTATGGAGTTGAGATAAAGAGCACTCTGTGTTGCTCAGCTCCATAATGTTTTTTTCAAAGTGAAACCAAATGCAGTGCTAACCATGTGTTACTGCAAGGAGACCAGCCCCCTGAACCCCACCTACAGCCTGCCAGCCTGTGATGACCAGCAAATTGCCATCCACTCCCTCCTTGCTCTCACTGGCCTGCCCCACCGCCATTCACTCGAAGTGAATGTATCTTTGCTAACTCCTCCCAGGGCCACTGTTCATGCGTCCCCAAAACAGAAATAGGCACGCTCTTACCCCATTACAATACACTGCACATAATCAATGTTTAGGAGGGCTACGCTCAAAAATGGATTCTCCTATATTCAGGGAGGAAAAATTGATAAGATGAAGGTCTGACCTTTCAATGAAGGGCCATAGATACCTAGGTTGGTATACTTGAACTGTGTGCAAGTGCAATAGATGCTCCACAGTTATTAAAACTCACACCCATGCTTATAAATGCATCACCATAATTTAATCCTACAATTATGGAGTGGCCTGTTCTATTTTCGATATTTTACATTAATCTAAATTACATCTGCTTTAGTTTGATCAGACCAGGAAAACAGAAACTAAGACACAGCTATTCAACCATTTACAATCCATTTTATTTGCATACAATGACAGCAAAAAATACTAGAGCATAGTCACAAAACAATATCCAGTGCAGCTTAGGTTTCCTAGACCGTTCAATTATGAGCCCTTACCACAAGTCTGTAAATGACGAAGAAGAGGCACTTTGGGGCATATTTATACTTTTTGACACAAAACTGCGCTAACGCAGTTTTGCGTAAAAAAATTTAACGCGGGCTAACGACATTTCTTAGCGCCACCCGTGCATCAAATTTATACTTTGACGCACAGTGGCGCTAAGTACTGGCTAGAGTCATTTTTTGTACGCGTCGTAAAGCAAAATGACGTTAATGCAGGAAAATTACTCTAATCCGGTTTGTGACGTGAAAAACATTGCAAACCAGATATGCGTCATTTTCCACCGCAATAGCGTCAAAAAGCAGTGCAAACGCAGCAAACAGTGCTAAGGAGCCCCAAAATGGATCCCAGAAGTCAGGAGAGACCCCAGGGAGTCCTCAATCTACCAGGAACCAGCCAGGAGGACACAGATAAGACCCAGGGCAGAGACAAGAAGAAAAGGAAGTGCCGTTTCAGGACAGAGGAGCATGAAATACTGGTCAGAGAGGTGATGGCGCACCATCATCAATTTTCATCACCTCTAAATTGCCAATTAGGAAGAGAGAGGCAATTTGGCAACAAATTGTCGACAAGATAACCAGTGTGGCAGAGGTCAGGAGAACTGTCACTGAGTGCAAGAAACACTGGCATGACTGCAAGCGCAGGACAAAGAAGAAAATGGCAAGGAACAGGAAGGCAGCACTGCAGACTGGAGGTGGGAGTCCAGCACCCGCAGGAGGCCCTGGACGAGATGGAGGAGATGGTTGCAGCCGTCATCCCGGAGGAGATCGTCACAGGATTCGCAGGACAGGACAGCGCAGACTACCAGGAAACATCACATCCGCAGGGTAAGTTGCATAGGGACCAAAATGCCTAAATGTTGTTAAGTGCAAGCAGGGGGAGCTACATACCTACTACACAATGCATGTCAGCCATGGAAATCAGGCAGTTGAAAGGGCAAAGGGGCATGGCACAGGTGCATGGGCTGTGCAGGGGCATCCAGGGGCACAGCACAAGACACAACACCAACAACCTTGGCTTGGGGGTACACCACCATGCCAAGGCTGCTGGAAAGGCAAAGCCAGTCCAGGAGGGTAGGCAAGAATGTAAAACTGGGCTTCTGTCACAGGATAGCTGGTATTGTCAGAATGTGAACTAGGGGACAATACCCAGTCTCAGGCCATTGCCTCAAGCGGCATTTACCATTGATAACATTTGTCACTACTACATGTGCTGTGTGTGCTGGTCAATTAGGAAATGGCAGTTAGGTGCCCATGGCACAAACAAGAGGGTTTAGGACGACTACATGATCAATACCCTTCAATTCCTATCCAAGTGCAACTCCTGTCAAATGCTCATGTCCATAGGCTTAATAGACATCAGGCATTGTCACTTACATTATGAAGCTCACAGCAGTAATGTCATACCCATGCTGCCCATTCCAGGGTCTACCCTGTGCCTGTGTTACAAGAACTCTGCCAGGCCCATCAGTGCAATGCAATGTAGCACACATTTGCAAACATCAACATGACAAACTACCAACGCTGACACCTGTATCGTGTCATGCCAATTCAATACATGGTATGTGCTAGGTTTCAGCAACGTTTAGGTGTATGTGAAATATCATAGACTGGGTCAGGGCCATATTGTTATGTGTGGTGCAAGTGTCATCAAAACACCAACAGGCATTGTAAGGCCTCACCATGCTAATGGTAGTAGAGGGAGGGTTGATTAGGACAAGAAGGTGGCAAGACACAATTTGGACAGAACCTACACCTAGAGGATGTGATGCAGACAATTTCCCAAACTGCCCACACCACATGTGACATGCAGGTGGGGCATAGGCCTGTGAGAATGCAAATATTAATGACAGGAACAATGAACAGGAACCCAGATTACAATGTTCCACTAATAGGAAGTCAGTGATGTCACATTACAACTGGCACAACACAGACACACTAATTGTACAATATCTCATTGCAGAGGACGATGGCTGTCCTGTGAATATGCCTATCCTGGACTACCCTGATGACATGAATGACGAGCTGACAACCATTAGCCAGGAAACCCTCCAAGATGTTCTGGGAAACCTCCAGACCCCACCTTCAGGCCCAAGGAGGAGCACTGATGTAGCAGCCATCCCAGAGGAACCACCCACCACCCCAATAGTACGACCTGCCAGCTCCAACACAGCTGAGGACTCTGATGACACTGGGACCACCTTTGAGAGGACAGTTGTAGGAGTACAGCGGGAACTGGCCAAGGAGGTGTGGGTGGGGATGCAAAATATGGCAGCCAGGCTTGAGGGGATGCGCATGATGATATCTGCAGACCAGTCAGCAGCCATGCAAGTCCAACAATCACTACTGCAAGGACTACAACAGTGTGTGAGGGACTTCACCACTGCAGTGAGGGAGTTGCCACAACACCTGGCCTCCCAAATATTTCACTGCATGCATCACAACAATCAGGACTCCCTCAGGGCTGACCTGGCCTGGCCTACCACAGGGATGTTGCTGCTATACTCAATAAACAGAAGCTCCTCCTTGCTGCAGTAATGTCCTTAATAGTTCCACAGTTGGCAGCTACCGGGAATTCAGAGTCCATTTCTCCAAACACTGAAGTGTGTGTTGCCCCCTTAAACCCACCACCACCACCACCAAGGGAAGAGGAGACTACACACACATAAGAAGATAAAAATGTGGAACAGATCACCTTCACCCGTAGGAGTACCCGGTAGCACCAGCCCATGCCTCATGGGCAGTGATTTTCCTATGTCCTGTGCTTGACAACATGCCCGTCTTGCTACAGTTGGTAACATGCACTATTCTCCAACACACTGTTTGCCTTACCATTATGGACTGCAATTGTCTCTCGCTACCCAATTGGCAATTCATGTTCCTCTGCACTGAATGACACACCATCGCAGCATGTCCAATGACATGACCCTCAACATTGCACTTGTGTTGCGTCACAATAGAATGCGTCACACCAATGGACTTACAAACCTGGACTATGTAAGTATTGCACTACAGCACTTTCAAATAAACAGCATCTACACAACCACTTTGTCTCTGTGTAATGTAACACATCTACTGTGCAGGAGTTTTGTGATGAATGTAACATGTCAATGGCCACAGAATGTCAATACAAGAGCGTAGAAAGAATGTGGGCTGATATCTATGCACAAGGGACTGGATTTTACAATCATCTGTGCTGCTTGTGGCTCACTTCTGAAGTTAAACCACCACAAACAGTATAATGCTGTGTACAAATTGTATACGTCAGGCCCAAGGTATCTACAAGATTAAACTCAATGCTGGCCACATCCCCCACAAGACAAACATTTTGTATGTGATATATGACTCTAAACTTAAATCCCACAACCACAACATGCATCAGGAATGGATGTGTAAGAGTGTTTGGACAATAACGTCACCTGGGAGTACAATGAGAAAACTCATAGGTGTGATTTTTGTATATTGAACTTCATAAGATTATGACACCACTCAGTTTATCAGGGTTCACATGAACATCAGGCTGCAGGCAGACGTCCCACAGTGCCCGAGATTCCAACACAGGATCCAAACGATGACAGCTTTAAAATCACACCTACCTCTCCAATACATGGGAACCATAGTCACCTTGAGTGATGGGTTCAATGGATGGCAGATGCATAGAGATGTAGCTTTGTTGTTGCTGCCAATGTGACAGCTCATTTGCCAATGTACAGTCATGCAAAGGCCCAGATCCGCAAGCATATGACATAACGTAAAGGAGTACCTAAAACTTTATTACATATGTATGAAAGAATACTAACCTAACCTATCCTAACTATACATTACCTACAACTGGCCCTAGCTATCCTTAGCTAAACTTACTTACCACATGTAACTAAACACACTAAACATTAACCTCCCACCCGCCTCATATGACGGGACATGTGTAGGACAACATATACTAACCTAAGCAGATACTAACTAATACTAAACAAATATATATTTTTTTGTATTTTTTCTTTCTTTTTCTGGAATACACATAAACCGCAACATCAACACCCACCCACCCACCCACAAACTAACATGCAATAATATAACTCCCACCCAACTTACTTATCCTATCTAAACTAAGAGCCTACTCTAACCTATCACTAAACCCACTAAACCCACTAAAAAACAACATAAGGAAAGAGGAGGGAGGGGACGGAATTAGGGGTGAGGCAAAGCTGGACTCAGAGGTTTGCCCTCCTCAGAGTTTTTTTAATAGATTTGAGTCTTCGGCTGTTGCGGGCTACCTCTTGCTGGAGAGTGTCCATTCACCTTATGACCCTACGCATGTCCTGCTGTAGCTGGTGCAAAGCGGCCATGTCCATACCACCTGCTGTGGTGGTTTGTGTCGCTGTGGATTTGGCAACCTCAGGTGCTGGTGC
This sequence comes from Pleurodeles waltl, assembly GCF_031143425.1. Taxonomy (NCBI): domain Eukaryota; kingdom Metazoa; phylum Chordata; class Amphibia; order Caudata; family Salamandridae; genus Pleurodeles; species Pleurodeles waltl. The sequence continues at coordinate 433,243,705 of NC_090444.1, forward strand.
CGTGTTTGGGGGTGGTGGCATAGATGCTGCAGCACTTGTTGTGCCTTGTGCTGTAGATGTTTAGGGTGCAGCAGGTGTGGCAGAGATACCAGTGTCCACTGTGCCTGCAGTCGTGGTGGTGGCGGCACCTGTTGTGGCCAATGCCGGGCCCCCTTGGCTAAAAGCCTGCCATGCTCCTGTGGCTCTTTCGCAATGATAGAGTTTTGCCATCATTCGATACCCAGCCTCCACATCGAGGATGTGCCTGTATCCCACTGCCCGCCTCTGATACTCTCAAATTTCTTGGGCATTCATTTTGGCAGCTGTAAAAAAGAGACATGCAAGCATTAGTGTCATCATTGTGAGATTCATGTACAGATGATAATCTAACACTTCCTCACAAATTGCACATGCAGTCCAAATCACAGTACAGATGATAGAATTCCTCAGGGGAATGACATGCAAGCGCAGCCTACCCATCAACTATCTAACAGGACAGCAATGCACAACGAGGTGTGTACCAAATTAACTGATATGTGCATATGTAGTGCAATTGGTCACATTGAAAATACAGCAAGTACCCAGCATGTGCCAGGCCAACTAATCCCTATCCTCTGGATCAAATTCAAGGCACCCAAGACCTGTGATTTGTATATGGAACTGGCAGCATGGCATGCAGTTGCTAATCATAGGGGGTCAGTGTAGTTTGGCACACATTTATGTTTGAATTACATGTCTGTCATCTACATTGTGACCATCACACCTAGCTACATATATTTTCTCCCCCTAATCCTGTGCCTCAGGGGGGGTGGGCATGCAATACATATTTTCAACCGTCAAGGACAACCACTAAGCTTTGTCCATCTGTACATGGATTTAGTGAGTGGAACACATGTAAGGAGGCCTGCCAACTAGGAGTGAGTCACCCATTGGTCATTCACATCTACATTCATGTTACCATTTGTGGACAACCATCAATATCAGATCACACTGACACATTTCCTAAATCACCCACATTGATGCAAGCACACATCTGGCCTTGACCTGCATGCACGCCTATAACATAACACTTAAGTTGTACGTAAATGGAGTACAACATGTGGGGCTAAATGCTGGGGGACAGTCACCCATACAGTCCTACATGTTCAATACATTACAGGGATGCACAATTTTGTGTGTTAAAATGATGCATCACTGTTTTGTGTGAATTAGGGTATGACTTGCTGACTAAATTATGACACTGGACCACCTCCAAATCAAATGTGGGCATACATGTGGCTACAAATCACCTTGTTCACCTGTCCATGCCTATGGCGCAGCACTAGACTCCCAAGATATGACTCTCTGCCTGGGAATGTCTAACTCTTCCATAGAACACTATGTCAACCTCCAGTCAAGTCACATATAAGATCACGTGCCAGCTCATCATATCTTGCAATGAGTCCAACACACAAGAGTCAATCACACAACAGCTGCAATCACAACACAGGACAAACATTTTCACACTTGCTGGAGTTGTCTGGGTCCTCGAATCGAGCTACTTCACCAATGATGTAGGGGGTTGGTCCACCTGTAAAACATGGAAGGGAGATATATGCTCAATGTCTGATCACTGTACAAACGTGAGAACAACATATCACAGTGTGTGACGTTTTATATGATAGAGCTGCACATCAGGCATGTAGACACTCCAACAGACATACCACTGCAAACTTGCATTGACACTGTCACTCCAGTGCACTGGCCCTAACAATCATGTGGTGCTAAACCTGACAACACACTTTTGTGGCTAATCCATTTCAGATGGTACTCCATTTCATCATTTGTTATTGGGTAACAATTGCAATGCCACTTTCCTGGTGCACTGCAATACCAGTGACTCAGGTATTGTGGCTTGTGCATCAAGGGACAATGAGTAACTGTGTGATGGACATGTGGGTTTATTTGCTTTCAGGAATTATTGTACTTTCCGTGGTCCATCATAGGTGTGCCAGTGTTGTATGTAGGTTACATATGCCCCATTGACAGTGTCCACTAAGCCTTATATGCCCCCTATGCCAACATGATGGCAGGGATCCTCTATGTAAAATGATGACAATGTAGCGCTAAACATGGATTGGCCACTTTGCTGTTCCAATACCACAAAATAATGTATGCTGACAGTGTCTTAGTTGATCATCGTTGACAGAATGCATTGGCACAGGTGTAGTCATTACACCTGAAATGTGTAACTCAGGGCCATGTGTACCTATATCAGGTATTGTGAGTCACACATTGCAGGACTCAGCAACTAGCAATTAGCAAGTTGGATGATCAGAGGGAGAGCACCCGAAATGACACTGTTTGCAAATGAAAAATGGGGCAGCAAATGACCTACCTCTTCAATCATAATGAGGTAGGTCTCATTTTGAAAACCCCGTGGGAATGGCGGCACTCACAGGAATGCTGGCCTGCTGAGCTCAGCAGACCAGCATGTCTGTGACTGCTTTCATATTGAGATGTTAACATTTGTTGAAATGCAGCAATATTTCAGCAGGGGTCTACAGAAAGTATCTTAACAACCTATTTCATTACTAAAATAGATTTTTGGAAGCAGTCAGTGGTCCCTTGCACAACTTCATGCTCAGAAATAGTTTGTGGCCATTTATTCACAAAGAGGAGGGATCCCATGCTGAAAATGGGTTGGCACCAATTTGACACAGATGGGAACTGCAATAGCACAGTCACAGCAATTGTGCCCAAGAAAAAAATGTCATAGGCGCCTGCAACTCAACGCTAGGATTTCAACCCCTAATCCTAAATGCCACTAGAAGACCCTGTTTTGTGATTGTGCAATCTGATAGCAGAATGGGCCATTTGGGTTTGTCCATGTGAATGAATATTTGTCCTGACGTAAACACAAGAATTCAGTGAACGTAGATATTAGTGAAGGTTATAAAGAGCTTGGTACAAATGGCCCTGAATACTGTTCGGACATGGCTCAACGAAACTGTGGACTGCATTGTTACCATGTATTACCATGTGTAATACATCACATTACTGGTACACTTACAGTTTGTTCAACTTGCATTCCACATGGCCACAAACATTGCATGCAGCATGTCACAACATCTGCTACTGTCACTCAGGAGCATTGAACTGTACACATTTGTCAAAGTGATACTCACCAACAGGGCCACCAATCCCCTCACCAAGGTGGTCCAGCAGGTCCTGCTCTCGACAGCCCAGCGATGCTTGAGTAGGTGCTCATTCCGTGTGGTGTTAAATATCCTTCTCAGGTGGAACAACACCTTTGACCAACGCAACCGTCTTGCCTCAGTGTGATACCCCTGTATCACACGGCCTTCAGCCTCCAACATCATGGGAAGGAAGTGGCACACCAGCCACACAAATGCCCCAAGCTCCTCCTCACCCATGCGCCCCAGCCTTGCCCTTCCCGACATAGTACAAAACACAATTTCTGACAGTAAATAGGGAAAAAACAGGGAAAGGAAGTAGAAAAAAGGAAACTTATAAAACCCAATTAAAGACCCAAACTACCCCAACTAATCCTTCCCACAAACAGACCCCCAACAGTACAAATACAAATCTGACAACAATAAAAGACACAAAACACTCACACATGTACAAAATACAGTTAGTGAACACCAAAAGACAAAGGATAGACCACACAGGAGACAAAATTACAAAATCCACAAAAGGGCAAACCAACACACAGCCACACAGTCTAGAAAAATCACAGACTGCAAAGTGAAAGTGAAAGTACAGCCACTGTACCATTTCTTTTTTTTTATTTTTTTTTAAGTTTCAAAAGTTTTATTAAGAATATATAAGGCATATAAACAAACTGTTTAGCTTTCAAAACATTGTTTTTGTTCTTTTACCACAATTATTTCCATTGTGAGCATATATGCATATACTGTCAGGTAAGTAAAATTTCCCAGTTGCATAGTTGAGTTTTGTACCCTTATTTTGAAGAAAAGTGGAGAACAGGTGGGGGGGGTGGTAAAGGGAGGGGGAGCGAGGATATGGTTGTGTGGGAGGGGTTGATCTTGGTATAGGGGAGAGACTAAATAGTCATATGAAATGGGAGGGGGAGAGAAGGGGAAGAAAGAGGAAGAAAGAGGAAGGGTAATCGCGGGGGAATGTAGAATGAAGAGACTCGAGGTAGGCAGGGGGTCTTTGTATCCTGAGACTAGCTTGTTCAGGCCTAAGAGTAGATCATTCTGTACTGCTCCATCTGTAGCAAGGTATTATCTAGGGGTAGATAGTATGTATGTTAGATATGGTAAGGTCGGTTAGGGAGTGTCTACGTCTTATATGAGTTGATTTCTCAGTCCTTGTTTGTGTTAGGAAGCGACTTGTATTACTATGTTGGGTAGTTCAGGGTCTCGTGCATATGACAAAATTAGAGGCCTTTGGATTGATAGAGAGAGAGAAAAAAGAGAGAAAGGGGAGAGGATAGCGTAGCTAGGGGGAGAGAGAGGGGACAGTAGGAGATTAAATGTGTTTCCGGAGTCTAGGATTCTCAGAGGGTGATTGGTAATTGATATTCCCTAATCATTGATCATTGAACATTGATCATCCGTTGGTCATCCACCAGCCGCTTCATGGTCTCTTCAAGAATGGGCGCCAGACCTCCTCAAATTGTTCTGCTTGGTCCTGTAGGTTATAAATCACTCGTTCATGGGTAGCCGTTTGATACATGGCCGTCATCCATTCTATGGGTGTGGGGGCAATGCTAGATCTCCAGTGCCGGAGTATGCATATTTTGGCCGTGGCAAGTGCCGTGTGGATTAATCGTTTATGTGCCCGCGATAGGGAGGTATACGGACGAATGTCATGTAGAATGATAAATGCTGGTGGGGTTGGTTTTGGTATCTGTATGAAGTCCGATAAGGCGAGGTGTACCGCATCCCATAGTGACTGTACCGTTGGACAGTGGCATAAAATATGAAGTTGGTCACAATATGGCTCTGTGCATCTCCAACAGTTCGCGTGAGGTATCAGCCCTGCCCTGAAGAGTTTAACGGGGGTCCAGTACCACCCCTGAAGGATTTTAAATAGGCAAAATTTCAGGCTTGCTTCACGTACGCCCCTGTCGAGGGCTTCTAGTATGTCTGGCCATTCTTCGTCCGTGTAGGTTATCTCTAGTATATCCTGCCACTTTAAGCGTAGTCGTTCAAGTAAAGGCTGAGAATAAAGGTGGTTAGTTAATTCGGCATAGAGGCCAGCCATAACGCCTTTTTGTCGGCCCCATTTCTGAAGATAGGTGACGATGGGTGAGGTTTTGAGCATTCACGGGGGGGTTCCTAAGGTTCTCCGCATACAGTGTTTGAGCTGTAGATATCGCCACTCCTGGTTACTTTGGATGCCGAATTCTTCCTGGAGGGAGGCGAATGTGCGGAAGCTATCTCCATCTATTATGTGAGATATATTGTGGATACCTGCCTCGGACCATTGGGGCCATCTGAGAATATTCCCTCCCATTTTAATGCTTTTATTCCCTGCTACGGGAGACTGAGTATGCAGGGAGGGGTGTACTCCTAGTAGTCGATGGGCTCTGCACCACGCTGTGTTTGTAGCCTTGAGGATGGGGTTAGCTAAGGGAACATGGTCGGTGTATGTTCCTCACATCTCCGTATACTGTCCATATAGGAGTTTCTCTGTGATCACCCATTGCGGTGGATCGGCTATATCCAGAAGTGTATATATTAGCTGTGAGAGTTGTAGGGCTAGAGAGTATTGTTCTACCGAGGGTAGTCCTAATCCTCCGTAGAGCCGTCGTGCCAGTATTATTGCAGGTTTCAGTCTTGGGCGTGAGGAGCCCCAGACGAAGGCCCTTATGGATGAGTCTATTAATCGGAGTGAGGAAAGAGGTATCTGTAGGGGAAGCATGCCTAGCACGTATGTGAAGCGTGGTAAGGTGACCATTCTGACCGCCTGTGTCCTGCCCCACATGGACAGGCCTAGTAGGGACCATTTGGCAAAGTCTTGTTTCATTTTAGATATAAGGGGGTCTATGTTGTCCCTGACTATATGTTCTAGACCTCTGTTAATGAACGTTCCTAAATATTTAAGGCGGGTCGGGGTCCATTTGAATTGGAGGACATGTATCGCTGCCCTCGTCGTTATGCGGGATAATGGTAGTGCCTCACTTTTATCCCAGTTTACCCGATATCCGGATAGGGATGCAAAGTCTTCTATAGTGGAAAGTAGTGCTGGGAGCGAGGTTTCTAGATCGGACATTGTTAACAGAATGTCGTCTGCGTAGAGATATATTTTGGATACGCCCCCGGTGATATGGATCCCTTTTATTTGGTGAGAGTTTCGTATGGTGGCAGCTAGGGGTTCCATGGCCAATAAAAATAGAAGTGGCGACAAGGGGCATCCCTGGCGTGTGCCCCTTCCGATAGGGAATGGGTCTGACATGATGCCCCCACAGTTAACCTGTGCTGTGGGATGGTCATATAATAAACGCACTTTAGGGATAAATTGTTCCCCCAGGCCAAAATGCTTCATGGTTGTGAATAGGTAGGACCACTCAATGCGGTCGAATGCTTTCTCCGCGTCTAGGGACAGGGCTAGGGCTTCATCGGGTAATTGTATGGATTCTAACAGTGTATGGCAAAGAGTTTGCATATGATTTCTGGAGGTACGGCCTGGTACAAATCCTACTTGGGTATTGTGAATCAATGATGGTATCACCTTGCGTAGCTGCGCTGCTAGAACACTGGCTAGGAGTTTGACATCCCCATTCAAAAGGGAGATAGGACGGTAACTGCCGCAAAGAAGGGGGTCTCTCCCTGGCTTAGGTAAGATGATAATCGTGGCTTTATTGGATAGAGCGCCCAGGGAGCCTTCTTGACATGCTTCCGTCAGTGCTTCATGTACTGCGGTTATTGCCTCTTCCCCAGCCCATTTATAGAATTCCGCAGGGAATCCGTCCTCTCCTGGTGATTTATGGTAGGGGAGGCTTGTTATAACTTGGGTTATCTCTTCTTTGCTTATGTTACCGTCCAAGAGGGCCCTGCCTGCCTCAGACAGACGGGGCAGATTGGCCGCGGTAAGGAATGTCTCCATTTGTGTTTGATCTGTCGTTGTTTCAGGAGTGTACAAATGTCGGTAGTACTTGGCGAACTCGTTTACAATGTCTTGTGGGCGAGTTAGTACTGCTCCTGAAGAAGATGTTATGGCCGCAATGGCAGAGGTTGCCTCTCTTTGTCGGAGCTGCGCCGCTAGGAGGCGACCTGCTTTTCCCCCTTGTTCGTAATGGCGGCCTCGCAATTTTTGCAGTGCGTATTCCGCCTGAGATGTATAGAGTTCATTGTGTGCCATGCGGGCCTGTTCTAAGGCTTGTCGCAGCCTAGGGGTTGGTTGGGCGGTATATTGTTTAGTGAGGTCCTGTATCGTGGTCTCTAAGGTGGTTTGGCGGGCTATTCTGTCTTTGTTGGCCAGTGCTGCATCTCGCATCATATTCCCTCTTAGGGTTGCTTTTGCTGCCGCCCATAGGATCCTTTTGGAGGATACAGTGCCTGTATTCTCGGCCATGTATGTAGCTACATGAGCTTTTAATTGTTCCTTCCCTTGGGGAGAGCGATATCTGTGTACAGCCAATCGCCATGGTTTACGACCAGAGAAGGAGAGTCCCACCTGGATCCGGATTAGTATTGGGGAGTGATCTGAGAGCCCGCTATCTAGGATGCAGGTGTCTTGTATATGAGGGATTACAGTGTGTGATACTAAGAAATAATCCAGACGCGATTGGGTGCCATGGACGGTGGATAGGAAAGTATATTCCTTATCTTTCGGGTGTTGTATTCTCCAGCAGTCCACCAGACCGACGTCGGTGGTCAGGTCTGTCAGAAGCGCTCTGTCGTGATTGTTACATATATCAACAGGGCCTGTCCTATCCATTATGGCGTCTTGGACGAGATTCCAGTCTCCCCCGATTATATATCGAGTAGTTCCGATTTCTGTCAGGAGGCGATTTAGCTGTAAAAGGAATGGGCGTTTTGGGCCGGTTGGTGCATAAATGGATCCCACGCATAAAACAGTGTCCCCTAGTTTTAGTTTAGCAAATATATACCTTCCTTCCGTATCATTCCAGGTTTTAATGATAGTGGCCGGGAGGGATTTACGTACTAGTATCGCCACTCCACATTTGCGGGGTCTGTTACTTCCAGATTCCTGACTCGTCGGACGGCAGCTGAAGGCAACCCTCCCTACCCAATCCCGTTTAAGTTTACTGGATTCCAGAGTGTCAAGGTGAGTCTCTTGAATCAGAGCTATATCTGTTTTTTTAGATTGAAGATAGGACAGTATCTTTTTCCGCTTAACATAGCTCGTTATGCCGTGTACATTCCAAGAGAGTATGCGTAATGGTCGCGTCGCTTGAGGGTGGGACTTCGACATATTGGATAATTGTGAGTAAGTAAGCACCCTCGTTCCGGGGTTGGTGTTGGTGGGGGGGGGAGGGAGGGTGGGAGATATTGACTTAGTTGGTAGAGTGGGAGTTGTGTTTCGATATGATACGGAGTTTTATTTTATATGGGGGTTAGCGGCTGGTGGAGGCCAAGGGAGTCCTCTGGAGAGGAAAGAGAAGAGAGAGGAGAGGGTGAAGCGAGAGAGGCAATATAAGTAGGATGAGAGCTAGATGGAGGGGAAATGTGAGAGGAAAAGAAGACAAGGAGAAATGAGAGGGAGAAGGAAAGAGGGAGAAGGAGGGGGAAGGGATGGATGTGTGTGCTAAATTTGAGATTAAGAGTATAGCAAGAGAGCGTACAATTTGGGGGAAGAAGTGGAGAAGGATAGGGATGAGGGAGGTTAGGAGTCCAACCTCCTTCGTTCGTTAGGTCTGTAAACGGCGGGACCGATTTCTCTCGGAGCTCTCGTGTCGTTGGGCGATCTCGATTGGGGGGGGTGAGGGGGGAAATAACAGACAGCCAGTTATCGATATATCGGTGATAAGGAGGGGTGGGGGGGTACACATCAGTGCTTATGTTTATGTATATGTATCGGGAAGTGGGTCCGTTCATCAGTGGTTAGTGGCTAGTGTATTAGTTATATAACTAAAGTGTATATTGGCAGAAGTAATGGTCGGTTAATAACTATAGTACCTGGGCGGCGCTGGAGAGGAGGGGGGGTGTCGGGTGTTGATGGGGTATGGTGTTTAGGATGTTGTGCCTAGTACTTGATGCTGTATGGTATCGTAGGGTGTTTAAGAGTTCATAAGATAGGGTCGTGAATTAAAGTAGGGACTGGGCAGACAGAAAGACCGAGATCGGCTTGCGAGGGGGGGGGAGCAGGGCAAAGGAGGGGGGGGGAAAGAGCTCAAACAGAGTATTACAGTTCTCGCGTATGCATGGGTACATAAAGAAACCAATATACAGTATAATATAATACTTCCTGAGCATTTCTATTCAACTATAACACTGCCTCGTCTCGTCTTGCCTTAAAACTTTTCAATGACATATTAGTTTGATCAACATAGCATATCCTGGTATCTTATCACATTATCATGTTAGGAGCCATTATGCCAAGCGTCTCTCTATTAATCATAGGATAGGTAATGAGTGTAGCTGAGCCCCGGATTACGCGAGGATAATGCGTATCTCGTCCTATTACTAACTCCTTGCCGTGTATTATTACATCATAATACTGACCTACTAAGGTCTTACTTGGTATGTGCCACCATCATAGTCGTTCTATTGTAGATGGTAGGTTAAGATAGTAACAATGATTAGGATGGAGGTAGATACGAACTTCTGGGGAAAGGAATAGCTAATAGTTTATAATTTGCATTGTGATGATATAATGTGGTGCGGAGTGGTAGTGTAGAATGTCATATTATTTCGCTTCGTTATGCGGTATTATGTTGTATTATGTCCTCGTGTTCTATTTTTTATTTTTTATTTTTTTCCCCAGTTTCTTATTGTAGAATAAGGTAAAGTCAAGTGATGGGAGCTTTGATATGTCTCAGGTTATATCATATTGTGTGTCCCTGTATTGGAATTAATTTATCTTTACGTGGTCTAGTCCCATCCCTTGGGGTGATAATGGGGGCTAAACGGTTCTAATGTCAGCGCTGGTCGAGTGTGGTGTGTATTAGGGAGGTTTCACATGCTTTGTTATTTACTACCATGAGAAATTTTGTAGTGTGTGGAATATAAGGTAAGTTCCATGATAGTTAATTAGTGTTTATTTTTGTTATCTGTTTAATGCCCCTGTTACCTTGTTACCTTGTTATAGGGTTATAGGGTCGGGACCGGGCTCTTATTCATCATACAGGGAGTTGGTGGGGTCTAATCCCTGTTCTAATAATCATCATCTGTTGTGTACTGAGGGCAAATAATGATTTACTGGTAGTTTTCCATTATAGGGCCTCGGCTCTAGTCATAAAGAGCATAGGTTTTTCATGTATCTGGTTTTAACATTGATACTAGCAGTCTTAGACAATTACAATAGTAAAACACATATGATCTGGAAAGGTACTCATCCTTCCGCAGAGTCTATAGTTGTTTTTTTCGACTCTCCAGCGATAGTCCCACAAGTCGTCTTGTCGCGTTACCTTCTCAAGAAGACCCAGTTGTAGGCTTTAAAGGGGAGCGGGATTTGTCTCTTTCCGATAGTTGGGTGTGGGTTACTACTGCGTGTAAAATCTGACCCCTGTCATCATATGATCTGGTTAGTCTCTCCATGTCCCTACCCCTCTGACTGGCTCCGGTGTCGTGTAGAGCCGTCTTCACCTTTTCTATTCCCGAGTGGGTTTCGGCCCTATCACTGCCTCCTACAATGTCATGCTCACTGTCTGTGTTGAGAGAGTCCATAGGCTGGGATTGGAAAGAGTCAAGGAAGAGTCTCAATTCGTCGGGGTTATAAAAGTCCTTGGATACTCCATTTTTAGTAACCCACATTCTTGCAGGGTCAAAGAGACCGTATTTCATCTCTAGTTTGCGAAGCCGGGGTCATAGGGCTAGGAAAGCCTTTCTACGTTCGTTGGTTTCCTTGGAGTAATCGGCGGTTATTCGGATCTCGTGCTGGTCTATTCGGAAAGGGCCGTGGTTGCGTGCTACTTGGAGTATTTGTCGGGTTTGATTATGCCGCAGCAAGCATGCGATGATTGGGCGGGGCCTTGAGGAGTTGTCAGAGCGTTTTGGGCCTATCCTGTGTGCCCGTTGGAATTCCAACGGCGGGTCAAAGTCCAATGAAATCATTTTTGGAAGAGTGGAGGTCAGAAAAGCCTGCATATCCGAGCCTTCTTCGTTTTCCGGGATCCCAAGTACGCGGATATTGTCTCTCCGGCTCCTGTCCTCCATGTCCGTTAGTTTGCTCCTGAGGTAGATGAAGTCTTGTTCTCGCTCCTGAGACGTGTTGATCTGCGTCTCTAGTGATCCCATGCGTTGCTCTAGCCCTGTCACTCTAGATTGAAAGCCTGCAATGTCAGATCGCATGGATTTGGTTTCTAGTGTCAATGAAGTTATAGAGGCGTCCATCCCCTCTATGCGGCGGCTGACGGTGGTGATCTCTTGTAGTATCCTGTCCATAGTTGTGGATTGATCTTTATCAGACATCGTGGTGGACTCGTTTAAAGGTGGAGATGTTTGAGGGTTTATCTTCGTGGGGGTTAGGCGTTTGTGTTGTAGCGCTTCTGAGAATAATAGTTGTCGTGCAGGCTTGCTGACAGGTTTATGGTTCGGTTTGTTGCCGGGCATCGCATCAATTGTCCACAGAGTCTGGCCACGTGGGGCCCGAGATTCCCTCCGTGGATTCCGGTAAGGATATAGATGTTCGGTGGCTTACGCTGGTGCCAGTCCTCTCCCTTCTCCTGTATCTCTGTTCTCTTGGCTCCCTCTGGCTCTCTTCATCTCCGATGTCCCTCCAATCGCTCACCCCTCTCGTCTCCTCCCGTCGTGCCCCTCTGCCCTCCTTAGTATTAGTTGTCTGGAGGGAGGGGGGCGAAAGTTTATTATCCCAGCAGGAGGGTTTTTGTTGTCCCTCTGTGATGGAAAAGAGGGGAGAAGTCGTGCCTCTGCCTCCAGCGATGCCGTTCTTAGTTTGGAGAGATTCGATCCTACCTCTCTCCCGGCTGTCGAAGGGGCCGCACCCCTTTGCTGCGTCTCCCCGTCTCCCTGTGGGGGGTCAAAGGTCCACGGGTGTTTGTTGGCGTTGTAGGGGGATGGATGCGGGTCGTCACGGCTCCCGCAGTCCCTGCGGCCTGTTCAGCTTGCTCCTTGCCGCTGCGGGCACGCCGTCCCCGGTCTTCCGAAGACGCGACTCCGCCCCTTTTTGTCAGGCCTTATCGGCCTGGGGCGAGTCGCGAGTTTCCTGCCTTGCATCCCGCTCCTACGGGGTCCCCGGACATGATTCCGTGTCGCCGCTGTTGTAAGGGAGGAGGGGCACCGAACCCGGTGTGTTGTCTGGCTGTCTTCTCGCCCCCGTCGCCCCTCCGGGACCGCCTCGGCACGGAGCTCTCGCTCTAAGCGGCCATCTTGTTTCGTGGCCTGGCCACGCCCCCCACTGTACCATTTCTGTAAACAGGATATCCTATTAAATCACTTCCTGTCGCATTTGCGCCCCGTTTTCTGTCTTGCATGTAATTTTTGACACTTACATAGTTTGCATACAAATTTTTGACGCATAGGCGTCAAAAACCCACACATTCATGGAACAATACATTTTCAATGGATATCCGCATGCCTGGGGTGCGCTTGTGGAATTAATGCTAGGGACCCTTTGATGTAATTTGAGCGTTTGCTTCATTTTTTGGCGCATTTGCATCAACATTTCTGACTCAAACTGTGTTTGCGTCATTTTTCATATTTTAACATGCATGCAGCCTATAACTAGACAAATATAGGATGGTATGACCTGCAGAGTGTGTTCTAGTGCTTGGCTACATGTGGTAGACCATGCTACTGCAGCTCACATTACTAATATCATTGTGCAGGATTAACTTTTTTAACTGATGCAACAGCAGCGCAAACGGTGGAAATTAAAATGGAATTTTTAAGTTTGCGCAGGTGTTGCGTCAATAGAGGACAGCAAGGCTACGCTACAGAAATATGAATCATGGCCTGTGTGCTTTGTGTGTGAATTGACTGTTAAAACTATTTGTGTACTTCTGTTGGAACGGCATGCAATATATTTGGTGTAATGTTCATGTAGGAATGTGTTACAAATGGGTATCAACATCAGATGCCAATCAATTAGGTACAACAGTCATGATATGTGTTTGTAATATGTATCGACTCTTTTCCTGTGTGTAGTTGTTTGACTTTGGGGACAATACATTTCCCACAACAAACAATTAAAAAGGGAAGATCGAGGATGGCTGATGAGGGCTATGTCGGATATGTTACCCCTCATATGTCATTAATTGTTGGCTACCACTTCATGGTCACTTGTGTGTCCACTACCCATGAGTCAGGCATTTGAACATGTTTGGTAGGTACAGTGTTTGCGACACAGAGCCTCAATTCCAAACATAAAATTGTTATGTACACCACAGTTTGACTAATGTAAATGACCTATGTTCCTCCTGTGGCTGTGGTGGACCAGCAGCCCAGGCTGCATGTGTTCACATATTTTCAGAGGTTCATTGCACAAAAGTGTCCAGTTCAAGTGTGTGGCCATGTGTACCTTGTGTCAGTATTGGCCTCCATGGTGCAACGATTACGTGCAGGACTAGTCAGGAGTCTGTGTAGGCAACCCTTGAGTTCACAGAGTATCTTTCAAAGCAGATTTGAGCTAAAGCCGAAGATCAGCTAAAGGCATACAAAGGGATAGGGCAGCTATGGTACAGCAGAAAATACAGAAGAGTGAAGACAGAGCAACCTTGGTGTGGACAAATATGTAATAGATCAGTAATGGACAAACACACAGATCTCGTCACTACATATGTACACAGGTGTAGGAGGCTGGACTGGCTTGTAGTGAGTACCAAGGGGTACTTGCACCTTGCACCAGGCCCAGTTATCCCTTATTAGTGTATAGGGTGTCTAGCAGCTTAGGCTGATAGATAATGGTAGCTTAGCAGAGCAGCTTAGGCTGAACTAGGAGACGTGTGAAGCTACTACAGTACCACCTAGTGTCATATGCACAATATCATAAGAAAACACAATACACAGTTATACTAAAAATAAAGGTACTTTATTTTTATGACAATATGCCAACGTATCTTAGAGTGTACCCTCAGTGAGAGGATAGGAAATATACACAAGATATATATACACAATAGCAAAAATATGCAGTATAGTCTTAGAAAACAGTGCAAACAATGTATAGTTACAATAGGATGCAATGGGGAAACATAGGGATAGGGGCAACACAAACCATATACTCCAGAAGTGGAATGCGAACCACGAATGGACCCCAAACCTATGTGACCTTGTAGAGGGTCGCTGGGACTATTAGAAAATAGTGAGAGTTAGAAAAATAACCCTCCCCAAGACCCTGAAAAGTGAGTGCAAAGTGCACTAAAGTTCCCCTAAGAACAAAAGAGTAGTGTTAGAGGAATAATGCAGGAAAGACACAAACCAGCAATGCAACAACTGTGGATTTCCAATCTAGGGTACCTGTGGAACAAGGGGACCAAGTCCAAAAGTCACAAGCAAGTCGGAGATGGGCAGATGCCCAGGAAATGCCAGCTGCGGGTGCAAAGAAGCTTCGACTGGACAGAAGAAGCTGAGGTTTCTGCAGGAACGAAAAGGGCTAGAGACTTCCCCTTTGGTGGACGGATCCCTCTTGCCTTGGAAAGTCGTGCAGAAGTGTTTTCCCGCCAGAAGGACGCCAACAAGCCTTGCTACACGCAAATTGTGCGTTTGGTGTTTTTGGATGCTGCTGGGGCCCAGGAGGGACCAGGAGGTCGCAAATTGGACCTGCAGAGAGAGGGGATGTCGAGCAAGACAAAGAGCCCTCATTGAAGCAGGTAGCACCCGGAGAAGTGCCAGAAACAGGCACTACGAGGAGGCGTGAAATGGTGCTCGCCGAAGTTGCACAAAGGAGTCCCACGTCGCCGGAGACCAACTTAGAAAATCGTGCAATGCAGGTTAGAGTGCCGTGGACCCAGGCTTGGCTGTGCACGAAGGATTTCCGCCGGAAGTGCACAGGGGCCGGAGTAGCTGCAAAGTCGCGGTTCCCAGCAATGCAGCCCAGCGAGGTGAGGCAAGGACTTACCTCCACCAAACTTGGGCTGAAGAGTCACTGGACTGTGGGGGTCACTTGGACAGAGTCGCTGGATTCGAGGGACCTCGCTCGTCGTGCTGAGAGGAGACCCAAGGGACCGGTAATGCAGCTTTTTGGTGCCTGCGGTTGCAGGGGGAAGATTCCGTCGACCCACGGCAGATTTCTTCGGAGCTTCTGGTGCAGAGAGGAGGCAGACTACCCCCACAGCATGCACAAGCAGGAAAACAGTCGAGAAGGCGGCAGGATCAGCGTTACAGAGTTGCAGTAGTCGTCTTTGCTACTATGTTGCAGGTTTGCAGGCTTCCAGCGCGGTCAGCGGTCGATTCCTTATCAGAAGGTGAAGAGGGAGATGCAGAGGAACTCGGCTGAGCTCATGCATTCGTTATCTAAAGTTTCCCCAGAGACAGAGACCCTAAATAGCCAGAAAAGAGGGTTTGGCTACCTAGGAGAGAGGAAAGGCTACTAACACCTGAAGGAGCCTATCAGCAGGAGTCTCTGACGTCACCTGGTGGCACTGGCCACTCAGAGCAGTCCAGTGTGCCAGCAGCACCTCTGTTTCCAAGATGGCAGAGGTCTGGAGCACACTGGAGGAGCTCTGGACACCTCCCAGGGGAGGTGCAGGTCAGGGGAGTGGTCACTCCCCTTTCCTTTGTCCAGTTTCGCGCCAGAGCAGGGGCTAAGGGGTCCCTGAACCGGTGTAGACTGGCTTATGCAGAATTGGGCACATCTGTGCCCAACAAAGCATTTCCAGAGGCTGGGGGAGGCTACTCCTCCCCTGCCTTCACACCATTTTCCAAAGGGAGTGGGTGTCACACCCTCTCTCAGAGGAAGTTCTTTGTTCTGCCATCCTGGGCCAGGCCTGGCTGGACCCCAGGAGGGCAGCTGCCTGTCTGAGGGGTTGGCAGCAGCAGCAGCTGCAGTGAAACCCCAGGAAGGGCAGTCTGGCAGTACCAGGGTCTGTGCTACAGACCACTGGGATCATGGAATTGTACCAACAATGCCAGGATGGCATAGAGGGGGCAATTCCATGAACATAGACATGTTACATGGCCATATTCGGAGTTACCATGGTGAAGCTACATATAGGTAGTGACCTATATGTAGTGCACGCGTGTAATGGTGTCCCCGCACTCACAAAGTTCAGTGAATTGGCTCTGAACAATGTGGGGGCACCTTGGCTAGTGCCAGGGTGCCCTCACACTAAGTAACTTTGCACCTAACCTTTACCAGGTAAAGGTTAGACATATAGGTGACTTATAAGTTACTTAAGTGCAGTGTAAAATGGCTGTGAAATAACGTGGACGTTATTTCACTCAGGCTGCAGTGGCAGGCCTGTGTAAGAATTGTCAGAGCTCCCTATGGGTGGCAAAAGAAATGCTGCAGCCCATAGGGATCTCCTGGAACCCCAATACCCTGGGTACCTCAGTACCATATACTAGGGAATTATAAGGGTGTTCCAGTAAGCCAATGTAAATTGGTAAAAATGGTCACTAGCCTGTCAGTGACAAATTGGAAAGAAATGAGAGAGCATAACCACTGAGGTTCTGATTAGCAGAGCCTCAGTGAGACAGTTAGTCACTACACAGGTAACACATTCAGGCACACTTATGAGCACTGGGGCCCTGGGTTACCAGGGTCCCAGTGACACATACAACTAAAACAACATATATACAGTGAAAAATGGGGGTAACATGCCAGGCAAGATGGTACTTTCCTACACAACCCCCCCCCAAACGAAGGACAATAAGACTAGCCATTACCTGATGAGTCTTCATTGTCTAAGTGGAAATATCTGGAGAGTCCATCTGCATTGGAGTGGCTACTCCCAGGTCTATGTTCCACTGTATAGTTCATTCCCTGTAGGGATATGGACCACCTCAACAATTTAGGATTTTCACCTTTCATTTGTTTTAGCCAAAGTAGAGGTTTGTGGTCTGTCTGAACAATGAAGTGAGTGCCAAACAGGTATGGCCTCAACTTCTTCAGAGCCCAGACCACAGCAAAGGCCTCCCTCTCAATGGCAGACCAACGCTTTTCTCTAGGGGTCAACCTCCTACTAATAAAAGCAACAGGTTGATCCTGGCCCTCAGAATTAAGTTGTGATAGGACTGCCCCTACTCCTAATTCAGATGCATCAGTTTGGACATAGAATTGTTTAGAGTAACAAGGGCTTTTCAGGACAGGTGCAGAGCACATGGCCTGCTTCAGCTCCTCAAAAGCTTTCTGACAGCTTGCTGTCCATAATACCTTTTTAGGCATTTTCTTGGATGTGAGGTCATTAAGAGGGGCTGCAATGGAGCCATAGTTCTTTATGAACCTCCTGTAATACCCAGTGAGGCCTAGGAAGGCTCTCACCTGAGTCTGAGTGGTAGGGGGAACCCAATCAATAATAGTTTGGATTTTCCCCTGAAGTGGTGCAATCTGTTCCCCACCAACAAGGTGTCCCAGATAAACCACCTTACCCTGCCCTATCTGGCACTTTGAAGCCTTGATAGTGAGGCCTGCCTTTTGCAGAGCCTCCAAAACTTTCCATAGGTGGACCAGGTGATCATCCCAGCTGGAGCTAAAGACAGCTATATCGTCCAAATATGCTGCACTGAAAGCTTCCAGCCCTTGCAGGACTGTGTTCACCAACCTCTGAAAAGTGGCAGGTGCATTTTTCAAACCAAAAGGCATTACAGTAAACTGGTAATGTCCTCCAATGGTAGAAAATGCAGTCTTAGGTTTAGCATCTTCTGACAATTTGATCTGCCAATACCCTGCAGTCAAATCAAAAGTGCTTAGATACTTGGCAGATGCCAGTGTATCTATAAGCTCATCTGCCCTGGGTATAGGGTGAGCATCAGTTTTGGTTACCAAGTTGAGACCTCTATAGTCTACACAAAACCTCATTTCCTTCTTTCCATCTTTAGAATTGGGTTTTGGTACCAGTACCACAGGAGAAGCCCATGGACTGTCAGAGTGCTCAACCACTCCTAGTTCCAACATTTTCTTAACTTCTTGCTTTATGCAGTCCCTGACATGGTCAGGCTGCCTATAGATCTTACTTTTGACAGGGAAACTGTCTCCAGTATCTATAGTGTGCTCACACCAAGAAGTGGTGCCTGGCACAGTAGAGAAGAGTTCTGAAAATTGTCCTAGGAGATTTATGCAATTATCTTTCTGCTCAGCAGTAAGACAATCAGCCAAAACTACACCTTCCACAAGAGCATCTTGTTCTGTGGAAGAGAAGAGATCAGGTAGAGGATCACTGTCTTCTTCCTGTCCCTCATCTGTTGCCATGAGCAGGGTGAGATCAGCCCTGTCATAGTAGGGTTTTAGGCGGTTGACATGGAGCACCCTAAGGGGACTCCTGGCAGTGCCTAAGTCAACCAAGTAGGTGACTTCACCCTTCTTTTCAACAATTGTGTGGGGTCCACTCCATTTATCTTGGAGTGCTCTTGGGGCCACAGACTCCAAGACCCACACTTTCTGCCCTGGTTGGTACTGAACCAAAACAGCCTTCTGATCATGCCATTGCTTCTGGAGCTCTTGGCTGGCCTGAAGGTTTTTACTGGCCTTTTTCATGTACTCAGCCATCCTTGATCTGAGGCCAAGTACATAATCCACAATATCCTGCTTAGGAGCTTTTAAAGGTTGTTCCCAACCCTCCTTTACAAGTGTGAGTGGACCCCTAACAGGGTGTCCAAAAAGAAGTTCAAAGGGGCTAAAGCCCACTCCTTTTTGGGGTACCTCCCTGTAGGCAAAAAGGAGGCATGGTAGAAGGATATCCCATCTCCTGCGGAGTTTTTCAGGGAGTCCCATAATCATGCCTTTGAGAGTTTTATTAAATCTCTCCACCAGTCCATTTGTTTGTGGATGATAGGGTGTTGTGAACTTGTAAGTTACACCACACTCCTTCCACATGGCCTTTAAGTATGCAGACATGAAATTGCTTCCTCTGTCTGATACTACTTCCTTTGGGAAGCCCACCCTGGAAAATATTCCCAGGAGGGCCTTTGCCACTGCAGGAGCTGTAGTGGTCCTTAAAGGAATAGCTTCAGGATATCTTGTGGCATGGTCCACTACCACTAAGATAAACCTACTGCCTGAAGCAGTAGGAGGGTCAAGGGGGCCAACTATGTCAACCCCTACCCTTTCAAAGGGAACCCCAACCACAGGCAGTGGGATAAGGGGTGCCTTTGGAGTGCCACCTGTCTTGCCACTGGCTTGACAGGTTTCACAGGACTTACAAAATTCCTTTGTGTCCTCAGACATCCTAGGCCAATGAAACAATGGTACCAATCTGTCCCAAGTTTTCATTTGACCCAGGTGCCCAGCTAAGGGAATGTCATGTGCCAGTGTTAGGAGGAACTTTCTGTACTCCTGAGGAATCACTAATCTCCTGGCAGCTCCAGGTTTAGGATCCCTATGCTCAGTGTACAAGAGGTTGTCCTCCCAGTAAACTCTGTGAGAGTCACTGACATCCCCATTAGCCTGTTTGACAGCTTGCTGTCTGAGACCCTCTAATGTGGGACAGGTTTGCTGTGCCACACTCAGCTCCTCCCTGGCAGGCCCCCCTTCACCCAAAAGCTCAGCAGTGTCTGCTTCCAGCTCCTCTGGTGTAGGTTCTGCACAGGGAGGGAATTCTTCTTCCTCAGAAGTAGAATCCACTGTAGAGGGAGGGATAGTAGGAAGTGGTTTGCTTCTACTAGCCCTAGCTTTAGGGAGCACTTGGTCCATTGTTCCAGGATCCAAGCTTCCCTGTCCTTTTTGCTTTTTGGCCTGAGCCCTTGTCAAAGCAAAAATATGCCCTGGGATGCCCAGCATTGCTGCATGGGCCTCCAACTCCACATCTGACCAAGCTGATGTCTCCAAATAATTCCCTAATAGACAGTCTACAGGTAAATCTGAAGCTACCACAACTTTCTTTGGACCAGTTACCCCCCCCCAGTTGAGATTTACAACAGCCATGGGGTGGCTTTGTGTTATGTTGTGAGCATCAGTTACTTGGTACTGGTGTCCAAGTATGTGTTGTTCAGGGTGCACCAGTTTCTCAATCACCATTGTGACACTGGCACCTGTGTCCCTGTAGGCCTGGACCTCAACACCATTTATTAGGGTTAGTTGCTTGTACTTCTCCAAGTTATGGGGGCAAGCAACCAAAGTGGCTAAATCAATAGCCCCTTCAGAGGCTAAAGTAGCCTCTGTGGTCTCCCTAATCAGACCAACCCCAACTAAATTACCAAAATTGAGCCCAGCTACTCCCTTGGATTGGCTATTAGTAGGTTTGCTCCCACCACCACTGCTATTAGTAGGGACACTAGGTGTAGCAGTAGGGGTTGTAGTGGTAGGAGCTGTGGTGCCTTTCTTTGGACAACTGGGATCTGTTGTCCAATGGCCTTTTATTTTACATAAATAGCACCATGGTTTCTTTTCCTTGTTCTGATTAAAGGAGGATTTGGACCCACCACCCCCACCAGAGTGTTTTTGTGGGCCTGATGAAGACTCATTTTTAGATTTGTCCCCACCCTTGTCAGAAGACTTACCATCCTTCTTTTTGTTGCCATCTTTGTCACCCCCTGTATGAACTTTTCTGTTCACTCTTGTTCTGACCCATTTGTCTGCCTTCTTTCCCAATTCTTGGGGAGAGGTCAGATCAGAGTCCACCAAGTACTGGTGCAACAAATCAGACACACAATTATTAAGAATATGCTCTCTCAGGATTAAGTTATACAGGCTGTCATAATCAGTAACTTTACTGCCATGTAACCACCCCTCCAAGGCCTTCACTGCCTGGTCAATGAAATCAACCCAGTCTTGTGAAGACTCCTTTTTGGTCTCTCTGAACTTTATCCTGTACTGTTCAGTGGTTAAGCCATAACCATCCAGGAGTGCATTCTTAAGAACTTGGAAATTATTGGCATCATTTTCTTTTACAGTAAGGAGCCTATCCCTACCTTTTCCACTAAATGATAGCCATAGGATAGCAGCCCACTGCTTTTGAGGGACATCCTGTACATCACAGGCCCTCTCAAGTGCAGCAAACCACTTGTTAATGTCATCCCCCTCCTTATAAGGGGGAACTATCTTGTGCAGATTCCTGGAATCATGCTCTTTTGCAGGATGACTATGGGGAATACTGCTGCTGCCACCATGGGTATCTAAACCCAACTTCTGTCTTTCCTTCTCTAATTCTAAAGACTGTCTATCCAAATCCAGCTGTTGCTTCTTGAGCTTCAGTCTGGTTTGTTCCACTCTCAATCTATTGAGCTCCCTTTCTAACAATCTGTCATCAGGGTGGGTGGGAGGGACATTTCTAGATACAGAGGTATGATGGGAATGAACAGAAGGAGACCTGTCCCTTACAGAGGGCACCCTAACAGCTTGGCTACCAGTATAATGTGAGAGCACACCATCAGTATGGTGTGATTCAACCTCTGTACCAACTATGCTAGACTGTCTAGTAATGGGCAGGCTGAGAAGTTTCTTTCCTGAACCTTTTCCTGGGGGAGTCCCTGGATCAGATTGAGAACCATTAGCTACTTTTTCACCAGATTTGGCACTCATGGCCTTATCCTGTACTCTAAGCATATTAATTAACAGTTCTAAGGAAGGATTCTTCCCTACACTCAAACCTCTCTCTATGCAGAGACTCCTTGCTCCTTTCCAGCTAAGGTGATCATATGCAAGTTTGGACAGTTCAACATTTTTGCCTGTGCCAGACATTTTTTTAGAGAGAGTTAAAGTGATAGAAAAAAATAAAAAAGTTTTCAGAACTTTTTGGAAAGACAGAAAAAAAACTTTTTAAACTTTTAAGAACTTTTTGAAAGTTTAGGAGTACTTTTCAGCACTTAGAAAAGAGTGAAAAGAGGAAATGCAAAACTTTTTGGCTATGTGTATATACACTGACCTTGTTTTGTATATTTTTCTCTTATGAAAAGTACAATGACAAGAGTGGTAAGTAGTCTCAAGCACTTATCCCACCACTGCACAACCAATGTAGGAGGCTGGACTGGCTTGTAGTGAGTACCAAGGGGTACTTGCACCTTGCACCAGGCCCAGTTATCCCTTATTAGTGTATAGGGTGTCTAGCAGCTTAGGCTGATAGATAATGGTAGCTTAGCAGAGCAGCTTAGGCTGAACTAGGAGACGTGTGAAGCTACTACAGTACCACCTAGTGTCATATGCACAATATCATAAGAAAACACAATACACAGTTATACTAAAAATAAAGGTACTTTATTTTTATGACAATATGCCAACGTATCTTAGAGTGTACCCTCAGTGAGAGGATAGGAAATATACACAAGATATATATACACAATAGCAAAAATATGCAGTATAGTCTTAGAAAACAGTGCAAACAATGTATAGTTACAATAGGATGCAATGGGGAAACATAGGGATAGGGGCAACACAAACCATATACTCCAGAAGTGGAATGCGAACCACGAATGGACCCCAAACCTATGTGACCTTGTAGAGGGTCGCTGGGACTATTAGAAAATAGTGAGAGTTAGAAAAATAACCCTCCCCAAGACCCTGAAAAGTGAGTGCAAAGTGCACTAAAGTTCCCCTAAGAACAAAAGAGTAGTGTTAGAGGAATAATGCAGGAAAGACACAAACCAGCAATGCAACAACTGTGGATTTCCAATCTAGGGTACCTGTGGAACAAGGGGACCAAGTCCAAAAGTCACAAGCAATTCGGAGATGGGCAGATGCCCAGGAAATGCCAGCTGCGGGTGCAAAGAAGCTTCGACTGGACAGAAGAAGCTGAGGTTTCTGCAGGAACGAAAAGGGCTAGAGACTTCCCCTTTGGTGGACGGATCCCTCTCGCCTTGGAGAGTCGTGCAGAAGTGTTTTCCTGCCAGAAGGATGCCAACAAGCCTTGCTACACGCAAATCGTGCGTTTGGCGTTTTTGGACGCTGCTGGGGCCCAGGAGGGACCAGGAGGTCGCAAATTAGACCTGCAGAGAGAGGGGACGTCCATCAAGACAAAGAGCCCTCACTGAAGCAGGTATCACCCAGAGAAGTGCCAGAAACAGGCACTACAAGGATGTGTGAAACGGTGCTTGCCGAAGTTGCACAAAGGAGTCCCATGTCGCCGGAGACCAACTTAGAAAGTCGTGCAATGCAGGTTAGAGTGCCGTGGACCTAGGCTTGGCTGTGCACGAAGGATTTCCGCCGGAAGTGCACAGGGGCCGGAGTAGCTGCAAAGTCGCGGTTCCCAGC
This sequence comes from Pleurodeles waltl, assembly GCF_031143425.1. NCBI lineage: Eukaryota > Metazoa > Chordata > Amphibia > Caudata > Salamandridae > Pleurodeles > Pleurodeles waltl. Next base: position 433,267,084 of record NC_090444.1, read on the forward strand.
AATGCAGCCCAGCGAGGTGAGGCAAGGACTTACCTCCGCCAAACTTGGGCTGAAGAGTCACTGGACTGTGGGGGTCACTTGGACAGAGTTGCTGGATTCGAGGGACCTCGCTCGTCGTGCTGAGAGGAGACCCAAGGGACCGGTAATGCAGCTTTTTGGTGCCTGCGGTTGCAGGGGGAAGATTCCGTCGACCCACGGGAGATTTCTTCGGAGCTTCTGGTGCAGAGAGGAGACAGACTACCCCCACAGCATGCACAAGCAGGAAAACAGTCGAGAAGGCGGCAGGATCAGCGTTACAGAGTTGCAGTAGTCGTCTTTGCTACTATGTTGCAGGTTTGCAGGCTTCCAGCGCGGTCAGCGGTCGATTCCTTATCAGAAGGTGAAGAGGGAGATGCAGAGGAACTCGGCTGAGCTCATGCATTCGTTATCTAAAGTTTCCCCAGAGACAGAGACCCTAAATAGCCAGAAAAGAGGGTTTGGCTACCTAGGAGAGAGGAAAGGCTACTAACACCTGAAGGAGCCTATCAGCAGGAGTCTCTGACGTCACCTGGTGGCACTGGCCACTCAGAGCAGTCCAGTGTGCCAGCAGCACCTCTGTTTCCAAGATGGCAGAGGTCTGGAGCACACTGGAGGAGCTCTGGACACCTCCCAGGGGAGGTGCAGGTCAGGGGAGTGGTCACTCCCCTTTCCTTTGTCCAGTTTCGCGCCAGAGCAGGGGCTAAGGGGTCCCTGAACCGGTGTAGACTGGCTTATGCAGAATTGGGCACATCTGTGCCCAACAAAGCATTTCCAGAGGCTGGGGGAGGCTACTCCTCCCCTGCCTTCACACCATTTTCCAAAGGGAGAGGGTGTCACACCCTCTCTCAGAGGAAGTTCTTTGTTCTGCCATCCTGGGCCAGGCCTGGCTGGACCCCAGGAGGGCAGCTGCCTGTCTGAGGGGTTGGCAGCAGCAGCAGCTGCAGTGAAACCCCAGGAAGGGCAGTCTGGCAGTACCAGGGTCTGTGCTACAGACCACTGGGATCATGGAATTGTACCAACAATGCCAGGATGGCATAGAGGGGGCAATTCCATGATCATAGACATGTTACATGGCCATATTCGGAGTTACCATGGTGAAGCTACATATAGGTAGTGACCTATATGTAGTGCACGCGTGTAATGGTGTCCCCGCACTCACAAAGTTCAGTGAATTGGCTCTGAACAATGTGGGGGCACCTTGGCTAGTGCCAGGGTGCCCTCACACTAAGTAAATTTGCACCTAACCTTTACCAGGTAAAGGTTAGACATATAGGTGACTTATAAGTTACTTAAGTGCAGTGTAAAATGGCTGTGAAATAACGTGGACGTTATTTCACTCAGGCTGCAGTGGCAGGCCTGTGTAAGAATTGTCAGAGCTCCCTATGGGTGGCAAAAGAAATGCTGCAGCCCATAGGGATCTCCTGGAACCCCAATACCCTGGGTACCTCAGTAAGCCAATGTAAATTGGTAAAAATGGTCACTAGCCTGTCAGTGACAAATTGGAAAGAAATGAGAGAGCATAACCACTGAGGTTCTGATTAGCAGAGCCTCAGTGAGACAGTTAGTCACTACACAGGTAACACATTCAGGCACACTTATGAGCACTGGGGCCCTGGGTTACCAGGGTCCCAGTGACACATACAACTAAAACAACATATATACAGTGAAAAATGGGGGTAACATGCCAGGCAAGATGGTACTTTCCTACAACAGGGTAGGGCTCTAAACTTCCCACAGCAAGAGGGGACATCAGTGCCTCTGTACAGATTAATCTCACAGCTAGTCACCACGCAAGCCCCATCGAAAGGTGGCGGCAGAAGTGAATCAGTATCTGGACCCTTAGGGCACAAACATGGATTGTCCTTACAAACACATTACAAACACATTACCAGCCCTTGTTTGTTGCTGGAGGCAAAGTACCAAATCCAGGAATACAGCCATAGCACACTGTCACTGTTTGGCACTAATGAATACATGCAATACCAGACAAAGGATGGGGGCTGGATTCGCCCCCTGGAAAACATGTGCCAGTACAAAAACAAAATTAAACTATTCTATACAGTTGAGGACTGATCGTACACTTACCAGACACAATACCCCAAGAGGAAACGGAGTGCATGGAAACCAACTATGAGGTAAATGTAGCCACAGGGAATTGCTCTGGTTGACGCAAAGACTGGAACCGGTCTGGCTAACAGGAAGAAGGCTCTGTCAGGAACAAACATGAACAAGGCAGAAAAACAGAGAGCAGAGTCTGACTGGAACAAGCAGGAACAACACTGTGGAAACAAAGAGCAGTTTCAGGGGTACTCAGTACTGTAACACAATCCAACAAGGGCTCTGGTACACACATGAATTGTACTCCAATGCACAACAAGGACCTTCAGGGAATGGCAGCTTCTAAGCAGTTTCAGGCAGAAGCAAGGCCAGGGCAGAGTCAAATGGGTGGGCTGCGTGAGAGAGCTCACTGGTGTGTGCAGTTTCAGTCTCTTACAAGTCCTGGAGGAGAGAATCCAGCATGAGGGGCCAATGGGAAGCAATGGACAGAAGATTACAGGTCTTACCGACTAGCAGGCAGTGCAATATGGGACATGAAGTCCATGCAGGCTGATGTAGTTGAACTATGGCATGCCATACTGAAAAGGGAAGCACACAGGAGTCAGATGGGAGTCTGGGTGAGTGTTGATGATGATTCCCAGGGTACAGATAGTCCATTTACAGCACCCCCTAGAGAAGGGAGGGCAGTGACTTAAAACATGGCAGTGGCAGGACTTATTACCTGGGATGGACTGCGCAGGGCATTACAGATGAAATGCAACAGTGAGGCCATTTGATTAGGCTGGGTGACAATGCACAACACATCTCCATAAGTTGGCAGAACTGAGGTGTTCAGTATTGACAATGCACAATTGTCCCATGTGTGACTAGTTCTATGCAAACCTTTGTTGTTCACTGTGCCAGTGGCTCATGTGTAACTGTGTACCTACACTACTGAACTTGCTCCAGATGAGCTGGCTAACTTGGTTGTGGAGGTGGATGTATGTGTGCAGGAAGAACCATCTCCCTGTACATCTGTTATGTAGATGGAGAATTGTCTCTTTCAGTATGTGCAGCAGTGTGCACTTTGCATTAGTGTCACATCAACATGTTTTCATAGCACAGTCCACTTCCTTATTGCTAGATGGCAACATCACCCCAGGAGAGATGTGTAATGTTGGTCCTGCCTCAGTATTTCCATGTCACCTACATTTGAGTCAGTGTCATCATGCTATGTGTCTCATGGTGTTTGACCTGCAGCAACACACATTGCACACCCCTTCCACAGTACATATTTTTGGAAGTGTGTGGGGTGACTATGTGGCCTTATGTGATCTTGAATGGTTAATCTTCCAAGTTGTACTGCCAGTGCAGGCCATGTCATTGTCACTGTGTGGTTTTAAATTGGTCCCTTGTGGCCCCAGGATCACATCCATTGTTATTGGCAGCTGTCATTTGTCCACAGGTGTGAATCCCATTGGGTCAGGATATCAAACATAACTACCAGTGTCACACCTCAGTGTCTTCCTGCCCACATGTCACTGTAGTGGTGTATGCCTTGTGTGTCCTCCAGGGTTGCTGTGCTATGTGTATATTACTAGGTTTCTGGACTTACCAACAAGAAGGCCATTGCCATATCGTCCACCCTGGAAGTGCCGATTGATGGTGCTGGGGCGGAAGATAAAGGAATCATGTACACTCCCAGGATACCTTGCCATGATGTTGGTGAACAATCCCTGGTGGTCAACAATGGCCAGCACATTTAAGGAGTGGGTGTGCTTTCTGTTGCAGTACAGGTGCTTGGTTGCAGCAGGTGGTACAATCCAGACATGTGTGCAGTCAATGGCACCAAACACATGCGGGATGCCATGTATTTGGTAAAACCCCTGTTTGGTCTCCTGCTGCTTCTGCTGTGTGTTGGGGACTCTGATGTGGCGGGGTCTGAGGGAGATGATGGCATCAAGAACTTTGGGAAGGAAGGCGGAGAATGAGGGCTGTGATACCCCAGCAACCAGGGCACCCGTAGTTTGGAATGAGCCACTCGCCAACATGTGCAGGACAGCTAGCAGCTTGGTCTCCAGTGGAATAATGTGGGGTGTCTGCAAGCTGGCTGTTAACTGTGGCTCAATTTGGCGCAGCAGCTGCTGTATGGCTTGCCAGTTGAGTCTGTACGTCTGGATGAAATCCTGTTCCCTGAGGCCCAGGAGGGTTGTCCTGGTCCTAAAAAGCCTCTCCTGCATTCTGCGTTGCCTTTGGAGTCCACGTTGGTGTGGTGGTAGCTGCTGCTATTGGTCCTGTGCTCTGCGTTGTCTGGCATGCTGCATGAGTAGCACCTCCATGTCATCCTTCTTGAGCAATGATGTTGATTGTGTGATTTTTCTTAAGTAGTGGTGTGTTTGCCCCAGTTTAATGCCTGCCCTGACCCAGGTGTTAAAATTTGATGCAAATCGGACTTCCCGTCATTTTTTGGGTCCGCTTTCCAGCCGTGCGTCATTTTTGCCCGGTTGGATAAATATGGCGCACGGGTGTTTGAGTCATTTTTGGGACGGGAACCCCTCCCTTGCATCTCATTGATACAAGGCAGTTTCACACATCCAGAAAATTACGCAAACTCTGAAATTTTGATGCTAGACGGGTCTAGCATCAAAATATAAATATGGTGTTAAGTTTGCGCCGGATTAGCGTAAAAAAAAATGACGCTAATCCATCGCAAAGGGAGTATGAAAATGGGCCTCTATGTGCTTTTGGAACAGAAACTAGCAAAAGTATTATTCAGTCACACATTTTTTGTTTACATTTCTTTATTGAGTATAAGAACAAAAACACAGTTAGGTTACAATGGGAGCTCAGTTAGTCAACATGCTTGTGGCCAGTGTCATGTAAGAACAGTACAATACAATCTTCGGCTGCCTATGCGACCAGTTCACTAAGGGGGTGTCCGAGTAGGTGCAGCCACATTGCAGAAAGTATTTTAGGTGGTATGTAGCCTCTGGGAATAGATCAGGGCAGAACTTTGACCACGCGGCGGGTGATAGTCTCTCTCCACCCTGTGTGTGGGTCCTAGGCCGTTGTTATATCAGATCATCATGAGTATAAGTGGCCTGTCCAATTAATGGTGGGCTTGTATCATCCTTCACCTCTAGCACTCTTACCTCTAACTTTTGCATGTATGTGTCCCATACCGGGGTCCCTCTGTCAGTCCTGCCCCTGTGTTGGGCTTCTGGGAGTGCAGTTGATTCAGTCTTCGCCCATCTCAGTATGGTGTGTAGCGAGGTCTCCATGTCTGGTGTGGCTGGTGACTTCTAGGTCATTGCTATCTGGTGTTTACATAGTACAAATGCCATATCAGTGAAACTGTGGAGGTAACTGTCTCCCTTGGCTCTAGGATGGATACCCAGTAACAGGGGTAGGCAGGATCACTGTGTCAACTATGAATAACGCGATCCTTGCCACTGCCTCCCAGGCTCAGTGTACACTTGGTCATTCCCACACCATGTGGAAAAATCCTGCATCCAGGACGGCGCATCTTGGGCAGCCTGGTCTAGCCATGGGGAACATGCATGATATGCAGTGTGAGGTGTGTTTGTGGGAAGTAATTACATCGGGTAAAAACAGAAATGTGAGTTCCTTAATCTGTCGCTGGGCTTGAGCTCATTGCTTGTCTGTCAATGGAAGGTGAAACACTGTTATTCAACGTTCCCTAACCGTAGTAACACACACCTATCCCTGTTCCAGGAGACCAGCATATAGAACTGTTATAAGCCTGCATATACCCCTGTATGCCAACATTGTGTGAAGCCAAGATGTGGTCTTGGGTTCGATTAGGTCACGCTTCCATGTGGAAGCCAGCATGTGGCTGATAGCCCCATAAATCAGGAACTGCCCAGCCGGTATATAGGATGTGTCCCTGAGCTTTGTAAGGAGCGGAGCACCCCATCAGTTTATAGATCCCCCACCCGCTTCACTCCTGCCTTCCTCCAACTAGTCCTGTTGTGGAGTCGAAGAACAGGTTATAGAGCCAGCATCTGCCAAGCGGAATCAATGGTGAATACGAGAGGGGATCACCACGACCTTGAACATCTTTCTGCCAGCAATGCCAGGCCACTGCAATATTTGGAGGATCTCCAGGCAGCCAGGGGCTGTGCGAAGAGAGCCTGGTATAAATGGGGGTCCCCATAAGGAGGTGCAGGACTTTTAGTCTTTCAGCACATAAGGCCGATCCCAGCCAACTTAAAGCCCATTGTAACTGGGCAAGTGTGAAGTAAATTTCAAAGTTAGGGATGCCAAGCCCCCCCTCCTGTAAAGGGCTTCACAGTTTATCAAGGGCAACTCTACACCAGCCTTTGCCCCAGATCAATTCTATCAAGACCAATCGTAGCTCAGAGAAAAGGTGTATGTGAAGTGGGAGAGCTGAAAAATAATATAAAAATCACAACAGTACAGCATCTTTAATATGGCCACCCAACCCATGGGTGATAGCGGGCAAGACGTCAAAAAAAGCAGCGAACAGTGCACTGAGTGAAGGGCTGTATTGAGGTTGCCCTCCAGCAGATCGGTTTCAGAGTGGTAAACCTGTATACCTAATTATTTTAAAGAGTCACACTGCCATTGGAGGTGTGTCCTATGGAGAGTGCATTTTTCTCAGTCAGGAGTGGAGAAGAGGGGAAAGGGACAGGATTTCGCCAAGTTCACCTACAGACCCGACATCACCCCAAATTCCTCCAGCAATGCATTCAGCCCTGGCAAGACGGCCTCCAAGTCCCCTAGATATATCAATGCATCGTATGCGTAACATGATGGGTACCCCAAACCTCTAACCCCAATCCATGGCTCGCATATGCAGCCAACAAACTAGTGGCTCCAAGGCCAGCCCAAAGAGAAGAGGGGGCAATGGGCAGTCTTGTTGTGTGCCTCGACAGATATCAAATGTATCAGAGATCTATTGACCGGTCTTAACTCTTTCACAAGGAAGCCCATAGTGGATTTTGAGTCATTTGAGATAAAATGAGCCCACCCGCATTGCCTCAAGTATCACAAACAGGTAATCCCATCCTGAGGTGTCGAACGCATTCTCTATGTCAAGCAACATTGCCACTGAAACACCGATGGTTGGAAGCCAGCTTGCAGACGCCATAATAACAGGGAGTGGGAAGGGGCAGGTTTATGTGGCAGGCATCAGGGCGTTTGCAGTGAGATCGTCTCCACATCCCCTCCAGTGTCTGGTCCACTGTGTGGCGTGTGGTGGTTGGTCAAGCCATGCAGTGACTAGAGCTCTAGTCATTAAGAAAACATGTTGAACTATAACAGTGTAAACAATCCCATCCACCACCCACCTGGCAAGGAGATCACCCCATCCACTGCCCACTTCAAAATAGTGAACAAACAAATCAGGAAACTAAACAGTAGAAACAGCCAGCCCAATATGGTAAGTTGGGGCATGGATAGCACCAGAACAGATAGCCCAGTTTATAGAACCTGCAAGACCTCTAAGTTGTAACTGTCCACCCACTCTCCCTCCATCAGCTAACCACAGCACATCTGTGCTAAGGTACATTCAGCTTACTACCCTAAGAGATCAGCAGGGCAATGTCGCAGGTCATCAGTGATGCATGGTGTCAGCAAATGGCCGTGGGCATCACTGTTAGTAGAAATCACTGTACCATCAGAGTCCAACGTGACCGACATGGGGTCCGATGTGCTCCTTGGCCTTACTACCTCAAAGGGATTACGGATTTGTTGCAATCCTCCTTGCACTGCTTGGGCCTGTTCGTGGGCTGCCTGTTTTAATGTTGGTGTGAATTTGTGCTTTTGGGGGCGTAGTCTGCACAACATTAGCCACTCCTCTGAGCCAGGGGCGATACTGGATGCTCTGCTCGGCCCTTAGCCTGTTACCATGTCCAAGTGTCCCCTGGAGTCAAGAAGAACTGAGGCCGGTCTCTGTCCCTGACACAGAGCTTTGCTTGGAGTAGGAGAGCATATTTGAGACCAGCGCATGTAGTTGGGTTTTTACAACCATGTTTGAAGTGCACTGGCACTGCACCTCTGCAGTGTAATCCGGGTATGCTGTGATTTCATAGATTTCATAGTGCCATGGGTCTATGGCCCAGAAAAGCTGAAGGATCAAATCTCTATCTCTGTAGTTGAGGACTCATGCAATCACCGGGCCCAGTCGTGGTCGACCCGACAGGTGGTGGGCCCGTTCAATCAAGAAGAATATTGGTATTGTTTCAACCAGCACTGTCGCTGATAGCAACTGTTGAAGGAAGAGTTCAACGTTACAACCTTCAGTGCGTTTTGGAAATCCAACAAGGTGCGAGAGCAACCCTCGGCATCCTCTGCCCGACATTGCAAGGTTAGGGCATCAGTTTTCACCTCCTTAACTTGGGCCTGTAGATGCTGTATCGTGGGACGCATAGTGATTAGTGTGGATTCTGCATCGTCGTCTTGTTCCACCAGTTTGCAGTGGTCAGCATTGAGCAGTCCGACATCTAATGAATCTGAGTCAATATTGAAATCCAGGGTTATTTTGGTGTCATGACTGACTTGTAGGATGAGCTTGAATTGAGTGGAGTGGCGATCAAGGGTGACCTCAAGGTGGCGCAGGGGTCTGTCTTCTTCCAACACACTGCCTGAGGCTAGGGGCTGGCCCCCTGGCAGGATAGGATTCTTGCTCACCTAAGGCCAGTGGGGGCCTCGAGGTTTATGCACCAGGTCGCAGAGATGCCCACTGTCACAGTGGGCAGCCACATACACACCCATGGGGTGAGCGAGTAGAGCCCGGAGGGGCTGCCAGAACCTGAAATCAGTTTGTGCTCAATCGAGGGAAGTGCACTGCTACCAGGTGGGGGCAGGTGGGGGCTGCTTGGAGATGGCTGCTTCCAAGTGTCAAGAGGAGACCACTAACCCCCACTTTGAGGCTTCGAGCCATGGTACATCAGGCCGGGGGACTAGGGTACAGGTCCGGCTGTACAAGGGCAACAAGCAGTCAGTATACTAGTTGGAGGGCCTTGTCCGTGGGGCTAGAGCAACTACAGTGGATGTGCACGGTATCCCACAGGGCATAGACTCGTTCCAGTGGGGAGGTGTATATCAGGCATGGTATAGTGAGTCTGCAGTCTCTCCCCAGGGCCCAAGCAATGGTGTAGGTGGCTGCTCACTGTATCTTCAGAAGGGCATAGGGCAGCATCCCAACCCACATCTGTTCCAGCTCTGCTGGCTCGTCCATAGTTGGAGTCTCTTGTGGTCACCCTCACCTGTGTGCACTCACACCAGGGCATAAGGCTCTAAAAGGATCATGTCCCCTGTTCTCACAGTGAGGGACGCATACTCGCTGGGAGGCCAGGTGCCATCAGCCAGAAGGGCGGGGGCGAAGCGTGTCATAGAGCTGCCGCTCTCTGTGGGACCTTGATATAGTGGGGGGGGGGGGGGTGTCAGACAAGCCATTGTACGTCTCCAGGGCCCCACACAGCACAGCAGTACTTTGGGACGGGCGTAAACCGGGCCTTGCAGCCGTGGATGGAAAATGATGTAGACTGACTTGCATCCTGAGTGCAGTGCCGACGGCTCCAGGTATCAGCAGGTACAAGGGAGAGATCAGGTGCCCCTCCATCTGTGTCAGAGGGTCAAGAGGACTCAGGATGACACCAGATGATGCCGGGTTCTATCGGAGCTCAGGCAGAGGCGTCGGCATTGGCTGCCATCTTGACCACACCCCTGCCAACCATTCATTAGGTAAAAAAATTTCAATTTGCATAAAACCAGTTTTAAGATCTGTAAGTCCCTACTATATAATCTGCTGTTTTCTCCCTTCAGAAGAATTACACTGCCTCCTCAATAATTTTAATGTTCGATTCAATGGAAAAAGATACGCCTAGCGGCGGCTGCCGCAGTTATAAAGGGGAGGGGTGAGGGGTATGGAGACGGGGGAGGGGGATACATTTTTTTTTTTTAAACTTACCGTTCGTCACTGCCGCCGTCCTCTCCTGCCATCTCGCTTGTCCTCCTTTCCTGTACTGGTGTCCCTGCAGGCTCCCCAGCAATCCTGGTGCTGCTTTCATGCTAAAGCTAACATGAAAGCAGCGTCCGTATTGGTCTGAGCTGCTTGGACTGCCACTCAGCCACAGCCCTGCGGTCTGTGCAGTTTTCCCACTCCGGGTGTGTACACAGACGGACTGGAGAAACCTAAGTGCGCATGTGTGCTTGGACGGCTGTCTTAGGCCGTCCAAACACACAAGCGCACTTAGTGCACTCTCCTCTCATCTACCCTCCCACCTCCCATGGCCCATCCCGCTACTCCTTGCACATGTTGTTTGAGCCAGCAGCAGAAAAATAAAACACTATTGAAATATCATATTTTTCTGCTGCTGGCTCTTAGCCAGTGGGCGTCGCTCCTCCGTCATTGCAGAGCAGCCGCCCCTGGCACCCCGGAGAGCCTAGCACGTTTTGGATATAAGGTATCAGATATGTCAAAGTTTCTCAATTTACATCACAAAGACAACAATATTGCTACAGTAATGTAATAATATTTCAACTTGTCATCAGACTATCTAAATAATTTCATCCGAATCATTAGGAGCTTGCCCGGATACAAAGTTGTACTCTTGACACCAAACAGCGATGAGGTATCAACAATTAGGAGAGTAAGTAGCATGACAATTGTGATATTGCTCGCCCTAGCCAGGTCATCATCAGAGCTACATGACTCACAATTTTCTTGGACAATGTTGTAATAGCTTTGTATTGTGCCATACATAAAGCTTGTGATAGCTTGTACGGGTTTCCTTTAGCCAATATCCATTAAAATTTGCTGGTCAGCAATTGAAGCTTAAGGCTTATTTCCTGTCACTGTGAAAGTACAAGACCGGAGCTTGAACTTCCAAGTTTTAAATGAATTAAAGACCAAGGGAGACTGGCAAGCAAACCAAAAAGCTGGCATGGTATTTTAACCTTCAGTGATTTCATGTTACATTTACTTATAATATTTAAGGCTGATGCACAGTATAAACAGTCAAGTAGCATTTTTTTCTTGTAAAGGCCCGAAAAATAGCTTCTTATGATGTACACCATATAAATGAATTACATGGAGGAGCCCAAGGTATGTGCATACGTTTCACTTTCAAATCCCTCATGTGTGGTTCCCTCTGTAGAGATGCACAGGAACACCCATCTACCACCTACAGAACACCTCAACACAAAGCAGCACAAAGCTACTTTACCTTACTTTCATGCACCTTTGTAGCGCAAAACAAGATTTGTGCTGAAAAGGACGTTTCAGTTAGTCAGTTTGCACCGGTTTGCATCACTTTTGTGTCATAAACCTGTTGCAAAATGTTAGTAGATCTGCCCCTTTGTTACTTGACTATCCACGTTCCTGTTTCCTCCCTTTCCACACCTTGCAACCCGTATCGTAAATGTAGCTTTATTAGAAGCAGCTGCCTGTCTAAAAGTGAATGAATACCAGGCAGGGATTCTTAGCTATTGATTGAGAGGGTTCCATTTTTCGTAGATGAGGTGCGCCCCCTACTGTCCATGACAATTAACTTAAATATTTCATCACCTGTATCATGAATTTATTTTAAATTAGAATATTTATAGGAATGTTGAGATTCGGACAGCCAATCAGATGTATCCCAAAGCTGCATGCCTTAATCTCCCTCAGCCGCAGTTCATTCCTTCCTGGTGAAAAAAGAAATTGCCAATAATAATATTGAGGTTTGGGTAAAGTTAGAACAAACGTTATTGGCTCGTTTTGTGATGAGTTATGCTACATTGAATTTTTATTTTTCACCCTAAAATTATTCCTGATATCTTGGTTCATTTAATCCAAAAAACATAAAAGCCCTTTCAACAGCCTTGCCAGGTACTAATATTTGATGATTGTGTAAGCGGATTATTATTTCTGTCACCTTCTGAAATGTTGTGTTAAACTTGAATTGTAAACAGCTTAGGGATTGGGCAAAAACGCAAACTTGAAAAAAATAAATCTTAAAGGTAAAATGCGCGTCTTAGTTATAGTCAACAAAAATGCAGCCATTTAGGGGCATATTTATACTCCGTTTGCGCCGAAATTGCGTCGTTTTTTTTGACGCAATTTCGACGCAAAACTAACTCCATATTTATACTTTGGCGTTAGACGCGTCTAGCGCCAAAGTCCATGGAGATAGCGTCATTTTTTAGCGTGGACACTTACTTTGCGTTAATTATATGCAAGGTAGGCGTTCCCGTATAAAAAATCGACTCCGAGGCATGTCCGTGGGATTTATACTCCCAGGCAAAAATCACGCCCGGGAGTGGGCGGGTCAAAAAAAATGACGTATGGCCGCTTTTGCGCCGTTTTTTAGCGCCTGCAAAAGGCAGGCGTTAAGGGACCTGTGGGCTCTGAAGGAGCCCAGAGGTGCCCCCCCATGCCCCCAGGGACACCCCCTGTCACCCATGCCCACCCCAGGAGGACACCCAAGGCTGGAGGGACCCATCCCAGGGACATTAAGGTAAGTTCAGGTAAGTGTTTTTTTTTTAAAAAAATTGTGGCATAGGGGGGCCTGATTTGTGCCCCCCTACATGCCACTATGCCCAATGACCATGCCCAGGGGACAGAAGTCCCCTGGGCATGGCCATTGGGCAAGGGGGCATGACTCCTGTCTTTGCTAAGACAGGAGTCATTTCTATGGGGGTTGGGAGTGAAAAAAAATGGTGCAAATCGGGTTGAGGCGAAAAAATTGCCTCAACCTGACTTGCCCCATTTCTTGACGCCCAAGCTCCATATCCCCCTACGCCGGCGCTGCCTGGTGTACGTCGTTTTTTTTAACGCACACCAGACGGCGCCAGCGGCTAACGCCGGCTAACGTCATTCAATAAATACGGCGCCCGCATGGCGCTTCAGAATGGCGTTAGCCGGCGCTAATTTTTTTGACGCAAAACTGCGCCAATGTCAAAAAAGTATAAATATGGGCCTTAGTGCGCTCGCTGTGGACAATGGAGGAAGCTGGTCACAGTGAAGCTGTCTCCTCCACATACATGAAATTCAGTAGTATATTTGCCGGATGTGTTACAGCATATTGCATACACCCCTGCCTGGAGCATAGGAAAGCAGAGCCTGAAATTGTGTTTGATTAAACCACTTATTAAAATTGAAACTTACCAAGTCACAAATGTACTAACTAAATAATTCGTGATTTGGTAATGATGAGGCAGAAATGTTAGTACTGTCCCTCGGGTCACAGTGATCATCTGAACTCAACAGTTTATGCCCTATGTTAATCACAGCACTAATATTTCTGAGTAAAGTGGTCCACTGAAAAGTCATGTGAACATGCATTCACTCTAGCTTAGCAGTTGATACCTATGTGGTATAACGCAGTGGTTCCCAACCTTTTGACTTCTGTGGACCCCTACTTTATGATTACTGGAACCCAGGAAACCCCCACTGACTCATTATTGGAGTCTGAGGACCCGCCACTAAGCCATTACTGAAAGTTGGGGACCTAATCTTTTAATATTGTTTAATTTTCTAAGTAGTCGAGGGCCCCATAGGAGACTTTGCGGACCCCCAGGGGTCCCCGGACCACAGGTTGGGAACCACTGGTATAACGTTCTAATTTTATGTTTGAATACTTTATTCGTCATTATGCTATAATCCATGATGAAAACTAATAGTGTGCATTAAAAAGATGATAGATTTTACATGAGAAGTCCTTTAAAAAGTGATGTGCAAATGTAGAGAATGCAGCAATAAGCTATAGTTATCTGAAACAGTTCAAATAATTATTTTTGTCTAAAATGTATTAAAACATGAACAAGTCTGAAAGCTTATTAGTATTGAATTATTGGCTAAGATGCTAAATGTGTATTAAATGCATAGATGAATGTGATTTTTTAATTCACTGCATTAGCCTAAATGAGGCCTGTAAGGCTCTGCTTCGTGACTGTGCAGAAAATGTTTAGTCATTCTTGCTAACGTGAACCTTTTTTCCAGCTTTTGTTCTCATGAGAAAGGTAGCTTAGCAATAGATGCTTTATTGTTTTACACATAGAGTCCATGTATTTGGCCTTCAATCCAGACATTTGGAACTGTGAACTGGCTACAAATGTAAATGTATCAAAGCTGCATGGATGAGAAACACTGGAATAATTCCTACCTATTAGTAATGGGAATTTATGGACATGGTGCAGTCTATGTCACCAGCTCGATTTCTATTGGATGATATTTGATTGAAAATTGAGTTTTTTAAAGCATTGAAATGTATATTGAGGAAAGATGTATTTACTCCGGTGAGAAAGGGTATAGAGAACCCAAGCAAAGGTACTTCAGGTCATTATGTAGTGTCATAAATAAGTCTTCATGCATTTTTGGGGGTTTGAACAGTGGTGAAGAATTACTGAAAAAGATGGTGCATTAGCATTTTCCTCTTAATATTTGGGAACACATTGCATGGCAGAAACTGACAGAAACACAACAGAAACTGAAAAACAGGTATGAGAATAGATTGCAGAAACCATTAAAACAATTGCTGAAGGAAGCTGGGATGAGGAGCACAAAGTTTTGCAAGCAGAAATTATTGAGGTAACTAGATTATTATAAGCTTGCTGATTGGAGAGCCTGATATTGAGCAGAACTGAAACCCTAAGTTGTTTAACTCTTAAATAAACATCATTCTCAAATTAATATTAGAGCATGAGAACAAAATGATATTTCTGAATGCTTTTAAATTGGAGCAAATTAAAATGAAGACTTACAATGATTAAGTCACTCTTCCTTTTAATTTTCTCCCTTTGCAAAGTATCACAATTAGAAACAACAGGCATCTTGCTCTCAGTGGCTGGTAGAGACAGTGCCATATTTATAACTGAAAAATCCAGTCATTTTCTTTTAAAAGGAAGAAATTTAAAGTGCAGAAAAATGTTCCATTAAGTGCAGAAAACCTTTCCTTATGAACATTTTTACAGAACATTTTTCTGCACTTTAAATGTTTTCCCATTAAAAAAATGGCTGTGTGTTTGCATTGTGCGTGTAACAGTGCCACCTATGGTGAAAGGTATGTCTTGTGTCACAAGTACATATAACACAGGCTCTCAGTCACCCATACACATATCCCATTCATTCACACACGTGTTCGTACATTCCTACAGACCATGCACTCACTGACGCATGGGGCAGCATACCATAGTCATAGTATTTTGTTCAAACCATAGTATCGGGCTCTATGGACATTAGGTTTAAAGTCAATGAAGCTGGACGAGAGTGTGCCTGGTAACAATGCACAAGTTACTTGGCCTTCAGTAACTCACGATGATCTGCACTGATCAGAAGTAGCTCTCATTACAGAAAAAGTTGGACACCCCTGCAATAAACAAAGGACAAGGAAAACAAAATAGACAACAGATACAGAGAAAACAAAAGACTGAGGTACATGAGAGTGATTTAGATGATGCTTTTCTAAATCAGATATTGTTAAATCGTCCACCTCTGTATCATTCTGTAGGAGCACCAAGTGAAGCCACACAAGATGTGACGTCTAGTGTGCCTACTGCTCCAGTTGCACAATCACTGAATCAGATAGTGCCAGAAAAACTGCAAATTCAGAGGCACAGATAGTTAGTGTGAATCAACTAGTTCAGAGCTTTAGAGCAGTTCAGCCTGTACAAACTCCTAATGTGAATCAGATTGTTCCACATCCTCATATTAGTCATTCGGTGCAGGCACCTTACGTGAATCCACTCTGTACACAATTTTAATTTGAATCAACTTGTGTAAATGTTCAGTCCAAATCAGCCCATACAAAATGTTTCTCCAACTCAAATAGGAAACAGTTTTACTACTGCTTTGTCAAGACAAAGTGTAGGACTGACAATTCCTCTGAATTATTTGGGCCCAGATGGATTAACCGTTCTTGTAAATATAGGTCCAGTTGTTCCTTTGTATGCTATTGGTATGTCTGGAAGTAGTGTGCATTAATTAAATATCCCAAATGTGCCTGATACACCTGTTACATTCAATAGAATGACACCAAACAGTGTACAGAGATCAGTATATTCAAATGACTCAGTTCTGGAGGGAATTCATTATTTAGCAAGACTGTTAATCCCTACGTGGATTTCAGATCCAACTTCAATGACAAGTCAGACAGGATTTGCTTCTGATGTGAGATTTCCTTGGATATCCTCACCTTATTTTGTGCCCAGATCAGAGTAGATATCAAATGTTCATTGCAGTACCCCACAAGGAAGGATACCTTTTAACACGCCAGAGAATCGGTCTATTGTAAATACCCTGAATCAGCAAACTGTAGTTCCTTCAAGAGCACACGTGTCGCAAAACAATCCTGTGAGTCTGAGGGGTTTCACTACACAGCTATTGAATGAATGGTTAAATAATTTGTGTCCTGAAGGTGCAATAGCTGTAGCACACTGCAGTGTGAGAACAGAGGTGTAGGAAAGTACCATCTTGCCTGGCATGTTACCCCCATTTTTCACTGTATATATGTTGTTTTAGTTGTATGTGTCACTGGGACCCTGTCACCCAGGGCCCCAGTGCTCATAAGTGTGCCTGAATATGTTACCTGTGTAGTGACTAACTGTCTCACTGAGGCTCTGCTAATCAGAACCTCAGTGGTTATGCTCTCTCATGTCTTTCAAATTGTCACTAACAGGCTAGTGACCAATTTTACCAATTTACATTGGCTTACTGGAACACCCTTATAATTCCCTAGTATATGGTACTGAGGTACCCAGGGTATTGGGGTTCCAGGAGATCCCTATGGGCTGCAGCATTTCTTTTGCCACCCATAGGGAGCTCTGACAATTCTTACACAGGCCTGCCACTGCAGCCTGAGTGAAATAACGTCCACGTTATTTCACAGCCATTTTACACTGCACTTAAGTAACTTATAAGTTACCTATATGTCTAACCTTTACCTGGTAAAGGTTGGGTGCTAAGTTACTTAGTGTGAGGGCACCCTGGCACTAGCCAAGGTGCCCCCACATTGTTCAGGGCCAATTCCCCGGACTTTGTGAGTGCGGGGACACCATTACACGCGTGCACTACATATAGGTCACTACCTATATGTAGCTTCACAATGGTAACTCCGAATATGGCCATGTAATATGTCTATGATCATGGAATTGCCCCCTCTATACCATCCTGGCATAGTTGGCACAATCCCATGATCCCAGTGGTCTGTAGCACAGACCCTGGTACTGCCAAACTGCCTTTCCCGGGGTTTCACTGCAGCTGCTGCTGCTGCCAACCCCTCAGACAGGCATCTGCCCTCCTGGGGTCCAGCCAGGCCTGGCCCAGGATGGCAGAACAAAGGACTTCCTCTGAGAGAGGGTGTTACACCCTCTCCCTTTGGAAAATGGTGTGAAGGCAGGGGAGGAGTAGCCTCCCCCAGCCTCTGGAAATGCTTTCATGGGCACATTTGGTGCCCATTTCTGCATAAGCCAGTCTACACCGGTTCAGGGACCCCTTAGCCCTGCTCTGGCGCAAAACTGGACAAAGGAAAGGGGAGTGACCACTCCCCTGACCTGTACCTCCCCTGGGAGGTGCCCAGAGCTCCTCCAGTGTGCTCCAGACCTCTGCCATCTTGAAAACAGAGGTGCTGCTGGCACACTGGACTGCTCTGAGTGGCCAGTGCCATCAGGTGACGTCAGAGACTCCTTCTGATAGGCTCCTTCAGGTGTTGCTAGCCTATCCTCTCTCCTAGGTAGCCAAACCCTCTTTTCTGGCTATTTAGGGTCTCTGTCTCTTGGGATTCCTTAGATAACGAATGCAAGAGCTCATCCGAGTTCCTCTGCATCTCTCTCTTCACCTTCTGCCAAGGAATCGACTGCTGACCGCGCTGGAAGCCTGCAAAACTGCAACATAGTAGCTAAGACGACTACTGCAACTCTGTAACGCTGATCCTGCCGCCTTCTCAACTGTTTTCCTGGTGGTGCATGCTGTGGGGGTAGTCTGCCTCCTCTCTGCACTAGAAGCTCCGAAGAACTCTCCCGTGGGTCGACGGAATCGTCCCCCTGCAACCGCAGGCACCAAAAAGCTGCATTACCGGTCCCTTGGGTCTCCTCTCAGCACGACGAGCGAGGTCCCTCGAATCCAGCAACTCTGTCCAAGTGACTCCCACAGTCCAGTGACTCTTCAGTCCAAGTTTGGTGGCGGTAAGTCCTTGCCTCACCTCGCTAGACTGCATTGCTGGGAACCACGACTTTTGCAGCTACTCCGGCCCCTGTGCACTTCCGGTGGAAATCCTTTGTGCACAGCCAAGCCTGGATCCACAGCACTCTAACCTGCATTGCACGACTTTCTAAGTTGGTCTCCGGCGATGTGGGACTCCTTTGTGTAACTTCGGGTGAGCACTGTTTCACGCATCCTTGTAGTGCCTGTTTCTGGCACTTCTCATGGTGCTACTTGCTGCTGAAAGGGCTCCTTGTCTTGCTCGACGTCCCCCTCTACCTCCTGGTCCAATTTGCGACCTCCTGGTCCCTCCTGGGCCACAGCAGCGTCCAAAAACGCTAACTGCACGATTTGCAGCTAGCAAGGCTTGTTGGCGTTCTTTCAGCGGGAAAACACTTCTGCACAACTCTCCGCGGCGAGAGGGATCAGTCCACCAAAGGGAAAGTCTCTAGCCCTTTTCGTTCCTGCAGAAACCTCAGCTTCTTCTGTCCAGTAGAAGCTTCTTTGCACCCGCAGCTGGCATTTCCTGGGCATCTGCCCATCTTCGACTTGCTTGTGACTTTTGGACTTGGTCCCCTTGTTCCACAGGTACCCTCGACTGGAAATCCATCGCTGTTGCATTGTTGGTTTGTGTCTTTCCTGCCTTATTCCCCTATCACGACTTCTTTGTGCTTTGGGGAACTGTAGTGCACTTTGCACTCACTTTTCAGGGTCTTGGGGTGGGCTATTTTTCTAACCCTCACTATTTTCTAATAGTCCCAGCGACCCTCTACAAGGTCACATAGGTTTGGGGTCCATTCGTGGTTCGCATTCCACTTTTGGAGTATATGGTTTGTGTTGCCCCTATCTCTATGTGTCCCCATTGCATCCTATTGTAACTATACATTGTTTGCACTGTTTTCTAAGACTATACTGCATATTTCTGGTATTGTGTATATATATCTTGTGTATATTTCCTATCCTCTCACTGAGGTTACACTCTGAGATACTTTGGCATATTGTCATAAAAAGAAAGTACCTTTATTTTTAGTATAACTGTGTATTGTGTTTTCTTATGATATTGTGCATATGACACTAAGTGGTACTGTAGGAGCTTCACTCGTCTCCTAGTTCAGCCTAAGCTGCTCTGCTAAGCTACCATTATCTATCAGCCTATGCTGCTAGACACCCTATTCACTAATAAGGGATAACTGGGCCTGGTGCAAGGTGCAAGTACCCCTAGGTACTCACTACAAGCCAGTCCAGCCTCCTACATTGGTTGTGCAGCGGTGGGATAAGTGCTTTGAGACTACTTACCACTCTTGTCATTGTACTTTTCATAAGAGAAAAATATACAAAACAAGTTCAGTGTATATACACATAGCCAAAACGTTTTGCATTTCCTCTTTTCACTCTTTTCTAAGTGCTGAAAAGTACTTCTAAACTTTCTAAAAAGTTCTAAAAAGTTTTAAAAGTTTTTTTCTCTGTCTTTCTAAAAGCTCTGACAAACTTTTTTCTCTTTTTCTATCACTTTAACTCTCTCTAAAAATGTCTGGCACAGGCCAAAATGTTGATCTGTCCAAACTTGCATATGATCACCTTAGCTGGAAAGGAGCAAGGAGTCTCTGCATAGAGAGAGGTTTGAGTGTAGGGAAGAATCCTTCCTTGGAACTGTTACTTAACATGCTTAGAGAGCAGGATAAGGCTAGAAGTGCCCCATCTGTAGAAAAAGGAGCTAATGGTTCCCAATCTGATCCAGGGACTCCCCCAGGAAAAGATTCAGGAAAGAAACTTCAAAGCCTGCCCATTACTAGACAGTCTAGCATAGTTGGTAATGATGAAGAGCCACACCATACAAATAGTGTTGTCTCACATCATAGCAAAAGCATTTATTCTCACCACAGTGGTACTGATGTTTCTGTTAGCCAAGCTGTTAGGGTGCCCTCTGTAAGGGACAGGTCTCCTTCTGTCCATTCTCACCATACTTCTGTTTCAAGGCATGTCCCTCCCACCCACCCTGATGACAGATTGTTAAAAAGGGAGCTCAATAGATTGAGAGTGGAACAAACCAGACTGAAGCTCAAGAAGCAACAGCTGGATTTGGATAGACAGACTTTAGAAGTAGAGAAGGAGAGACAGAAACTGGGTTTAGAAACCCATGGTGGCAGCAGCAGTATTCCCCATAGTCATCCTGCAAAAGAGCATGATTCCAGGAATCTGCATAAGATAGTTCCCCCTTATAAGGAGGGGGATGACATTAACAAGTGGTTTGCTGCACTTGAGAGGGCCTGTGCTGTACAGGATGTCCCTCAAAGGCAGTGGGCTGCTATCCTATGGCTATCATTTAGTGGAAAAGGTAGGGATAGGCTCCTTACTGTGAAAGAAAATGAAGCTAACGATTACAAAGTTCTTAAGAATGCACTCCTGGATGGTTATGGCTTAACCACTGAACAATACAGGATAAAGTTCAGAGAGACCAAAAAGGAGTCTTCACAAGACTGGGTTGATTTCATTGACCATTCAGTGAAGGCCTTGGAGGGGTGGTTACATGGCAGTAAAGTTACTGATTATGACAGCCTGTATAACTTGATCCTGAGAGAGCATATTCTTAATAATTGTGTGTCTGATTTGTTGCACCAATACTTGGTGGACTCTGATCTGACCTCTCCCCAAGAATTGGGAAAGAAGGCAGACAAATGGGTCAGAACAAGGGTGAACAGAAAAGTTCATACAGGGGGTGACAAAGATGGCAACAAGAAGAAGGATGGTAAGTCTTCTGACTAGGGTGGGGACAAATCTAAAAATGAGTCTTCATCAGGCCCACAAAAACACTCTGGTGGGGGTGGTGGGCCCAAATCCTCTTCTAATCAAAACAAGGAAAAGAAACCATGGTGCTATTTATGTAAAATAAAAGGCCATTGGACAACAGATCCCAGTTGTCCAAAGAAAAGCACCAAGCCTCCTACCACTACAACCCCTACTGCTACACCTAGTGTCCCTACTAATAGCAGTGGTGGTGGGAGCAAACCTACTAATAGCCAATCCAAGGGAGTAGCTGGGCTCACTATTGGTAACTTAGTTGGGGTTGGTCTTGTTAGGGAGACCACAGAGGCTATATTAGTCTCTGAGGGGGCTATTGATTTAGCCACCTTAGTTGCTTGTCCCCTTAATATGGATAAGTACAAGCAGCTACCCCTAATAAATGGTGTTGAGGTTCAGGCCTACAGGGACACTGGAGCCAGTGTAACTATGGTCATAGAGAAACTGGTCCACCCTGAACAACACCTACTTGGTCACCTGTACCAAGTAACCGATGCTCACAACAACACACTTAGCCACCCCATGGCTGTTGTAAATCTCAACTGGGGGGGGTTACTGGTCCAAAGAAAGTTGTGGTAGCTTCAGATTTACCTGTAGACTGTCTATTAGGGAATGATTTGGAGACATCAGCTTGGTCAGATGTGGAGTTGGAGGCCCATGCAGCAATGCTGGGCATCCCAGGGCATATTTTTGCTTTAACCAGGGCTCAGGCCAAAAAGCAAAAAGGACAGGGAAGCTTGGATCCTGGAACAATGGACCAAGTGCTCCCTAAAGCTAGGGCTAGTAGAAGCAAACCACTTCCTACTATCCCTCCCTCTACAGTGGATTCTACTTCTGAGGAAGAAGAATTCCCTCCCTGTGCAGAACCTACACCAGAGGAGCTTCAAGCAGACACTGCTGAGCTTTTGGGTTAAGGGGGGCCTGCCAGGGAGGAGCTGAGTGTGGCACAGCAAACCTGTCCCACATTAGAGGGTCTAAGACAGCAAGCTGTCAAACAGGCTAATGGGGATGTCAGTGACTCTCACAGAGTTTACTGGGAGGACAACCTCTTGTACACTGAGGCAAGGGATCCTAAACCTGGAACTGCCAGGAGATTAGTGATTCCTCAGGAGTACAGAAAGTTCCTCCTAACTCTTGCACATGACATTCCCCTAGCTGGGCATCTGGGACAAATGAAAACTTGGGACAGACTTGTTCCCTTGTTTCATTGGCCTAGAATGTCTGAGGACACAAAAGATTTGTGTAAGTCCTGTGAAACCTGTCAAGCCAGTGGCAAGACAGGTGGCACTCCAAAGGCACCCGTTATTCCACTGCCTGTGGTTGGGGTTCCCTTTGAAAGGGTAGGGGTTGACATAGTTGGCCCCCTTGACCCTCCTACTGCTTCAGGCAATAGGTTTATCTTGGTGGTAGTGGACCATGCCACAAGATATCCTGAAGCAATTCCTTTAAGGACCACTACAGCACCTGCAGTGGCAAAGGCCCTCCTGGGAATATTTTCCAGGGTGGGCTTCCCAAAGGAAGTAGTATCAGACAGGGGAAGCAATTTCATGTCTGCATAATTAAAGGCCATGTGGAAGGAGTGTGGTGTAACTTACAAGTTCACTACACCCTATCATCCACAAACAAATGGACTGGTGGAGAGATTTAATAAAACTCTCAAAGGCATGATTATGGGTCTCCCTGAAAAACTCCGCAGGAGATGGGATATCCTGTTAACATGCCTCCTTTTTGCCTACAGGGAGGTACCCCAGAAAGGAGTGGGCTTCAGCCCCTTTGAACTCCTCTTTGGTCACCCTGTTAGGGGTCCACTAACACTTGTCAAGGAGGGTTGGAAACAACCTTTAAAAGCTCCAAAGCAAGATACTGTGGATTATGTACTTGGCCTCAGATCAAGGATGGCTGAGTATATGAAAAAGGCCAGTAAAAACCTTCAGGCCAGCCAAGAGCTCCAGAAGCAATGGCATGATCAGAAGGCTGTTTTGGTTCAGTACAAACCAGGGCAGAAAGTGTGGGTCTTAGAGCCTGTGGCCCCAAGAGCACTCCAAGATAAATGGAGTGGACCCCACACAATTGTTGAGAAAAAGGGTGAAGTCACCTATTTAGTTGACTTAGGCACTGCAAGAAGTCCCCTTAGGGTACTCCATGTAAACCGCCTGAAACCCTACTATGACAGGGCTGATCTCACCCTGCTCATGGCAACTGATGAGGGACAGGAAGAAGACAGTGATCCTCTACCTGATCTCTTCTCTTCCAAAGAACAAGATGCTCTTGTGGAAGGTGTAGTTTTGGCAGATTGTCTTACTGCTGAGCACAAAGACCATTGCATAAACCTCCTAGATCAATTCTCTGAACTCTTCTCTACTGTGCCAGGTACCACTTCTTGGTGTGAGCACACTATAGATACTGGAGACAGTTTACCTGTCAAAAGTAAGATCTATAGGCAGCCTGACCATGTCAGGGACTGCATAAAGCAAGAGGTGCAGAAAATGTTAGAACTGGGAGTGGTTGAGCACTCTGAAAGTCCATGGGCTTCTCCTGTGGTACTTGTACCAAAACCCCATTCCAAAGATGGAAAGAAGGAAATGCGGTTTTGTGTAGACTATAGAGGTCTCAACCTGGTAACCAAAACTGATGCTCACCCTATACCCAGGGCAGATGAGCTCATAGATACACTGGCATCTGCCAAGTATCTAAGCACTTTTGATTTGACTGCAGGGTATTGGCAGATCAAATTGTCAGAAAATGCTAAACCTAAAACTGCATTTTCAACCATTGGAGGCCATTACCAATTTACAGTAATGCCTTTTGGTTTGAAAAATGCACCTGCCACTTTTCAAAGGTTGGTGAACACAGTCTTGGAAGGGCTGGAGGCTTTCAGTGCAGCATATTTGGACGATATAGCTGTCTTTAGCTCCAGCTGGGATGATCACCTGGTCCAACTATGGAAAGTTTTAGAGGCCCTGCAAAAGGCAGGCCTCACTATCAAGGCTTCAAAGTGCCAGATAGGGCAGGGTAAGGTGGTTTATCTGGGACACCTTGTTGGTGGGGAACAGATTGCACCACTTCAGGGGAAAATCCAAACAATTATTGATTGGGTTCCCCCTACCACTCAGACTCAGGTGAGAGCCTTCCTAGGCCTCACTGGGTATTATAGGAGGTTCATTAAGAACTATGGCTCCATTGCAGCCCCTCTTAATGACCTCGCATCCAAGAAAATGCCTAAAAAGGTATTATGGACAGCAAACTGTCAGAAAGCTTTTGAGGAGCTGAAGCAGGCCATGTGCTCTGCACCTGTCCTGAAAAGCCCTTGTTACTCTAAAAAATTCTATGTCCAAACTGATGCATCTGAATTAGGAGTAGGGGCAGTCCTATCACAACTTAATTCTGAGGGCCAGGATCAACCTGTTGCTTTTATTAGTAGGAGGTTGACCCCTAGAGAAAAGCGTTGGTCTGCCATAGAGAGGGAGGCCTTTGCTGTGGTCTGGGCTCTGAAGAAGTTGAGGCCATACCTGTTTGGCACTCACTTCATTGTTCAGACAGACCACAAACCTCTACTTTGGCTAAAACAAATGAAAGGTGAAAATCCTAAATTATTGAGGTGGTCCATATCCCTACAGGGAATGGACTATACAGTGGAACATAGACCTGGGAGTAGCCACTCCAATGCAGATGGACTCTCCAGATATTTCCACTTAGACAATGAAGACTCATCAGGTCATGGCTAGTCTTATTGTCCTTCGTTTGGGGGAGGTTGTGTAGGAAAGTACCATCTTGCCTGGCATGTTACCCCCATTTTTCACTGTATATATGTTGTTTTAGTTGTATGTGTCACTGGGACCCTGTCACCCAGGGCCCCAGTGCTCATAAGTGTGCCTGAATGTGTTACCTGTGTAGTGACTAACTGTCTCACTGAGGCTCTGCTAATCAGAACCTCAGTGGTTATGCTCTCTCATGTCTTTCAAATTGTCACTAACAGGCTAGTGACCAATTTTACCAATTTACATTGGCTTACTGGAACACCCTTATAATTCCCTAGTATATGGTACTGAGGTACCCAGGGTATTGGGGTTCCAGGAGATCCCTATGGGCTGCAGCATTTCTTTTGCCACCCATAGGGAGCTCTGACAATTCTTACACAGGCCTGCCACTGCAGCCTGAGTGAAATAACGTCCACGTTATTTCACAGCCATTTTACACTGCACTTAAGTAACTTATAAGTCACCTATATGTCTAACCTTTACCTGGTAAAGGTTGGGTGCTAAGTTACTTAGTGTGAGGGCACCCTGGCACTAGCCAAGGTGCCCCCACATTGTTCAGGGCCAATTCCCCGGACTTTGTGAGTGCGGGGACACCATTACACGCGTGCACTACATATAGGTCACTACCTATATGTAGCTTCACAATGGTAACTCCGAATATGGCCATGTAATATGTCTATGATCATGGAATTGCCCCCTCTATACCATCCTGGCATAGTTGGCACAATCCCATGATCCCAGTGGTCTGTAGCACAGACCCTGGTACTGCCAAACTGCCTTTCCCGGGGTTTCACTGCAGCTGCTGCTGCTGCCAACCCCTCAGACAGCCATCTGCCCTCCTGGGGTCCAGCCAGGCCTGGCCCAGGATGGCAGAACAAAGGACTTCCTCTGAGAGAGGGTGTTACACCCTCTCCCTTTGGAAAATGGTGTGAAGGCAGGGGAGGAGTAGCCTCCCCCAGCCTCTGGAAATGCTTTCATGGGCACATTTGGTGCCCATTTCTGCATAAGCCAGTCTACACCGGTTCAGGGACCCCTTAGCCCTGCTCTGGCGCGAAACTGGACAAAGGAAAGGGGAGTGACCACTCCCTTGACCTGTACCTCCCCTGGGAGGTGCCCAGAGCTCCTCCAGTGTGCTCCAGACCTCTGCCATCTTGAAAACAGAGGTGCTGCTGGCACACTGGACTGCTCTGAGTGGCCAGTGCCATCAGGTGACGTCAGAGACTCCTTCTGATAGGCTCCTTCAGGTGTTGCTAGCCTATCCTCTCTCCTAGGTAGCCAAACCCTCTTTTCTGGCTATTTAGGGTCTCTGTCTCTTGGGATTCCTTAGATAACGAATGCAAGAGCTCATCCGAGTTCCTCTGCATCTCTCTCTTCACCTTCTGCCAAGGAATCGACTGCTGACCGCGCTGGAAGCCTGCAAAACTGCAACATAGTAGCTAAGACGACTACTGCAACTCTGTAACGCTGATCCTGCCGCCTTCTCAACTGTTTTCCTGGTGGTGCATGCTGTGGGGGTAGTCTGCCTCCTCCCTGCACTAGAAGCTCCGAAGAAATCTCCCGTGGGTCGACGGAATCGTCCCCCTGCAACCGCAGGCACCAAAAAGCTGCAGTACTGGTCCCTTGGGTCTCCTCTCAGCACGACGAGCAAGGTCCCTCGAATCCAGCAACTCTGTCCAAGTGACTCCCACAGTCCAGTGACTCTTCAGTCCAAGTTTGGTGGAGGTAAGTCCTTGCCTCACCTCGCTAGACTGCATTGCTGGGAACCGCAACTTTTGCAGCTACTCCGGCCCCTGTGCACTTCCGGTGGAAATCCTTTGTGCACAACCAAGCCTGGGTCCACGGCACTCTAACCTGCATTGCACGACTTTCTAAGTTGGTCTCCGGCGACGTGGGACTCCTTTGTGTAACTTTGGGTGAGCACTGTTTCATGCATCCTTGTAGTGCCTGTTTCTGGCACTTCTCTGGGTGCTACTTGCTGCTGAGAGGGCTCCTTGTCTTGCTCGACGTACCCTCTACCTCCTGGTCCAATTTGCGACCTCCTGATTCCTCCTGGGCCACAGCAGCATCCAAAAACTCTAACCGCACGATTTGCAGCTAGCAAGGCTTGTTGGCGTTCTTTCGGCAAGAAAACACTTCTGCACGACTTTCCACGACGAGCGGGATCTGTGCACCAAAGGAGAAGTCTCTAGCCTTTTTCGTTCCTGCGGAAACCTCAGCTTCTTTTGTCCAGTAGAAGCTTCTTTGCACCCGCAGCTGGCATTTCCTGGGCATCTGCCCATCTCCGACTTGCTTGTGACTTTTGGACTTGGTCCCCTTGTTCCACAGGTACCCTCGACTGGAAATCCATCGCTGTTGCATTGTTGGTTTGTGTCTTTCCTGCCTTATTCCCCTATCACGACTTCTTTGTCCTTTGGGGAACTGTAGTGCACTTTGCACTCACTTTTCAGGGTCTTGGGGTGGGCTATTTTTCTAACCCTCACTATTTTCTAATAGTCCCAGCGACCCTCTACAAGGTCACATAGGTTTGGGGTCCATTCGTGGTTCGCATTCCACTTTTGGAGTATATGGTTTGTGTTGCCCCTATCCCTATGTGTCCCCATTGCATCCTATTGTAACTATACATTGTTTGCACTGTTTTCTAAGACTATACTGCATATTTCTGGTATTGTGTATATATATCTTGTGTATATTTCCTATCCTCTCACTGAGGGTACACTCTGAGATACTTTGGCATATTGTCATAAAAATAAAGTACCTTTATTTTTAGTATAACTGTGTATTGTGTTTTCTTATGATATTGTGCATATGACACTAAGTGGTACTGTAGGAGCTTCACTCGTCTCCTAGTTCAGCCTAAGCTGCTCTGCTAAGCTACCATTATCTATCAGCCTATGCTGCTAGACACCCTATACACTAATAAGGGATAACTGGGCCTGGTGCAAGGTGCAAGTACCCCTAGGTACTCACTACAAGCCAGTCCAGCCTCCTACAAGAGGTTATTCCAGAGAGAGACAGATCCTTAAATGTGTTTAGACTGAAATTGGAATTGAACAAAACGATATTTGGAAATTTAGACACAGCCCAATTAAAGACTTACACAGAGGACGAACTTCAGTTCGTGTGCAATGACATTACCCAACATGCAGGGCAGGCTTATGAAAGATTATTTGAAGTGGCTGAAAATATGATGTGGATTTGGAGAAATCAAACCTTTAATGAGAAGTTACAGACTGGAGTTTAGCGTAAAAGACATAGCTACCATGAGATCCTCAGGAATGAAATTGCACATTAAACAATTTGTCACGTACATTCATAAATGGGGGGCATTAGATAAGTGGGAAGGCAGCTGGGCAAAGATAAGAGATCAGAAGAAGAAAAAGTTCGATGTGCCTCCGGCAGGAGCAAATCAAGCTGAGGCAAATGCTAAAATGCTTCCTATAGGAGAAATACCAGGTGGAGGGTATGTTCATGTGCTTTGGAGTAGGAGTGATATTTTGTCATTTACAAATGAAGACCCAAAATTGAGAGAGAAGCCAGAAGACTTTTATAAGCATACAAGTTTGTGACACTTTCAAAATGCATGTGGGAAGATTTGAATACATTGTTTCACATTGTGGTTCCATATGATTTGTTGGACTGAGTGCAAAGTTTTTGTTAATTTGCCAGAAAGTGAACCTCCAAGAGATCCAGTAACAGGCACACCGTCTGAAGAGATGATGAAAAAGTAGTATTAAAAGGTAATTGGCTTTTGAGAGATGTTTTTGCGAAAGACATTGATTGGTTAACGATTGACAGGAGGACTCAAGAGTCGAAAGAGTTGATTAATTCCTATAATGAAAGATTGTTTCAGGCTTTCAAATGTTACAGTGGTACCGAGACCATAGGAGCTAAAGATATGGGTCACTTTGTGGTCAGATTTGTGCAGGGGTTAAAACCAGAGATAAGTGAGACAGCGACGGCCACTGCAAATCTCAAAGGGAGGGGTGAGGGTGGACGGAGACGGAAGGGGGAGTGAAAAATTTTTTAAAAAAATATCTTACCTTACCTTCACGGATGCCCCCATCTCCTGACACCTCATTCGTTGCTCCACTTCCTTCGATGTTGTATCCCAGCATTCACTGGGACACCAGCACAGGCTCCCAGTAATCCTGGCACTGTTTTCATGCTAAAGCTAGCATGAAAGGAACATCAGGATTGGTCTGAGTGGCTGGAACTGCACTCAGACAATCCTTGGGCCTGTGCAGTTTCTCAAGCCCGCTGGAGAAACCTAAGTGCGCATGTGTGTTTGCCTGGCCTGAGATGGCCGGACAAAAACACATAGCACTTAGCTACCCTCTCTTCTCCTCCTCCTCCCTTGTCACCCCACCCGTAGCCCAGCCCCCCCCTCCTTTCACATGCTGCTGGCTGAGCCAGCAGCAGAAAAATAAAAAATAGTGAACTATCATTTTGTTTTTCTGCCTCTGGCTCAGCTAGCTGCTTCCCCATTGCGAAGGAGCCGCCCCTGAAGTGAGATGATTGACTACTAGTGGTATGCAAGGTATGCAACAGCAGGGAATTAATGTCTTCCAACCTAGAGGTAGAAGACATGGTGTTCAGGTAGATCAGACTAGTGTTGTTTGTGTCCAGACTTTGAAGAGGACAAATCTGTGTCATGCGTGTGGAAATTCGGACCATTGGAGATGGGAATGTCCCCTTAATTATGTGAATGATCAGGTACAGAATAACAGAGCTGTTGATGTACAAGGCAATAATCAGGTTCAATTACAGAGAGTTCAAAGACCAAAGTACAAAATGTAACTGTGCCCTAAGGACAGTAGATGCAGATACCACAAGACCCAATGAACCAGCAGCAGATGCATGGTCCTCAACGGAATTTCAATCAGGTTGCCAATTTAGATGTGAATCAGTTGGGATCACAGTTTCCCTTAATGGATCAGAGTGCTGAGGAATTATCAGAAATTCTTCAAGTGGACAGCTCAGATGACAACGATTGCATGTTAGGTGTTTCCTTAGAAGTAGATCAACACGGTTCCTATGTAGGTGCTGATGTATTGGGTTACCATGTGTCATTTCTGGTTCACACTGGGGCTACACGCTCTACTTTCAGAACAGCATAAGTACCAAATTTGCCCATTTCAGGAAGGAAAATTCAGGTTGTAGGAGTTGCAAATAAAAAGTTGTCAATCCAAGTAAAATAATCTGTCCCAGTAAAAATTGGTTCCTTTGAAGATGAGTACCAATTTGTGGTCTTTGACTCAAGTCCTGTAAGCTTGCTTGGATGCGACCTATTGTGCAAGCTAAAATGTTTCATTAGCTGTAGAGGAATTGCGGAGGAATTGAGATACATACAAATGATGAGGATGTGCAATGTAAGATTGTGAGACAGTACCCGAGTATCACATTGTACCCATTGTTGACATGTGATGACTTGCCCAAAGGTTTGACACCTGAACTTTGGGATTTTCCAGGAAAAGAGATAGAACTCATTAAAGGTGTTCAACCTGTAAAAATAACAGTGACTCAAAATGCAGTGTACCCAAACACTCCCCCATCTAACATGACTCCTAAAAGAATTGGAAGAATTACTCCCTTAATTAATTGCCTGATTGAACAAGGTATTTTAAAGGAGATAATGGTAAGTCAATGTAGCTCTCCCATTATGGGACTGCGGGAGCCCAATGGAAAATACTGCATAGTCTGAAAGGTTAATGAAATTATTGTTCCATTTTGTCCCTTGGTACTGAATCCAGCAGTGATTTTATTTCAAATTCCCTGTGAAGCAGAAGGTTCACCATGATTGAACATGCAAAGCATTTTTCTCCATACCGTTACAGAAGGAGAGCCAGTTTCGGGTTGACAGTTGTGTTTTTGCATGGTGCGAAGTTCCTCAAGGGTGTACTGAGAGTTCCTCAATTTTTAACCAGATCTTGAAAAATAATCTAGAATCACTCAAGATCCCCTATCATTCAGTTTAAGTCCAGTATGTTGATGACCTACTTGTGGGATCAAACATGCATGAAGCCTGTAGTAGAGTCACAAGTGCCCTCTTAAATCATTTGGGAAAAAATGGACATAAAGGTTCCCCAGCAAAATTCCAGTATTGTAAGAAAGACGTTCTGTATTGAGGGCATCACATTGTGAAAGGTGTAGAAAGTGTCACAATAAAGAATCTCAGTAATTTTGAAAATGAATCCCCTATCACTCAGAAAGAAGTCAGAATGTTCCTGGGAATATTTGGCCACTGTCGTCAGTGGATTCCAAACTTTGATCTTTAAAGAGACTGCACACAAAGATGGGACTGATCTGGTACCATTGGATGACAACTGCCAACATGCTTTCACAGATCTGAGAGAAAGTCTCTGTTGTGCCCCAGCTCTGGGAATGCCTGATCATAATAAATGTTTTTCTTTATTTTGGTATGAGAGGGAAGGATTCACTCTATCGGTTTTCACTCAGTTGCATGGAAATGCAAACAAGACAATGGCTTATTTTTCTGCAACTCTTGATCCTGTGGCATCAGCTTTGCCCGGCTGTTTAACATCTGTGGCAGCCATAAGCATCAGCATTGAACAGTGTGAAGGTATTGTTTTGGGTCACCCTGTGAATGTTTTTGTTCCTCACTCTGTTGAAATATTGTTAACTCAAACAAAGACTCAACATTTAAACAGGTCATCCTCACTGCACCAAATGTCAATTTAAAGCGATGTACTGTACAGAATCCTGCTACCTTATTGCCTTATTGCCTACCCCTATTGAAAATATCAATTACTGTACTGATGAGATTGAGCATGATTGTCTTGATGTTACTGAACTATGCACAAAGCCAAGACCTGACATTCAAGATATTACCCTTTCTGAAAATGACTATCTCATGTTTGTTCATGGCTTATGTTTAAGAGACAAAGCTAGTACCCTGAGAGCTGGTTATGCAGTCTGCAGTCTTGGGTGTAATCAAAGCTTCCTGGCTTCAAGGAGTCTTTTCTGCCCAAGTATCCAAATTGGTCCCTCTTACTAGAGATTGCTATGTTTCTGAGCAGCTAAGTAACCATTTTTACTGATAATTAGTACGGCTTTGATGTTGTTCATGATTTCGGACAGTTGTGGCCCCAGAGAGGATTTATGACCTCTTCTGGCTCACCAATAAGGAATAGAGACAAAGTATATGATTTGCTGAATGCATTACAATTGCCAGCAAGAATTGCTGTTATAAAATGTGTGGCTCATTGAAAATCTATTGATTATGTAACTTTGGGAAACATGTATGCAGATGAAGTGGTGAGATATTGTGCCCTGAGTGACACTTCCTTTAATAGGGAGTGGAACAATTAATCAAATGATGAGAAAAACTAGGCCAAATCACGCCGATTTTAAAGAAACCAGGAGCTGACCCGAACAACCTCCACAACTACAGACCTGTTTCCAACCTTCCCTTCCTGGCCAAAGTTCTTGAAAAATGCGCTCTCCAACAACTAACCCAACATATTGATATCAACAACCTCCTCAATCCTCTTCAATCAGGCTTCCGGAAAGGCTGTAGCACAGAATCAGCCATCCTTAACATAGTAGACGACCTCCACAACTCCCTTGTCTCTGGCCGACCCTGCCTACTGATTCTCCTTGATCTAACAGCTGCCTTTGACACTGTCGACCACAAACTCCTTCTTGACTCCCTCCAAAAGAGACTAGGCATTGAAGGTACTGTCCTCCGCTGGTTTTCCTCCTTCTTACAAAACCGAACGCAACAAGTAAAACTTCTCAACTCGACCCCACCCACCTCCCTAATTACCAGAGGGGTCCCCCAAGGATCTGTCCTCTCTCCAACTCTCTTCAACATCTACATGGACCCTCTTACCACTATCCTTACTCGAGACAATATCCCCTCCATCTCTATGCGGATGACACGCAACTCTATATTGAACTATCCTCCTTAGAAGACATTCATCGTCTGAACAATACCCTTAAAGAAGCCCTCTGTTGGCTCTCTCATAACCACCTCAAACTTAATCACGACAAGAAGGAAATACTCCTCCTCTCGAAATCTAACCAGCTTTCTCATCTGCAAGAATGGCTAAAATCTATTGACCCACTCAAATGTACTCTCTCCCCGTCTAGCACGGTCAAATCCCTGGGAATTTCTCTGGACTCCAACCTGACTATGCAGGACCACATCAAGACAAACGCTAACAACGCCTTCCTCAGCCTTAAACTTCTTCACAAAATCAAATCCTTCATTCCCCAGGATGACCTCAAACAGGCCACTCAAGCACTGGCACTCTCAAGACTAGACTATGGGATCTCCATTCTTACTGGCACGGCCAAATCCCGACTCGCCCCTATGAGGTCCACTCTTCATGCAGCTGCCAGACTAGTGACGGGAATTAAAACATTTGACCACATCTCCCCAGCCTTGAAGAGTCTTCAATGGCTCCCGATTGAGGCCCGTTTCCTGTTCCACACTGCTTGCCTAACCCACAAAGCCCTTCACACTGGGAAACCTGAATACCTCGCAAATAAGCTAGTGAAAGCTGGTCAAACCAGATCTCTGAGAAGCACAAACTCACTCCTCCTCCTCCTACCGAAATCCAACAAGCAAAAAACTTGGTCATGCTCCTTCTCAAACAATGCTCAGAGAATATGGAACTCCTTACCCATTCACATCAGATCTAACCCTTCCCATCTGACCTTCAAGAAGCTACTGAAAGAATACCTCCTAAACCAACCCTCACATCAAGAAGGATCTCTCACTCCCCAACCCACCATCCTCGGATTGCTATCCTTCTATTCATGAGAACCCCTCTGTAATATTGTTCTGTAATGTGACTGTTTACTTTTCACATGTTTTTCTTGTGTTTATTATCTATTCTGTTGTAAAGCGCTCTGATACCCTCTCTGTCTTGCCAGCGCTATAGAAAACTCTCAAATAAATAAATAAATAAATGACACAAGTCAAACATTTCTATTTACTGCTATTGCTACCTGGGAAAAAGTTAAAACATTGCAAGAGGAAGTCACAGAAGAGGAATAGCAGAGTTGGGTTAGAGCAGGGGGTGTCAAGAGAAATGAGGATGATTTTTGGGTTTCAAATGATGGAAGAGTTGTGTTACCAAATACTCTGTTATCACCCGTGTCTAGATACTATCATGGACAAGCACATGTAGGAAGAGATGTTATGAACATAACCTTTCGACAGACATGGTTGAACCCCAGATTCAGATTAATAGAAGAATATGCGTGTCATCGCTGTGCCACGTGACAGCAGATGAATGCAGGAAAATGCACAGTAGTTACACTGAATCACGTAGGCACACCAGGAGGACCCTTCAACAGGGTGCAGCTGGATTTTATACAGCTATCTGTATGCAATTGATACATTTTGGTCACTGTGTGGATTTTCTCTTGTTGGGTTGAAGCTTACCCGACAAAGAGAAATGATAGTCTCACAGCAGAGAAACTGTCCCTAGGGAATTGATTCCAAGGCCTGGTTTCCTGTCTTCTCTAGAGTCAAACCGAGGGACACACTTCAATAGTGAGGTCCTAAAGTTATGCGCGGCATTACAAGTTGAGCAAAGACTGCATTGCAGCTACAGATCTTGAAGCTTCTGGATTGGTGGAGCAAGTCAACGGTACTCTGAAGTCTAGACTGGGGGAAGTATGTGTATCTACCATTTTGAAATGGCCAGACGCTTTGCCTCTTGTTTTGGTTTAAATTGATTTTTATTAATTTTCATAAAGAACAAAACCTCTCGCCCTCATCGAATGGCCGGTGAGGAATAAGAAAAGTATAGGTAGAACCAACATTGGGGTGGATAATGGGAGGAGGAGGGGATGGAAGGGGGGTGAACTGATTGTTCATGAAGTCCCAGTTGGTGAGGTATGATGGTGCTCATTCTTAGTAACGTCCCTCATTTCAGTCACAGGTGGAGTCAGAATAGAAAGCCACTCTTCCAGGGGGTAAAGTAGGGCCTGGGGTCTCATGGTGAGCTGCAGCACTCTTATGTATGGTAGACACATTCATTCCTGGATTCGCTGGGCTAGGAACTGGATGCTTTGGCCCCATCCTTCCTCAAATCGGGGGAGAGTATGATCTATAAAGTCTGTCAGTTTCTCCATGCTCAAGAGGTTCCAGAGCTTATGCAGCCAGTCTGTGGGTAGCTATGTTGTCCAAACCCCATCTCAATAGTAAGACTTGCTTGGCTGCGCAGAGTGTTAAAGTGATTGTCCTACATTTCAAGGATCGTAGTGGGTAGATCAAAGCATTGGTGTGGCTGAGGTGGATACAGCTGGGGAAACGTGGCAGTTCAGTATCAAACATTCAATCAATGTCTGTTAGGACGAGTGCCCAGTAGTGGTGTAGTTTAGGGCAGTGCCGGAGTAGGTGGGTCAGTGTGCCTGTGTGGTTGCATTGGTGCCAGCAGCCGTCATCGCTGCCTTGCTTTCATTTCACAATGCGCACAGGTGTGTAGTACAAATAGTGGGTGCATTTAAGGAGGGTCTCCTTCCCAGATGCACGGGCTTGATATAAAATATATGACCATTCCTTATCTGAGAATTGTCGCTCATGTTCCAGTTCCCACCAGGTGTGGGCCGGGGAGGTGATGATGTGTGGAGGGTGTGTATTGAGGAAAGTACAAATATTGGAAAGAATGCATTTATCATCACTGGTGAGGAGCCACTTTTCAAAGGTTGTTAAAGGAGTGCTTACATGTGGGCACATTTTGGGGTGTGTAACCCAGTGTTTGACTGCAGTGTTGCACCAGTATTCTGTGTCTGAAAGACCATGGTCTCATTGGAGCTGTGGGAGGTCCAGTAGCCCCTGAGGATCAAACAGGTTCCCTGCTCGTTTGCAGTTTGACTCCTGCCAGGGCAAGTATGTGGAGTCCTATTGTGCTTCGGGAGAGGGCGGCGGACCCCATGATCAGTGTAAGTGGAGAAGCCAGTGCAAAAAAGTGTTCGGAGGCACAAACTGTATCCCACGTCCCCACCATGGCCCTTACCACTGGTGATATCTAAACTCGTTAAGGTCAGCGTTTCTTGATGAGTCAGGGGATTGTCCACATACAGGGAGTGCAGAATTATTAGGCAAGTTGTATTTTTGAGGATTAATTTTATTATTGAACAACAACCATGTTCTCAATGAACCCAAAAAACTCATTAATATCAAAGCTGAATATTTTTGGAAGTAGTTTTTAGTTTGTTTTTAGTTTTAGCTATGTTAGGGGGATATCTGTGTGTGCAGGTGACTATTACTGTGCATAATTATTAGGCAACTCAACAAAAAAAAATATATACCCATTTCAATTATTTATTATTACCAGTGAAACCAATATAACATCTCAACATTCACAAATATACATTTCTGACATTCAAAAACAAAACAAAAAAAAATCAGTGACCAATATAGCCACCTTTCTTTGCAAGGACACTCAAAAGCCTGCCATCCATGGATTCTGTCAGTGTTTTGATCTGTTCACCATCAACATTGCGTGCAGCAGCAACCACAGCCTCCCAGACACTGTTCAGAGAGGTGTACTGTTTTCCCTCCTTGTAAATCTCACATTTGATGATGGACCACAGGTTCTCAATGGGGTTCAGATCAGGTGAACAAGGAGGCCATGTCATTAGATTTCCTTCTTTTATACCCTTTCTTGCCAGCCACGCTGTGGAGTACTTGGACGCGTGTGATGGAGCATTGTCCTGCATGAAAATCATGTTTTTCTTGAAGGATGCAGACTTCTTCCTGTACCACTGCTTGAAGAAGGTGTCTTCCAGGAACTGGCAGTAGGACTGGGAGTTGAGCTTGACTCCATCCTCAACCCGAAAAGGCCCCACAAGCTCATCTTTGATGATACCAGCCCAAACCAGTACTCCACCTCCACCTTGCTGGCGTCTGAGTCGGACTGGAGCTCTCTGCCCTTTACCAATCCAGCCACGGGCCCATCCATCTGGCCCATCAAGACTCACTCTCATTTCATCAGTCCATAAAACCTTAGAAAAATCAGTCTTGAGATATTTCTTGGCCCAGTCTTGACGTTTCAGCTTGTGTGTCTTGTTCAGTGGTGGTCGTCTTTCAGCCTTTCTTACCTTGTCCATATCTCTGAGTATTGCACACCTTGTGCTTTTGGGCACTCCAGTGATGTTGCAGCTCTGAAATATGGCCAAACTGGTGGCAAGTGGCATCGTGGCAGCTGCACGCTTGACTTTTCTCAGTTCATGGGCAGTTATTTTGCGCCTTGATTTTTCCACACGCTTCTTGCGACCCTGTTGACTATTTTGAATGAAACGCTTGATTGTTCGATGATCACGCTTCAGAAGCTTTGCAATTTTAAGAGTGCTGCATCCCTCTGCAAGATATCTCACTATTTTTGACTTTTCTGAGCCTGTCAAGTCCTTCTTTTGACCCATTTTGCCAAAGGAAAGGAAGTTGCCTAATAATTATGCACACCTGATATAGGGTGTTGATGTCATTAGACCACACCCCTTCTCATTACAGAGATGCACATCACCTAATATGCTTAATTGGTAGTAGGCTTTCGAGCCTATACAGCTTGGAGTAAGACAACATGCATAAAGAGGATGATGTGGTCAAAATACTAATTTGCCTAATAATTCTGCACTCCCTGTATGTATCTTTGCAATGGCTTGGTCAATCAAACACCACTGTTTCACAGTGCTCGGTCACTGCTACTCTACCAAGAAGCACAGTTGGGCCGCCTCATAATAGTGCACTAGGTGTGGGATACCTAGCCCGCCCGCTGCCAGTGGTAGGTATGATCGCCTGTTGGCCATGCATGGTCGCCTTCCTTCCCAGATCTTTGTCTCCAGGAGCAGCTGCAGTTTCTTCTGTATATTGACATTTTGATGGCGGCCATTCAGTCGAGCCACAATATCAGGGCACTTCTCCAGGACTGGGATGTAGAGCGCACATTCTGCAATAGAGTTGTGTAATTATGATTGGTAATTTTACCCAGTGTGAACAATAATTGAATGCCTAGGTGCGAGACTCCTTGGTTTGCTTGGTTTGCCCAGGTGAATGGAGAGAGAGCCTCAATGTGTGCCTTCTCGATCTGAGGGATAGCAAGGCTTAGAGCGTGAGATTTGTATGCGTTTATCTTAAACCCGGATGCTTTGCTGAATGATTCGAGCCCTGTCAGCAATAGGGGTATGGACCAACACATTTGGGTGATGGCTAGCAAAACATCATCTGCATAGGGTGCTATTTTGTGGGTTTACCCTCCCATTTTGATGCCAGCTATATCAGGATGGTACTAATCCACTCCACTAAGGGCTCCATGTACCGATCGAACAAAAGCAGTGATAACGGGCACCCGTGGCACATTCCGCAAGAGTAACGGCTTGGATAGCAGCCCATTGATCAAGAAGTAGGGCCAGCATAGCTAGACCATACCCAATTATGGAACAGGGGGCCGAGTCCTATTTTCTCCAACATGGAGCAGAGGAATGGCCAGTGAATGTGAACGCTTTCTCTGCGTTGATCAAAATCAAAAGAGCTGGCACCTGAGAGCAGGCAGATTTGTCATTGAGGTAGAGGAGACTTTTTGTGTTATCACTACATGTATGCTTAAGAATAAACCCAGCTTGATATGGGTCAGTTAGCTCTGGCATACAAGGCCCCAATCTGGCTGCAAGTACAAGAACATTTTTGCATCCACATTGTGTCGGATGCTTCCCTGATTTTCGGATGACTATGATAATGACCTCTTTCATAGTGGCAGTGAGAGTTCCCTTCGTGCTAAAGGAGTTATAGAGTCTAGCCAGGATTGGGGCGAGTTGTGCCACAAATGTCTTGTAGAAGGCAGCAGTGAGCCCGTGCTGGACTGGTGCCTCATCTAACTTAGGTCTCCTAATGGCCCTCAAAACCTCATCTGGCGTGATGTCCTCATCAAAGAGATGAGCATCCCTCTCTGGTAGGATGGTCAGGGGGGTCTGTGTTGTGTACTCCGAGGTTGTGGTCGAGTCTAGCAACTCAGCAGTGTACAGGGTGGCATAGAAGTGTTCAGATTATGCAGCAATTCTCCCATCATGGTTCACCGTATTTCCTTGGGGATCACAGATCACAGAGATCTGGTGGTATTGTGTTTGCGTGTGGAGGTGGTGGGCAAGAAGCCTCCCGGCCTTATTGCCTGCTGTGTAATACTTCTGCTTGGTGCGGAGCAGCGCGTATTCCACTGCATCCATGTCTAGCGCTTGGAGTTATTTCCTGGCTAATGTGAGTTGTCGCCGTGTCTTGTCTGCCTATGGGATGATTCTAAATCCCTTACTTATTCCTCCAATGCCAATGGCCTCCCTATCCTTGTTTAGTTTTGCAGCTATTGCTATAAAGAATCCCCTTACTACTGCCTTAAGGATATCCAATAGAAGGGCAATGGGAGTGTGCGGGTTGTCATTGGTGGCTAGGTAGGTTTGTATGATATCACAAACTTCTTACACCTTGGGCTCGTACGCTGCTAATTTGGGGTTGAGCCACCACATGTGTGAACGTGGGCATTGTATGGCTTGGTGCAAGGTGATGGAGATAGGGGTGTGATCCAATATTGCTGCCACACCAATCTCTGTATGAGTGACCAGCGGGAGGAGAGGTGATCAGGAAATAGTCAATTCTGGTATACGTTTGACGTGCTACGGAAAATAAGGTGAAGTCCTCTTGGTGGGGTTGTGAGACCTCCAGATATCCAGGAGGCCCACTTCTGTCAGCCACTGGAGGCCCTGAGATGGCCTGCCCTCTGACTTGAGTGGTATAGGTGAGCATCTGGGACAAAGTTGATGTCTCCCCCAATTAACACTATGGTGTCTGGAGAGGTGAGAACTCTCCCAATTGCCTGTTGTTTGAAGCATTCCTGATTGGGGGCATAAATGCAAGCCACTCTGAGGTGACGGGCATGGCGGGAGAGTGATAGGCTGAGGAGACTACCTGTTATATCTGAGTGAGTTTGGAAAACTTGTCCCTGAAAGTGGGTCACCAGGAAGATTGCAATCCCTACTTTCTTTGTATTGTCTGTCAAACCATTTTGATTTTAACCGTGGCCAGTCTTTGTGAAGGAGCTAGGTCTCCAGTAAGAGACATATGTTACATTGCAAGACTTTTAGCATCGCTAACAGGCAAGGGGCTTTGCCGGTGCATTAATGCCACGGACATTGAATGTCAATACTTTAACCATTGTCGTAAGAGAGGAAGTGGGCTGTTTGTTCCTTTTCCCCAGATAGGATACCTGATAGGGCTCACTAGAGGGTATCAGGCTGATGAAGCATAACACCATGGGGTAGTTGGAAACAACAAACTGAGGGAGCCTACCGCTCCAACTTTAGAAGACAAACGTATCACGTAGAAGGGGAACATGTCATTGGTCAAAGGCAGTTGTGGAGAAGAGATAGGTAATGGGAGCTATTCTGCCCCCAAAATTCAAGAAGGTGTGAATCTAGGGCCCATGTGGAGGCCCCTCCATCTTGTGGCAGGAAAAGGCCCCTCAAGACCTTCCCTATGCCTCAGGATGCCGGGGCCAACAATCCACCTTAGTCTTCAACTTCAGACCTCTCATAGTGGGGCTTGAGATGGTTCACATGTAAAACCAGCAAGGGTTTTTGAGGAGTTTTGAGGTCCACCAGATAGGTGACGTCTCTCTTCTGCTCCTTAACTTCATAGGGCCCAGACCAGTGGTCTTGCAGAGCACGGAGCTCCACAGGCTCCCTGAGCCACACCTTTTGGCTAGGCTGAAACTCCACCAAAGTGGCATACGAATACCAGCATTTCATGTCCTCCTGGCTGGCTTCCAGGTTCTCTTGAGGGAGCGGTCTGGATTTGGAGGGCCAGCATTCTGGGGGGCCCTCCGAGAGTTTGCTCCCAGCCCTCCTTCACCAGAGTGAGAAGCCCTCTTACAGGGTGTCCATACAGAAGTTCAAAGGGGCTATAACCAACTCCCTCCTCTGCTGTGCCTACTTGTAGGCGAACAGCAGGCATGGTAGGAGGACATCCCACTTACGCCTCATGGGTCCCAGTAGACCCACAATAATGCACTTAAGGGTCTGGTTGAACCTCTCAACCAACCCATTAGTTTGGGGTTGGTAAGGAGTGGTGAACCTATTGGTCTCCCCACACTCCCTCCACATGGCTTTCATGTAGTTAGGCATGAAATTGGTACCCCAGTCAGATACCACCTCCCTGGGGAACCCCACATAGGAAATATATCCCCATCAGTGCCCTGGCCACTACTGGCGCAGTCACCATCCTGCGGATACCGGGTGGCATAGTCCACCAAGACTAGAATTGATCTGTTTTCCATGGCTGTCTTGGGACCCAAAGGCCCCATGATGTTGATGCCAACCCACTCAAAAGAGGTGCCAATGACTGGTAAGGGTTGTAGGGAGGCCTTGCACTTCTCCCTTGACTTGGCACTCGCCTGACAGGTCTGACGGGACCTACAGTAGACAGTAGGCAGTGGTGCACTGCCTCATTTGGGGCCAGTAAAAGAGGGTGACAAGCCTGTCAAAGGTCTTGTCCTACTCCAAATGACCTGCCAGTGGCACATTGTGAGCCAGACCTAGTAGGAAGGACCAGTAGCACTTGGGGACAAACAACACACGGGTTGCCCAAGTCTCAGGATCCTTAGGCTCACTAAGATTAGGTGCTTGCCAAGGGCTTTACCAGCTGCCTGGGTCCCAGCCTCCTGCCACATACCCTCCCAAGTAGGGCAATCCCTCTGTTCCTTGCAGAATTCCTCCATGGTGGGGCCCCCTTCCTACTGCCAATTCGACAGCTGGGGCAGGCCACCCAGTTCGGCTACGTCCTCCCCTGTAGGTATCGGGGCATCACCCTCAAGGTCAGCCTCCTCCCGGTACATGGGAATTTCTGGGATGGGCTTTCCCACACCCCTTGCCCTCCCACTGGTTGGCAGTACTCTGGGCCAAAGTTTCAGGCTCCAGGTCCCTCTTGTGCTGCTTTGGACCATGTGGTCAGGCATACCCACTCAGGTAACCCCATCATCTCCAGATGAGACCTGAGCTTCACCTCTTTCCAGATGGTGTGCTCCAGGTCATTGCCCAGCAGACAATCCACAGGCATGGACGGACTCACAGTTATCTTTAGTTGACCTCAGACGCCCCCCCACTCAAAGGGAACTTGAGCCACTGAGTAGTGGCTCTCCCGGTTTCCAGAAGCAACCACCTGGTGAGATGTGTTAGGGATCACCTGCTGTGAGGACACCAGATGGCACCTAACAGTGGGCATTGTTGCTCCTGTGTCCCTCGGAGCCTCCACCCTCTGCCCGTTGATGGTCACCCACTGCCTGTACTTTTTATTGTTAGCAGGCATGCGGATTCTCTGAAACCTCTACATCACCCAGGGACACTAGGGTTAACTGTACCTCCTCACCAGCACTGTCTAGGGACATCTCCTCCATAAGCGCTACACTAGCCAATCCCCATGGTGGCCCACCAGTGGGGGACCATGCCCGCTTGGGACACTTAGCATCTTCCTTGAAGTGCCCCACCTGCTGCCATCCGAAGCACTTTGCAGGAGCGTTTTCCACAGGTTAGCTCCCATGGGACCAATCTTGCTTCCTCTCAGAAGGGGGACAGGAACCATCATTTGTAGAACTATTTTGGGGCCCTTAGAGAATTCCTTTCTCTTTTTATCCCTCTTCCTTTTTCTAGTGAGGACCCTGCCCACCCTTGCCATGATCCCTCCCAACCTACTTATGGACCTAGGTGCTCACCCAGTGGTCTGCCTCCCTAGCAAGTGCTCTGGGGCCAGTGAGCTTGCTATCTAGAAGGTGTTGTTGCAGATCTGGAAAGCAAAGATTGAAAAGGTGCTCTATTGCAAATAAATTATACAACCCTTGATAATTTGTAACTCCACCGCTCTTCACCCAACCATCCAGTGCCTTGAAGAAAGTGTCTACACAACATACCCAGTCTTGGTGTGGAAGCTTTTGATTCCCTGTATTTTTCTGGGGTAAGACCACATTCCTGATCAGAGTCTCCTTCATGGCGGAATACCTCACCCTATTATCTGGTGGCAGGGCCAAGAGAGCATCCCTCCCTTCATTAAAAGTAAGCCCCCACAGGCCAGCCCCCCATCCTCCTCATGGTCCTTGTGCATGCATAAGGCAACTGCATAACCCTCTAGCCACCTATCAGTGTTGTCCCCCGCCACAAATTCAGTTGCTATGTTCTTCGGGATGCATACCTTAGAAGACACAGTAGTATTGCTGCCACCATGCTTGTTCGACTCCACCTGTCTGACCTTGATATTCAATTCTTTCAGGCTGTGCTCTTGACCTAACATCATCTTTTTTTCCTTCCGAGCCAATCTCCTATGGTTCTCCTCCATTTCCATGACTAGCCGTTTCTCCTCCAAGGCCCTATCTTTCTCCATTTGGAGTTTTACCAGCTCTAGTTTTCATTTTCTTTCCTCATGCCTGTCCTCCAGCTCCCCGGGAGTCAGGCTCTTTGATGACACACTGGTCCCGGCCCTAGAAGAGGCCCTTAATCCGGAGAGTAAGTTGCTTATCCTCCCCCACAGAAAGCAATCCAAGGTTTCCAACCAGACCCTGGTCCAAGTCATCCTTGCTACCTTACCCCGCCAAAATACTGGAGAAAGCAATCAACGCACAACTATGGAATTTAATCGAGGCTAACAACTCCCTGGACAGCTCCCAGTCTGGCTTCCGCAGGAACCACAGCACGGAGACAGCCATCCTGGCAGCCACCAACAACATCAGATTACTCCTAGACCACGGCCACACCACAGCACTCATACTCCTCGACCTTTTAGCAGCATTCGACACGGTC
Organism: Pleurodeles waltl; assembly: GCF_031143425.1. Classification (NCBI taxonomy): domain Eukaryota; kingdom Metazoa; phylum Chordata; class Amphibia; order Caudata; family Salamandridae; genus Pleurodeles; species Pleurodeles waltl. The sequence continues at coordinate 433,310,665 of NC_090444.1, forward strand.
ACCCACAGCACTCTGCGCAACAGACTCCATGACATAGGAATCTGCGGAAGAGTCCTGGAATGGATCCACTCTTTCCTCTCCGGTAGGATGCAGAGGGTCAGACTCCCGCCCTGCTCTTCTAGACCCACAGGAGTCAACTGCAGAGTCCCCCAAGGATCCTCACTAAGGGCCAGATGTAGCAAGAAGGCAAATTGCGAGTTGCAACTCGCAATTTGCTATGCAGAACGGTGTCTCAGACACCGTCTGCGAGTCGCTATGGGGTCGCAAAGACCCACCTCATTAATATTAATGAGGTGGGTCGCAATTTGCGACCCCATAGCGATTCAGGGCACTCACGGGGATGGAGGCCTGCTGTAGTCAGCAGACCTCCATGCCCGTGACTGCTTTTAAATAAAGCAGTTTTTTTTTTTTCAAAGTGCAACCCGTTTTCCTTAAAGGAAAACGAGCTGCACTTTGAAAAATAAACCGAAACCTTTAGTTTCGGTATTTTTCAGGGCAGGTAGTGGTGGCATAAATTATTTTTTATGCCAGACACAAAGGGGAAGGGGTCCCATGGGGACCCCTTCCCGTTTGCGACTGGGTTACCATCCACTTCAAGTGGATGGTAACTGTGAGTCCATTTGCGACCGCATTCGTGGTTGCAAATGGAATTACATCGCATTGCGACTCGCAAATAGGAAGGGAACACCCCTTCCTATTTGCGAGTCGGAAATGCATTTTGCGAGTCGGTTCTGACTCGCAAAATGCATTTCAACATAGCAAAGTGGCTTTAGTGACTCGCAAACGGCGCTTTTCACCGTTTGTGAGTCGATAAACCTTTGCTACATCTGGCCCACACTGTGCAACGTATACAGGGCCCCTCTCGCTGCCATCGTCAGAAGCCACTGTAAGAACATTGTGTCATATGCTGATGACACACAACTCATCATTTCCCTCATTAAAGACCCGGACACGGCCAAAAGGAACTTCCACTCAGGAATGGAAGCCGTCGCCACCTGGATGAGAGAAAGCTGCCTCAAGCTCAACTCCAACAAGACTGAGCTCATCATCCTCGGAAACGCCACCTCAACTTGGGATGACTCCTGGTGGCCCACATCCTTCAGCACCCCCCCTGCACTGACTGAGCACGCCCGCAACATAGGAATCATCCTCGACTCTTCCCTATCCATCACCCACCAGATAAACTCTGTTGCCTACTCCTGCTGGTACACACTCCGCAAACTTTGTAAGAGCTTCGGATGGATCCCAGCAGACTGTCGCAGGACAATCACCCACGCCTTAGTCACTAGCAAGCTTGACTACGGCAACGCCCTCTACATCGGCACCTCAACCAGGAACATCAAAAAACTACAACTCATCCAGAGTGCCGCTGCCAGACTCATTCTCGGCCTCCCTCGCGAGAGAACACATCTCCCAACACCTGAGAACCCTCCACAGGCTCCCGGTCGAGAAGAGAATCACCTTCAAGCTTCTCACCCACACGTACAAGGCCATACACAACGCAAGACCAGCCTACCTAAACCACCGCGTCTCCTTCCACACCCCCGCCAGATCCCTCCACTCTGCCCAGATGGCCCTGGCCTCCATCCCTCGCATCCTCAAACCACCGCCGGAGGACGATCCTTCACCTACACTGCAGCGAAGAGCTGGAATAACCTCCCCTTGCACCTCAGACAAAGCCCGACACACCATCTTCAGGAAGAACCTCAAAACGTGGCTCTTTTTATGAGGCCTGTTTTCTCCCCCTAGCACGTTGAGACCATCACAAGTGAGTAGCCGCACTTTACAAATGTTGATTGATTGATTGATCCTCTTTCTCCTCCTCAATCTCCTCTGAGGTCTCATTTGTCAAAGCATGGGCTTCAAAATAAGCTCTCAGTGCCTTCTGCAATTCCGCCGTCTTGCTCCTTACAGGCAGCCCAAATCCCTTACTAAAATACCTGAGCTAGTTTGCAAGGTACTCTTCCAGCAGGGCCAGCTCAAATTCAATTTTTGTAGGTGCAGATGCAGAACCTCCACCCAGAGATAGGGAGTAAAACGACACTCAGGTGAAAGGGTGAATATACGTGAGTTTATTGTATTTCAGCAGTATCTTTATAACAGTCTCTAACTGTGGGATTTAAGATGGGTGATCTCCTCTGTTTCTTCTCCCTCAGGTTTCCCAGTGGTTGTAGATGGATTCCCGGCAGTGGTATTGTCAGGAGGACCGGCAAAAGAGGAACGAAAGGCAGGTAAGTAGTGTAAGTGAGTTTGTATTTAGTAACGTGCAGGGAGGGTGCGTGTGTAGAGAGAGAGAGAGAGAGAGAGAGAGAGTGAGTGAATGTGGTAGAAATATCTTCTCCCAAGAGAAGAAAAGTAAAAGAAAGGGAAGCAGGATTTAATGGTGAGGGCTATAGGACCCCGTCCCTACACCTCTGTGGACACAGTCTATTAAACCACTCTATCCCCGTGCTCAGTGGTTGGTGCTCCTTTTTGTTTGTGGTTTTTCCCCTTTTCAAACTCCCCTCCCCTCCCCTTTCCTCCTCCTCCCTCTACCCGTCTCCTCCACCCTTCTCCCTTCCAACCATATACAGTAATTTATTCCTTAAGCAGGACCGTACCTGCTTTAGTCATGTCCCTCCAGGGACGTGGCGGAGTTTGAGCCTCTCGGGACTGTCCTGTCCCTCCGTGGGAGTCTCTCGCGTGTTTCCTGGTTCCGTTCTCCCAAGGTGGGGACCGCTGTTTTTTCCGTATTCTTCGCTGTCCTCTCTGCCCGCAATCTCCGTTCTTCCCTCCTCGGTATCTTTCTCCTCGGCATCCTTCTCCTCTCCTGTGCGCGCCGCGCACAGTCCTTCTTCGCTTTTTACACTCTCCGCTCCGACAACTTTTTCCTCTTCCTCCAGGCATTGTGCTTCCCCTTCCTCCCCGGGTAAGTCGATGGGAATCCGCATGTCCGGATTCCCATTTTCAAGGGCTTTATCCTCTTCGGGAGCCGTCGGGTGCCATTCTGATCTGGGATCGGCACGAAATGGAGCCGAGGAGTCTGTCACCCGGCTACATGCCAATTGGGAAGAATAGAGAGGGGGAGGGGGAAAGAATGGTAATGGGTTCAAGCTAATCTACGTGCGAGTAGTAGTGTTCACCAAATTACTGTAAGGCACTGCACAAATACAAGTCTTCTCCTCACCGCTGATCACAAGTGTTAGAAATTGGGATCTCTAGTTGGCAGGGAAAGCGCCTGGTCCAAGTAAGGATCCCAATTCTAGTCAGGGGAGCTAGATGCACAACCTGAATGAACCTGTGCTCATCCCCTGGTAGCTTTGGCACAGAGCAGACAGACTTAACTCAGAAGGCAATGTGTAAAATATTGCACAGCACTTAGTCACAGGATCCCAGTAATGGACACCACTTAAAAGAGGACTCCACACAAAGTTATATAAATAATAGAGATCTTTTATCTGTTTTAAATAAGGCATAAAAAATGACAACCTCTTTTGACAGTATTATGCTGATAAATACAGGGGCCTAGTAGTGGCTATCCCCCAACAACCTCCCCGTGAGGGAACTGGGACGTGGAGGGGTCTGAGATAATTCTTTCCGTGGACCCTGTGCTGTCCTGGTATTACGAGGTTGTCAAAGGCAGGGGGAAGTTAACAAGTGTTCCATGAGAGAAATTGAGAGCACCCCACTACAGGAAATACGATGCCACAGTGTGGAGGGAAGGAGTAGGGAGTGCTTCTTGAACAAGGTTTATGGTGCAAGCGTGAAGTGGCTCCTTGCTCCAGCCCAGGTCAGTACTTCAATCTCTGGTGGAAGGGTGTAGTGTCAGCCTGATCCCTTAAGTGGCACGCCCCCATGAGGGAAATGGAAAGCAGCACATCCTGGTAGTGTTTGGTGCCTTGTGGTGCCCTGGGTAGGGAGGCTGTTTGAAGCGGCAAGGTCCTGTAAGTTTTGTAGGCATGTCAATTAGGTGAAATGCGGCCCAGCCCCGAGGCAGCTGACTGAGGGAAGCCACAGCTCAGCTGGTTGTGCTGGGGCACAGGGTACAGGCAGCAGTCCACAAGGGGTCTTGGCGAGGTCCTGATGGTCATAAGAGGTGCCTTGCCTCGTCTATGTCCGGGGACACCGGTGGGTGTCCCGACGCATCGCATCGCCCAGCAGCCTGGAGTCAGGTAAGAGGGGCGGTCATACTCCAAGGAGTGAAGAGGTGAGTATGAGAAGTACGCCTGACAAAAAGACTGGGCTGTCACCCCATGAGATAATCTTGGGGAGAGCCATGAGATTGCCAACTGTGCCTGGGAATGCACTTGTGCACATTACAGATGACTTGGTACTGGAGTATTGCAACAGCTAGCTGACGTGGTTCCTTCTGTGTCTCATCAGGTTGGAGAAGTTACACCACAGCCGCAGCAGGAGCTTTGTCATGACCTATGTCCAGGTGACTGGGTCATGGTTAAAAAAGAATGTGAGGAAATTCTGCTTGGAACCACATTGGGAAGGTTCTCATCATGTGGTATTGGTCACTACCACAACTGTGAAGTACGCTGGCCTTCTTAACTGGGTGCATGCAAGCCACACTCGCAAAGTTCCACGTCCCATAGAAGATTCAGCACCTATTCCCGAAGGGTCAGTTACAATGAGTGAAAGGGATCAGGCTAGTCAAGCTGTTGGGGAGGACAAGTGGCTGTTACAGCATAGTTAGGTCTAAGGGGTGTCTGAGCGGGCCAACAGCAGTGGTTGGTATAGATGGATTGACACAGAACCAGCTGACTCATGCAAGCTCAGATGCTGACGAAGGACCAATTGCTGTGGGAAAAAGAGCTGTACCAGGAGACAATTGGACAAACGAGCAAGCGGTGCCAGCTGTATTAGCACTTTCAAACAATGCTGAAGTAACTGAGGACACAAGCCAGAGTGACAGTGATGCTGAGAGTTGAATAATTCAGAGATAAAAAAGAAGGAGCGTTCCTAGTCGAAAGTACTCAGCACCGGAATGGACATATTTTCCTACTAATGAATGGGAGAGTTAATTTGCAGCCTTTTGCCTTAACAATTTGAAACTAGTTCAATATTCTTGAGTTTGTGATTGTGGTGGAACTGAACTTTGAAGTCTCATTGCCACTTGAACAAAGGAATTAGGTTGTGAAAGTGATTATTAGTGATTACAACCTGTGCTTTTATTAGAGACATTCGAACTTTTATTAGTATCCTCTTTGAACATTTGGTCGTAGAGAAAAACTGTTGATGAACTTTCTAAAAGATGAAGGATTTTTGTGAATACGTTGAATTTTTGAAAAAAGGATTACTTTTGATATCTGCTTTGCTCATTAACAAAAAATAGACAGTGATATATTGAAGCCGCTTTGCATTTTTGATTTTTGAATTTTTGATTTTGAATTTGGATTTTTGGATTGAAATTGGAGAACTAATGAAGTCACCTGTAAATAAAATAAATAATCTTAGCTACATTTGTGTAGGATTTTTAGTTGTAATAGCCATATTACTAATAATATTATTATTTGGTTCAGTTGGATCAAGACCCTCTCCCCACACCAGTGATTCAAAAAAGCTTAAGCCTACAAGTGCCCAAAGTTATGCAAGTACAAATACAAACCAGAAATCAATGTTCAGTGAGAAGGAGTTCCATGCAGATGGATTCAGAGGTGACTTGTCCGCAAATGCCTATTACAAACTGTAGAATGAGTATGTTGATACAATGGAGGTTAGAGACTGTTATGTGTGCACACAGTTACCATCATCAGTTAGTGAATTAATTACTTATCATAGTATCCCCTTAACCTATGGAATTTTCTGGAGCTTGTTGTTGACATTTTTGTATCAGCAGGAATATTTTTTCACTTGTCCCAATCATGATACATTGGAGCAGCATTGCTAAAGCGAAAAACATTGATACATTGGGAGGTTTATTTGGACGTACTTTGACATTTGGTACAGTATTTGCCCCCAGAACCAACCTGACCTGTACATTGACCCCAGTAGAAAAGGAATTCATTGGACAAGTTGAAGACAGAAGAAGAGCTATGAAGGCTAAAGTAGAGAAGGGACAAGTGTTACCAAGCTAGGAAAGGGATGAAGCTCATTCAGTAGCTGGAAATAATGGATTTTTAGCAATTGATTGTTGGCAACATATAGTGAAATTATGTGTATATAGACCCAAAACAAAGACTGACGCGATTTTTGTAGGGACTAGTGAATGTAGATGTGTTCTTTTGTTTAAAAGTATATGGACTTTTATGTTAGCTGGACAAGAACCTGCCAGACTAGGTGTTTATTTCATTTGTGAGGAAAACGCATATTACAAGCTGCTGAAAGGATGGTATGGTACATATTATCTAGGAGTAGTCTTTCCAAGATTTATCATGTGAAGGGTAATGATGCAGTTTGGAATGAGAAACCACACAGTAAGGTCCAGAGAAGTGCCAGTGCTTCAGAATAGTAGGTAATATTTTTGGTATCATAAAACCATCAGTAGGAGTTATCCTGAATGATCACACGATAAGGAAGTTATCGACAATCATAGAAAAGGTTTCTACAGACACTGTAGGTGCCATTTTGTTAGTAGACACAGAAATGGTTGCCCTAAGATCAATTAATTTATGACATCGTCTTGCGCTAGACATTCTTCTTGGAAAAGAGGGCGGAGTTTGCAAAATATTACAAGTTATCAGTGCTGCACTTATTTCCCAGATAATAGCAAGGAGCTGAGGAAGTGTATTTCAAATACGACAGACCTGAAACAGGACCGGAAAGAGTTAGAAGCAACGGGTACCTGGGAAGCAATAGGTAATGGGTTTTCAGCCTCTGGGAAATGGTTTGGAAGTCTAGGGAAAGGCATTGTGGGCGGTATCTTGAGACCTATGTTGTTAGTGCCCTAGTTGCAGTTGGTCTTTACAAATTGATCAAGAAGCTGAAAACATGATAACAAGTAGAGGAGATAGAAGGGAGAAGTTTGGGATGGAGATTAGGTGATGCCTATATTACAGTGACATCAAGCAGTTAGAGGAGTCCACAAGATTTTTCCTGGAATGACCTCCAAAATTTTCAGCTGTCTCATCAAAAAATGAGAGATTGTAGTTTGTGTGATAGCTTGATAAGCCATCAAAGGGGGGAATGATGTAGCAGAAATTTTAACATTGTCACTCATGTCACAATAAGCATCTATATGTAACAGTGTATGCCTTATGATAATCACAGCACTAATAGTGTTAATGTAAAGTGGTAAACTGAAAATCCATATTAACGTTCATTCACTCTAGCTTAGCAGTTGCTGCTTATGTGGTATAATGTTCTAATTTCATGTTTAAAGACTTTATTCATCATTATGTTATAATTCATGATGAAAACTAATAGTGTGCACAAAAATGAAAACAGATTTTACATGAGAAGTATTTTTAAAAGTGCAAATGTAGAGTACACAGCAATGTGCAATAGCTGTCTGAATGGTCATGAACAGGTCTGGAAGCTTATTAATTTTGAATCATGGGTTAAGATGCTAAATGTGTATTAAATGCATGTATAATACATGTGTATTAAATGCATGGATGAATGTCAGGTTTTAATTCATTGCATTAGCCTAAGTGAGGCCTGTAAGGCCCTGCTTTGTGACTGTGCAGAAAATGTTTAGTCATTCTTGCATATATGAACCTTCTTTCCAGATTTTGTTCTCCTGAGAAAGCTAGATTAGTAATAGAGGTGTTATTGTTTTACACATAGAGAGTTTGTTAATTTGGCCTTGAATCTGGAACATAAGAACTTTGGACTGGCAACATATGTAAATGCATCAAAGTTGCTTGGATGAGAACCGATGGAATAATTCCTATTTGTTGGTTATGAGAATTTATGGACATGTTGCAGTCTATGTGGGCATATCAATTTCTATTGGATGATACATCTTCTACGTCATGTGGTGTGATGGACTGATGAAGCATCTTTCCTTATGAACTTACTATACCGTTCTCTGCATGGATTCATGGCTGTCTTCTCTGAGCACTCCTTGCTTTCCCCTTGAGAAACATTCTTATGCTTTTCTCCCTTGCTGAACCCCTTGGACTCTGAGAGGTATTGTCCTCTATACCCTTGCCCCTTTAAAATGTTTTGCTGAGATTTAGAGATCATCCCTGACCCAGTGAAGAAGACTCTTGACCAAGCTTCGGAAATGCTGATGCTTTCCTTTTTACCCATTTTTTTACCCACCTTTTATCCCAGATTTCGTTTTTTAAAAATCTTTTTGCCCTTTTTGTGTTTTGCCCACATGTGTTTTGCCCAGCATGAGTTAACCCCTGGTTGGCTGATTTGTACGATTTTTTATTGCCTACACTAGCTAAATTGAGATGATTTTAAATTGTCTTGATGCTCATAAGAACTGAACAGCGCTTGTTTTCTGTACATTGGATTATTCATCTGATGTTCTGTATGCTTTTCTTTAATGTTTAGTTTCATTAATGTTAGTTCGTTTGAATCTTTTTTGTCGTCTAGGTCAACCTTTGGTGACTTTGTATCTTTATAACTTTGCCTTGAGAATTGTCCACATGACTTTGATTCTGAGCTTGTAATAAAACCCCTTACTTTTATTTTAGACTGGAGTTTTCCTTGTATGGCAACATTGGTCATACTGTTAATTTGAATATGATTTGCTGTAAAATGTCATGATTTGTTTTCCACACCCTTACGTGGGTCCCAAAGATTCTTTGACCTCGTCAAGCATTGATTCCTTCAAAGGAAGAAATGCTTCAGCAATAACTATGAGCAATACTGTGGCCTGTGATTTCTATTATTCAAGAATGGCTTCTCAAGAAAAAGACAAGGAAGAAGGTGTGCACAAAAAAAGCCCATGTTCAGAGAACAGGAAATGGCTATTCTGGTGGAGGAGTGTGCTGGTCACAATGAGGAGTTATTTGAAAAATCATCCTTTACTGCTTCTGAGACCACCAAAAGAGATGCCTGGTCCAGAAGAAAGGAGAGTATCAATGCAGTTGCAATAACATCCAGGACAATTGATGAAATTTGTAAAAGATAGTATGATTTGATATTTTGCACTAGGGAGAAGATGTCCTTGTGTCAGAAAGAAGCAGGTGACACAAGAAGGGGCCTATCATCTGAGCCACCACCGACTTAGTTGAGTAATTGTATTTTTGTACAGGGAGTGCAGAATTATTAGGCAAGTTGTATTTTTGAGGATTAATTTTATTATTGAACAACAACCATGTTCTCAATGAACCCAAAAAACTCATAAATATCAAAGCTGAATATTTTTGGAAGTAGTTTTTAGTTTGTTTTTAGTTTTAGCTATGTTAGGGGGATATCTGTGTGTGCAGGTGACTATTACTGTGCATAATTATTAGGCAACTTAACAAAAAACAAATATATACCCATTTCAATTATTTATTATTACCAGTGAAACCAATAAAACATCTCAACATTCACAAATATACATTTCTGACATTCAAAAACAAAACAAAAACAAATCAGTGACCAATATAGCCACCTTTCTTTGCAAGGACACTCAAAAGCCTGCCATCCATGGATTCTGTCAGTGTTTTGATCTGTTCACCATCAACATTGCGTGCAGCAGCAACCACAGCCTCCCAGACACTGTTCAGAGAGGTGTACTGTTTTCCCTCCTTGTAAATCTCACATTTGATGATGGACCACAGGTTCTCAATGGGGTTCAGATCAGGTGAACAAGGAGGCCATGTCATTAGATTTCCTTCTTTTATACCCTTTCTTGCCAGCCACGCTGTGGAGTACTTGGACGCGTGTGATGGAGCATTGTCCTGCATGAAAATCATGTTTTTCTTGAAGGATGCAGACTTCTTCCTGTACCACTGCTTGAAGAAGGTGTCTTCCAGGAACTGGCAGTAGGACTGGGAGTTGAGCTTGACTCCATCCTCAACCCGAAAAGGCCCCACAAGCTCATCTTTGATGATACCAGCCCAAACCAGTACTCCACCTCCACCTTGCTGGCGTCTGAGTCGGACTGGAGCTCTCTGCCCTTTACCAATCCAGCCACGGGCCCATCCATCTGCCCCATCAAGACTCACTCTCATTTCATCAGTCCATAAAACCTTAGAAAAATCAGTCTTGAGATATTTCTTGGCCCAGTCTTGACGTTTCAGCTTGTGTGTCTTGTTCAGTGGTGGTCGTCTTTCAGCCTTTCTTACCTTGGCCATGTCTCTGAGTATTGCACACCTTGTGCTTTTGGGCACTCCAGTGATGTTGCAGCTCTGAAATATGGCCAAACTGGTGGCAAGTGGCATCGTGGCAGCTGCACGCTTGACTTTTCTCAGTTCATGGGCAGTTATTTTGCGCCTTGGTTTTTCCACACGCTTCTTGCGACCCTGTTGACTATTTTGAATGAAACGCTTGATTGTTCGATGATCACGCTTCAGAAGCTTTGCAATTTTAAGTGTGCTGCATCCCTCTGCAAGATATCTCACTATTTTTGACTTTTCTGAGCCTGTCAAGTCCTTCTTTTGACCCATTTTGCCAAAGGAAAGGAAGTTGCCTAATAATTATGCACACCTGATATAGGGTGTTGATGTCATTAGACCACACCCCTTCTCATTACAGAGATGCACATCACCTAATATGCTTAATTGGTAGTAGGCTTTCGAGCCTATACAGCTTGAAGTAAGACAACATGCATGAAGAGGATGATGTGGTCAAAATACTCATTTGCCTAATAATTCTGCACTCCCTGTATTTGTAAAGCGCATTCCGGCCGTGGCATCGAAGCGCTATGCAGAGAGTGGTGCAAGTGAATGTGAAGAGAGACAGGGGAGAAAAAGAGACTTGCTGGGAAGACATTTATATCTTGATGGAAAAGAGCTAAGTTTTTAACAGCTTCCGGAGAGGCATAAAAGTGTTCTCTTTCCTGATATGAAGTGGGAGAGTGTTCCAAAGTTTGGCTGCTGCCACCGAAAAGGCTATATCTCATAATTTAGACTTCCAGCTGCAGGAGACTGAGTCCAGGTGGCGACCGGATGATCTAAGCAGGCGGCTGGGCACATGCCATTGCAGGGAGGTACAGAGGTATTTGGACCCTTTGGAATGGAGTGCCTCATGTATTAGGCAGAGAGCTTTGAAAATGATGCGCTTCTCTACTGGTAACCAGTGCACCTGCCTCAAGCTGCCGCTGGCGGAAGCTGAGCACGGAAGATCCAGTACTAGTTGGGCTGCAGTGTTCTGAATCAGTTGTAGTTTGTGAAGAGACCCTTTGTTGATCAACATCAAGCATTGCAATATCACCGAAATTCTGAGATCCTTGTGTAGTTAGGGGAGAATTTTCTGGATGGTTTTGATCATCCAGTAACATGTTTTAATGGTCTGATTCGCTTGTTGATCAAAGGATAAGGTGTTCTCAAATATATCCCTAGGTTTTTTGCCAGTGGAATAGGTGCTGGCAGGTCGCCGCAGGATTGCGGCCAAAAGTGGGAGTTCCAAACAAAGCTGTTGGATCCAAAAAATAGAATTTCCGTTTTTTCTGCGTTCATTTTGAGCCAATTGTTGCTCATCCATTTTATTAATCTTGTTCATGCAGTTGTAAAACCTGTCAGCTACCTCCTCACAGTTCCTCTTGACTGGGATAATAAGATTGGTGTCGTCAGCATAGGAGGCAGCCTGAAAGCCAAAGGAACGGACCAGCTTGGCCAGAGGGACCATCTACAGGCTGAACAAGGTGGGGCTGAGAGAGAACTCCTGGGGAACCCAGCAAGGGAGTTGAAAAGGGACAGCTCTGAAGTACCCCAGCTCACAATGGTAGATCTTTCACACAGAAAGGACTTCAGGATATCCAGGGCACTACCTCCTACCCTAGCTTGGTAAATGCGCTGCACCATCAATTGCGGGAAGATGGTGTCAAATGCAGCCTAGAGATCTAACAGTACTAGAATGGCACCCTCCCCTTGATCTACCAGTCTACAGACCGAATCCGAGGTGGCAATGAGAGTGTATTCTGTGCTATGCGCTTTATGAAACCCATGCTGAGAAGGGTCTAAGCAGCCACTGTCCTGTAAGAAGCAGGAAAGTTCAATATTGAGGTGTTTTTTCATGAATTTTGGCCAGGGCAGGTAATAAAGCGATGGGATGAAGATTCTTAAGATCATTTGGGACACCTCCTGGTTTCTTTTTGAGTGGGATAACAATTGCCTCTTTCCAAGAGGGGAGAAAGACCTGAATTGTGGAATACTGACACAACACTTTTTTAAGAGGGGTCAGTAGTGGGTGTTCTGGTAACTCTCCTAGCCTGGCCTGAAGTACTCCCTTCTTCGTGTTTGAGTTTGTCGAAAAATATCAGAGTCTTCAATTTGTTCTGTCATCTGCGATTTTAAAATAAATATTTTAAGTGATATATAAATGTATAAAAATATCATTGTTAGCACTAACAAACAAAAGCAATAGTTTACACATATTTGTAAAGTAATTTAATCATGACCATTTTACACATACGGGGCTGTATAGGTAAAGAAGTGTCTAATATGAACGACACTTCAGATACAGACTCCTCTGGCTTTCAACTGCCTACTCTTTGGGTGCCTGCGCAGCGGTTGAGCAGAACGGAATCTGGGCGAATGTTAATTAGGACTTTTAGCGATTTTTAAACTCATTTGGTGTCTTTTTTTTAAACTTTTATTCTGTTCTTACCTTTCGCTGCCTCATTGTGTCTTTTTCCTACATTTTACACTAAATCAGAGCGAAATATATACAATTTATAAAAACATAAAAATGTGTGACCTGAAACGCTTTTCTTTCACCACCTCCCTGCCTCAGGGTTAAGGGCCTGTTAGAGCCCTCCCCTTTTCTCGGCGGTAGCCATCTTGGGGGTTGGGGTGTAGGTCACCCGACTAGCTGCTGGACGTTTCAGCCTGAATGAAGCGACCATCGGTATTGAAACCGATCGGATTGCGGCTGCGCTGCTGGCTCTCCAAAGGCATGCCTAAGGCAAGCCTGTCTGCGCCCGTCCACACTCGACCAGGGGTTGGGGACTCTGCCCCTACCACTCGAGATCACCCGCGCCTCCAATACCCCAGTCATTGTCTCATGAACGTAGCCACTAGGCAAACGTGCAGGGGCAGCGAGCATAACTGTCCGGATCAGACAGAGGGTTGAAAGAGCAGTGATTGCAACTGGGAGTTTAGACAGTCGGTTCCCCATCGATCAGGCTGTACCACCCAGCAGGACCCTCCTCTTTTATAAAAGGGAGGGGAGGGTGACTTGAGCCACTTAAAATATGGTTTGATTAAAGCACGCTCACTGATTAAACATAGTGTTGAAATCGAAGACATGATAAAATCCTTGAACCTAGACTGCCTGTTTATCACGGAAACATGGGCTAGGGAAGACTCCAACCCTGATTTTTTGGCTGCCTCTCCACTTGGTTATGTGTTCTCCAGACGTGATAGTACCTGTAAGAGGGGAGTGGGCTGGCAGTGATCTTCAGGTCGAAACTCCATTGTGCATTAGAATCCATCAATGTTAGCCCAGAAATTTGCAAAGGTGCCTTCTTTAAGGTTCGCCTGAAGAATATGGTGTTCTTTGAGGGCATTCTGACTTATCGTCTCCCTGGTCCTAAGAACTCTTTTCTTCTTCACTGGCCTTCCATCATTGAACCACTTATTGCTACCTCTAAGTGCATTGTGTTGGGAGACTTTAACTTTCATCTTGAGGATAAACAGGACGGTGCGACATGTGCGTTCTTTGTCCTAATGATGAATTTTGATTGGGACCTTAAGGTTACGTCAGCCACCCACCGAGCCGGACACACCCTGGACAGTATTTGTTCTCACCATGATAGTTGCATCTTTCTGGAGAATGTGGTCCTTGACTGGTCCAATCATCATTTGCTTACCTTTAGTGTGCGGGCAGGAAGGCCCCCACCCACATCCTTCTACCCCCCCAAGTTAATTAGACAATGGGGCAACTTGGAGGAGCAGAAGTTCGCACAGGCCTTGATGGCAGGCTGGGAGTAGAAAGATATAAGAAAACTAGACCCTTGTCCTCTAATAAAGAATCCTCTTCTTGGTATACCAAGGAACTCAAGGATCTGCAAAGACTATATAGGTGGCAGGAACGTAGATGGAAACTGAATCAGAACTCAGTGGCAAGGGACAAGCTTAGGTCTGTGCTTGGGGACTATAAACTGGCAATTAAAATAGCCAAAGCAGACTATTTCACTCTTAAAATTACGGAAGCAGATAATGCACCCAGAGAACTCTTTAGAGTGGTCCACTCCCTTACTTCCCCAACCACCCCTCCTCCCCCCCACCCGGAATTGGAGAATTCCAAAGCTTTTTGCAGTAAGGTCGCTGACTTCTTTAAAAACAAAGTCCTTCAGATCCATGCTAATGTTGTTCAGCACCCCGTGGATCTGGACCCCAATGTTCCTAGGGAGGGCTTGGTAACTAACAACAGTTTGGCACTTACCAAATTCCAACCATGGTTAGCTAATAGGATTAAAGAATTGTTGTCAGGGGTTAAGTCCGGGTCCCCTAATGATCCTTGCCCCCTAATGTACTGAAGCTCGCTCCGAACTTGGTGTCTGCATCATTAGAATTGGTCTTCCAGTAGATATGGAATGCTCCATCACCTGTGCAAAGTATTACAATTAGGCAAAGATTACTTCGTATGTGATGCTTAGTATGGTGACATAGCGCCATCCTTGGTACACTGGTGTACCAACAACTCAGGAATTTCAAGAAACGGACGGTACAATGTTGTAAATTGAAAAGCAACTATGCAGAAAATAGCAAAAATATAAACATTTGAGGGCGCTTTATGCAGCAAGGATTCCATTCATTGGGACTGATTTAGATATTGGCGGACGAGTTACTCTGTCACAACAGCTGACGCATATCCCGTCCGCCGAAATCTAAATCCCATTATTTCCAATGAGATTTAGATTTCGGCGGACAGGATATCTGTCACCGTTGTGACGGGGTAACCTGTCTGCCAATATTTAAATCAGGCCTTTTGTTCTTAGGTATGGATTCAGTTACTGAATCAGTGACAGCACTGCGTTTGGCTTTATATGTTGACAGTCACAGTCTAAAACAGTGCTACAGACAGAGTGGACAGAATTGAGAGACATTCATTCTGTAGATAATTTGTGAATGCAAGAAATATTCTATCACACCATACTCAGTGCTTGAAATGGAAAAATAGAAGTGCAGGTATTCTGCACCAGAGTACCTGCTTGTTTCTGAGAAGTGCTGGTACTCTCTAATTAAAAGTATTTAGTTTTTCCTGACAAGTGCAGGTACTCTCCTCTCAAAATAAAAAAGTGCCAGTACTCAGTACCGGACAGTACCTGCCCATTTAAAGCACTGACTATACTGTCAATCTGAAGACTGAAATGCCCCAATGCAAACAATGGTCACACAAGGATTACCCCAAGTTACAGATGCTTTGGAAGTTTTACAAACATTGCAGGCTCCTAGTGCAGATTCAAGACGTGCCATTAGAGGGCGAAGAGACATCTACAGTAAGTAATTTGTCTGTAGCTGAGATTCCTCCTGTAGATAGTAGAAGCAGAATTGGAGATGATGTGAGTGACGTGGTAATACTGGTACAAAGACGGAACTTCCAACAAGAGGACCCAAAAATATTAGACAAATGTTTATTTTTTGTCTTATGTTACAATAAAATGCTATTTTGTATAACAACTGATGGCCCACACATTTAAGTTAATTTGTTGTCGTATTTTATGCTTTTGTATCCAAACCCTGTGGAGAAATGGAAATAAAGCATGTTGAAGCATTCAAAATGTGTTTAGATTTAATGTTAACTATAACCTTAAAAATGATTATTGATAATACCGACCGTGGTTGTCTTTCTTTAGCAGCCCTGAACCTGTCCATGCTGTGGGTAATGTAATCAAATCAAATATTACTTTATTGTATTGTAAAACCATAAAAGCACATGCAACAATGCAGACAAGACAAGTCAGTGCCCATATCGAACACACACATTTAAAAAAGATTCAGGTTAAAACATGGTAATTACAATTATGTAAAACCCATAAAACCAAATTTAGAGCATCACTATTAAAATTGTGGGCACCTCAAAAGCAACCTAAAGGAATAACCTGTGCAGGGTAAAGTAAAGGCTAAGCCTGCTCAGTGTTCCTGTAATGGAGAGGCAGGTACAACGACAAAAAAGAAAGGGACATGAACTGATGGAGGTCCCAAGTGGACAGTATTCAACAGGAGCTATTCCATTACTTTTGCCCTGATGGACCAGCTCCATTGGAAGTATTTATCCACAGAACAGACAACAGATTCCGCTGTTTCAGTGCTTAACAGCCTAAGCATCGCAAGATACTGCCTGCACCCCACCTGCCTACAGATCGTGAGAATACAGCTTTTTCTGGGCCAGTTATAGCCAGGCAGAAAAAGGATAAAATGCGGTAGGTATTCCTCCGTGTGCAGGCATGGGGGGAACACAGCGTTTATTTACCAGCATTGGATTTCCATTTTGAACTAAAAGATAAAAGAGGTAGGGAACCATAACGAAATTTAAGAAACAAAATTCTAGCTACTGGGGAAAACAAATAATTGAGAAAAGGCTCAACTTCAATGTGGGGTTTAATCACAAGCACAGCACTGGAGAGAGATATCTTACTCCCATTTCCAGCTCCAAAATGAGTCTTTCAGTGCCTCCCTGGAGGGTGGTGGGGAATCATAGGAATAGTATTCACTAAGACTGAGATCTGACAAGGAATCTTTCACGTAGCGTTGCCATTTGATTCTGCATGGTTTGTCTAATGCATCTATTTCTTTGAAAGCTTGGTAGTGTTTATAAAGGGCCGGGGTGTGCTAAGTCCATGCCAGTAGAGCAGAGGCCACAGCTGAGCCTCGAGAGCCACTGGGGTATGTTCTATTTTATCTGACGATATAGGCAGTCCTTTTTTGGGCAGAAACATTATATAGCATTACACACGTTTCTACTATTCTACAAACATTTTCAGGGGCGTATTGAAAAGCTTCTCTGCTCTTATGCAAAATCTGAATCTACATTTTAAAAATCTCGGTTGGATGCAAAGGACAGAGCATTATAACAGACCTTGTGTCACGCTACCTTTGAAGTACACACATTTCTTACATTATCAGACGCTGTTTTCTCGACAGCCATTTGTCTAGAGAAGATTTTGGAGATGTAGGGAAAGCATTTTGTAAATGTATTGAGCATTATATTAAACAGATATTAATTGTTTCAAAATACGTTGATATAACTATTTTCCATTTTCAATAGCGAAATTCTGTATTCTGTTTGGCCTCGGATGTTTACTGCTTATCTAAACTCAACTACAGCTAAAGGGTGAATCTATAACATGGCACATAGGAGTGCAAGATCTTTCATGAAGAGTGCATTTGGATTTTAAGTGAGCGTTGATGCAAAATACAAATCGTGTTGCTGAAGGTGGACAGTTATTAATATGTGTACCATCCGCACATGATCTGTTGAAATTGAGAAATTTGCTACCAATGAGCCTATATTTTAAATAAATGTCCTTGTCTCTCTCTCTGTTCAAAAATGGTAATTCTTATTCCAAAAGTCTTTTAATCTCTGCTCCTCCTTTTCCTCCTGCACTGGCAAGGCAAAATACCCATCTTCCTTTTCACTGCAATTAGTGTAGTCATTTTGGAGAATCAGGGTTGCTGTCTGACCCAACCTTTTTACTTTGCACATTGTTACTACCTGCTACCACATAAGGGTAATTTGTGAATTCAAAAACAACACTGCCCAGCTACACAGTCAATTACATAACTTGATTTCACAGTATCCAGCTGCACAGGATGTGACATCACTAGCTTTGCCATCATCACTAGTTTCCTGCCCAAGGTACCCTGTGCCACTTCCTCTTCCCAGGACCTATTTATTTATGACTGCAGCACAGACATGCAGCAGAATGCCAAATGCAAACCCATCTGCGCCCATCCAAGCATGGACCACACGCAGCACCAGCAGCCCTGGTTCTCTCACTATCCACCAAAACCATGCTGTGCTCCTTCATGCTTTACACAACATGGAAGGAGTGTTCACATGCATTACCTGCGAGAGGGACTTTACTCCCAATATTGTCCTTCCACGGAAGATGACTTACAGCTTCATGATGTCATCAAAGACATTTTGTTGAAAGAATGGAAAGAACCAGACAGGCAGTCTGCTCCACGTTTTTTAAACACAGTGTATCTCTTTAAAGATTTTGACAAGGATTTCCTGCAGATTCCTAAAGCTATTACAATCCGGCTTTAATGGTGGCTACTTCTAATTTGGCATCTGGGGGTGCCACACTTACTGACCTAGCAGCCAGGAAAGTGAAATCTTCAGGGAAAAGAGCATAATCTGCTACCAATTTTTCTCTTTGTGCCAACACATATTCTGCATGCACCACTCAGGTTCTGCTGAAACTTTCAACTTCTGTATGACTGAATTCAGAATATTGGTGATCCCTCTATTATTCAGGCAAATCTTGAACTGGCAAAATTCCTGTCTGATGTCACATTCAATAGTTTATCTGCTGGAGCCTGTATAGCAGGTTGCAGGCTTTTACAACAGTCATTGAAACTGGAGTCAAGTCAAAGGACTTTCAGAAGCTGTCGTCCTCTGGTCCAAAATTGCTTGGAGCAGAACTTGATAACATTGCGTAAAAGGTGAAGAAGGAACAAAATAATTTAAAACCATTCAAATTGTCACCCTCCAAAAATAATTTATTGCCATGCGTTTTCCATCAGCGGTTTAAGCCAAATTTCCATTTCAATGGTTGGGCCCACGGTTGGGGAGGGGGTGCGTTTGGATGTAAACCTGACCAACCAGCACCAATGTTGAGGGCTAGTCACAAAAATGAGTATGTCAATGGGGAAAGGTTGCAACAATTCTATTTCCGGTGGAGCGAGTGCATATCGGATCCCTGGGTCCTCGAATTATTGCAGAAGAGTTATCCCATCCTGTTTTTACAAACTCCACCTCAGGGTCGATTTAGACCTTCCCCATTACCAAAAATTTGGTTACGGTTACAAGCAATGCTTCAAGTGGTGCAAGAACTTCTGCAAAAATGAGCGGTGATACCAGTTTCAATGAAACAGGGGAACATGGGTTGCTATTCCGGTCTCTTTTTACTGCTCTTGTCTCCCCTCTGCTGTACTCTCTTTCAGTGTGCTTCTCCACCATCTCTGTTGGACCTGGCCCTTTCTGCATTGTCATCCCTGAACTTTTTGCTTTCCTCCTCCTCTTTTTCTGACCTAATTTTTGTTGGCTTTAGGATTCTGTGCACTTTATCACTGCTGACCAGTGCTAAAGTGTAGGTGCTACGTACTCTAAACATGGTAACATTGGCTTATCCACAATTGGCATATTTAATTGTGAGTCCCTAGTTAAGTGCACTATATGTGCCCAAAGCCATACATTAAATGCTACTAGTGGACCTGCAGCACTGATTGTGCCTCCCACTATAGTAACCCTCTAAACATGTTGCAGGCCTGCCACGTCATAGCTGTGTGTTCAGTTTTAAACTGCTATTTCGACCTGGCAAATATACCCACTTCCCAGACCCAAACCCTCCTTTTTATTACATGTAATTCACCCCTGAGGCAGGCCCTAGTTAGCCCCAAGGGCAGGTTGCAGAGTGTTTAAATTTGGACATGTCATGATAGTGACAAACTATTACATTCATTTTTCTCTACTGTAAAACCTATCTCTCCCATAGGTTAACATGGGGATTGCCTTAAAACATCTTTTAAGTGTAATGTCCCATTGAGAGCAGATAGAAAATTTAAGTTTGATGTCACTGGACTCACAATAAAAACACAACTTATTGTGAAGTCAGATTTTAAATTGTAAGTCTGAAAATGCCACTTCTAGAAAGTTGGCATTTTCTTACTTTAACCATCCTATGCCTTTGAATAAATGTCTGGGTTAGGGTGACAGATGAGCTTTGCGCATTCCCTTTAGATTCACAAAAAGGAAGCTGGGGTTGTGACATTTCCATCACCAGGCTGATGGGCCATCCTGAGGTAGATTGGGAGGGAGGAGCTGACACTTGCATCTGCATAGGCCTGTGCCTGTCCCAACACAAAGAGCTGCATGCTCCCCTGTCGTGCATCTGGAGGAAGGGAACGAACGGCAGGGACCTCGTGAGGTTCAACGGCCTCTTTGATGTCTCCCCCACTTCAAAGGCACATTTTGGTATAAGTACTGGACCCCTGACACTCCCAATTCAGTTCACTTTTGGAGATTATGTCAATAAGAGGAGCTGCGCTGCCAGGAGGGACTGCCACTTTGTGTTGGCCTGCTGTTTGCAGTGCTGTCAGGAGGAACTGCCACTTTGCAACTTACTCTGCTGTGCTGGCCTGCTGCCTCTTGCAGTGAGGACTGAACATACTCTACAACCTTTATCCCAAGTAACTCCAAGGGCTTATTGGCTTGGCTCTTGTTCCCAAAGTCTCAGGGCCATAAAAGACTTTGTGTTCTTGTGTTGTTGGTTATTCTACTGCTGCCAGAGCCCATTCTGTGAGAACTAGTGCATCGCCGGCACTCCGCTCTGCACAAGACAAGAACACATCAGCTTTTCTATCTCCAACAAAGAAGCGCTTTGTGTCTCAATCAAGTACTCACATTTCCTTTCCCATCGACGGCAAAGTCCGGACTAATGGTAGTGTGTCAGGCCGAGTGCTGCCTTCCTATCATCTGAGTCTGCAGGAAGCTGCTGTGCCCACTCGCAGCACACCAGCAACAGACAAAGACAGCTCAGTGCGCCCCCCTGGGGGGGGAGATCGTGGTATCGGTAGCCCCGTCATCGAGGCCATCACCACCGGCAGCCCGTCTGATACGAGCTGCATTGCACCAGAAAAAGGTATTGTTACCTCCAGGACCCGCATGTTCCATGAAGCTGCCCGGACCTCCCACAAGCATCTGACTGTGCCAGTGCTTTGCCACGAGAGTCTTGGCTAGGGCTCCCATACTGGAGACTTTTGGTCACTGAGTTTTATCCCTTTTGCAACTGTAAATGTACCCCACAGGACTTTTGGAGTCCTGCTTTCCAGCTCCAACGCTGGGACGGTCTGTTAGTCGATCCCTCACGGAGAGCATTGTAATTGGGTGAGGATTACCATAAAGGACCTGAAATAAGCTCATGTGTTCTCAGCACTACGATTTCATACATGCTTAAAACTCATATATTTTGACAAGCATTAATTGGATTTTTGTTGTTTTGGTCTTATTTGAATCAGATAGTCTTTATTTTTCTAAAGTGGTGCGGAGTGTTTTTGTGGTGTCTCTGTAATTAAAGTGTTGCACAAATACTTTACACATTGCCTCTTAAGTGAAGCCTGACTGCTCTGTGCCAAGCTACCAGAGGGTGAGCATGGGTTAATTTAGGTTGTGTATCTGACTTACCCTGATTAGGATTGCGTTCCATAGTGGGACATGGTTTAAACCTCTGCCAACTAGAGACCACATTTCTAACAATATATATCCGTGTTGTGCTCACCCTCATGTACTTCTCGCCCAGCATTGCTTTGTCTCCTGTGTGTTTCCCTCCAACAGCTCCTTATTCCTCTCTCCAGCCCTTGTGCTTTTCTTCGCCGTGCTCTACATTCCTCTCTTTCGTTCTTGTTGCTTCACTCCAACCCTCGTTGTTGCTGCCCTTCTCCTGGGCCCTCCGGGTTGCTTCGCCCACCCTGCACCTCCCAAAAAAGAAAAAAAATAATTCACACTTTTTTTTTTAGCGGTTCAACTTGGATCAATAGATACATAGTAAAAAAGTGCCTGTGCCATTTTGTAGGTGCACGCATGTGTGTTGCACAAGCCTACAAAATGAGGATGGTTGTGTCATAGCATCTTTTTTATTTTATTTACTCTTTAGCTATGCTGAACAGCATCAGGGATATGTGCAGCGTCGCTAAAAACCATTGGCAAAGCCAATAGGCCACAAATGCGGGATCTAGTGGTTTGCCAATGCTTGTTTTTGTTTTTAACCATTGATCTTAATAAATAGGCATAACAAGTGACATGTCAGCCAAAAGCAAATTTACCCCAGCAGCTATCAACTAAAAGTGCTGCAAAACAAGTTGAAAAACAATATTTTTGGTTTTCTTAATTATATTAATTTGAAACTTTATTTTTCTTCTTACCATTATAAGGGTAACAATACTTTTGTCATCAATATTTTTGAAATGGTATTTGTGTTTCACAATACTGTTGTAATCAATATTAAGTCAGTGACCCAGAGGAATATGTTTCTAACCTATACCATGCAGTTTGACTACAGCTCTTTGATGACAATTGATAGGTCACTGTGCCATATTATAATTGTATCTCATGAATTGTAAGTAACAAAATTATTTATTTGACAAAAGGAATAACCCAGAGAGCTAGTCACATAAAATACAGTTCCAAAATATTATCTCCAGCAGGCCTATTAACCCTATGTGCTATGATGAGTCAAAACTGCCTATAGACAAAACAAATCTCTTTCCAGCAGGAGCATTAATGGTTGCGTCGCTGATTGAAGGTTGTATAATTCTGATGAATTCTCCAGGTCTAGCAGTGTTGGTAAATCTGGAAATGCTTCAGAATACATGGGTGGATGTGTGGGAACAAACACACTCCACCCATATAACGGCTGCACCACACAAAGAAGCACAAGGCAGCAAGCGACTTGCGCTGCCTAGAGTTACTCCAGATTTACCAAGCCACGCAGGACCATGCAAGGTGGCCTTTTGTGGCTTGGTAAGTCTCATTATAAGTTTTGCGTTACCCTGTGTCCCCTTGCATGGTGTTAGGATGATGCAAAACCTTACTAAATCTGTGTCTCAGTGTTCAATTCATGAACTTGAAGTAATTCATCACAAATCGGTAAAAATATATCCATTGGACTTTTGTGCAGTGGGAATGTGTTGTATTGCAAGCTTTTCTAACACATAGGCACAGTATGGATAGTAATAGTGCACATTTTAACAACACTCATGCTGGTGTACAGTACAAAACAGGCAACACCTGTAAACATACACAGTATAATATGGCATGTGAAGCGAAAGTGCAAGCTTTCTTGTCAAATACATCTTCGAGTTTATATTGGATGATCTAAATTGATATGACTGTGTGGAATGAGAAATAGATAGTTGGGTGCAGGGGGGTGTATAGAAAAAGCCAACATGAAAAGTAGGATGTTGCAACTGTACATGTTATTGGTCACTATCAATGCTTCTTGTGGAGTACTGTCTACAGGGGCGGCTCCTCCGCAATGGCAGAGGAGCGCCAGCCCTACTTTTGAAAGAAGAAACAATAGTTAAACTATCATTTTATTTTTCATCTGCTGGCTCAGTCAGCAGTACAGGGAGGGGCTTGGCTGGGTCATGGGAGGTGGGAGGGGACTGGACAAAAGAGTGCACCTAAGTGCTTATGTGTGTTTGGCCGGCTGTATCAGGCCAGCCAAACACACATGAGCACTTATGTTTCTCAAGCCCAGCTGTGTTGAGAAGCCAGGCAGGAGAAACTGCACAGACCCCAGGGCTGTGTCTGAGTGGCAGTCACTGCTGCTCAGGCCAGTCCTGATGCTGCTTTCATGCTAGGTCTTGCATGAAAGCAGTGGCAGGATTGCTGGGGAGCTTGTGCTGGTGTCCCAGTGAATGCTGGGACACCAGAAGAAGAATGAGGCGGCAGGATGCGGCGGAATGGCGAAAAAGGTACGTTAAAAAAAAATTCTATTTATTTTTGTTTTTTTGTTTTTCCCCGTCCTCGTTGTCCCCCGCCACCCCCCTTGACATTTTCGGCCCCCGCGGCTGACTGTCTACGACAGTTAAGGGCTCATCTGGGCTAGTTTGTCAAGTGTTTCAAAACCCAAGTGGAGTAGTCATTCACAATGTTTCCACTACACTACCTCTGTCATAGTTCCAAGTCTAAAGCCCACATTGCAAGTGTTACGTCCTCGCCCAGAGACCTTCCCCAAAGTGCTGCCATGTTCTCGGGCTACATCAAGAGTATTTTCCAGTTTTTCTGGGTATTGCCTTCTTGGCTGTCAAATGGATTAGTCTTTGGTTCTAGATAGCCATCTATGGCCTAGCTACCTGCTACCACAACAACTACCTGACTTCCAACAAACTCAATCCATGTTTAGCGTCATATCAGTTGCCTGGGATCCCACTAATTTGAGACCATCACTCATCATCTTACAAGCCCTTTGTGGCCTGAGTAATATGATCATTCTTACATGTGGCAGAGCACCACCGATCAGAAAGGGAGATACTTTTCATCCCTCCAATGATATCAGCTATTTAAGGCTAAGCTATGTCCTGTAAACCAGCCATCAGAATTCTAGCAAACCACCCTGTACAGGCTATTACTAAGCAAATGAGTTGGAATACCTCCCTTAAGCCTTTGTCTATGTGCTACACAAGTTCCCATGGTGTATGTAAAATGCTTTGGCCAGAGATTCTGTTTGTGAGCTATATCCAAGATGATCATGGGCTAAACTGATGTCAACGAAAATCCTGGTCGGGTTTATTCCAGTTGTTACTCTTGAGAGCTTAGCTTTTTGGGAAAAAGCGCACCTGGTTTTAATGCAGGTGCCTTGACATACATCTCAGGTTGCATATTACCTTCCATTCTAGCTTTAGCTGAGATCCTTAATCAGTCTGACCTTCCAGTGCCCTCATACGCACTCCTTAAATGCCCCTGGTCCTCCTTAGTGGCTTAGTTACTGTGTGATTTGCAGATCATGACATTCTGTGTTCACTTATCTGGAAGACTTCTTAAAAAAAAAAACACAGAATTTTGTCTTGGTTTCGGAAGTACGTTATAAAACACTGTTCCTAACCATGCCCACTCAGCATAAAGCAAAATATTTAGGGGCACATTATAACATTGGCAGTAAATGCCACCTACCGCAGCGGTGACGGCGCCAAAAGACCGTTGCTGCGGCAAACATCCGTCAGACAAAATATGACCACAGTTGGATTTCCGCTACAAAAAGGGCAAAAATCCGGCTGTGTGCGAATGTCTGTGTAGTGTTGTTTGCGTGTGCATGTGTGAGAATGCGTGTATGAATGGAAATGTGAATGCGTGTCTGTGTGTCAGTATGAATGTGTGTACGGATGCGTGCATGAATGAATGGATGCATGCGTGCGTCTATGAATGTGTGAATGCGTGGTGTGTGCCTGCGAGTGTGCGTGTATTGGGGTAATTGGAAGGGGGGTGAGCGTGGCTGGAGGTGGGGTGGGGGGGCGTCTGGAGGGTGTAAGGGGGGTGGGTGAGCCTCCTACCAGTGACAGGGAAGGAATTTCCTGTCACTGGTAGGGCCTACCACCATGGTTTTCGTGACTTTACAAACACCACAAAAACCATGGCGGTAGGCAGGGTTAAAATGCCACTGGCGGTACAGTAGTGACCACCGGGTTGGAGATTGTTATCTCTAGCCCGGCGGCTGCTACCCCCATGGTGGTCGGTGTGGTATATTGCCGGGTTGGCTCGAGCCAACCCGGCAATGCCATAATGTGGCAGGAAGTACCGCCAGCCTGCCGATGGTACTACCGCCACATTTACACTGACGGCCGGGGCCATAATGACCCCCATAATCTATTAATGATGTGTGCATTGTCATGCCAGACCATTGTTTTTCCCAAACAATCATGGCGAATATATATACATAGAAGGCTTTTGGTCAAGGGGCTTCATCCATTGGTCTGTTGAACTGCCGCCCACCACAGCAAACAACATGTGTCAATGGGTCAGCTCACTTCAGCCATTGGCTGCCTTCCCTTTGAGTGACTACATAAAGTCTGTGCACATTGTTCATTCCTATTTAAAATTGGCTCTTTCTCTTCAGGAGGTTGTGGTGACATATAGCAACACTTTATGGGGTCACACAACTTGACATTGCATGAATGTCATTTTGCATTCAACCCAACTCTTCATGAGAGAAACCGCATGAGCTTGCTTCTTCCTGAATAGATTAAAAAAATCTCATTTGTCATGGATTAAGTGTTTTAACATGATGTAGAAATATCGGTGACTACACAGTAATTATCTCTAGTTTCCATTTTCTCATACCTCTTTCACATGAAGTGCACATATATGTTTAATTTTGTCTACAACATATTCTCCAGTTGTGTGCAAAACACTGAATTTAAAGAGATCATTTTTAATTTGCCTCTCTCGTGATCAGTGGATAATTGTTTGAATTTGCTGATTCTGGCAGCAGTTAAGTGATGAAGACAGGACAGTAGGCTAGTCCTCTTTGGGTTGAAGTAAAGACGCTGAACTTTGACCACTTTATTTTGCCCATTATGCCTTTTTGTCCTTCTGTGAGTGAGCCGTGTTTGAAAGAATATGGTGCATATTTATACTTGGCTTGTGCCGCATTAGCACCAAACATTCTGACGCTAAAACGGCACATAGCTAACTCCATATTTATATTTTGATGCTAGACCTGTCTAGCGTCAAGATATTGGAGTTAGCGCCATGTTTAGGATGCGCGAAACTAACTTGAGTTAATGAGATGCAAGACACTAACCCCTAGCACCATGTTTATCCCCTGACACAAAAATGGCACTAACGAAGGAAGCGAACTCAAAAAAGGGGGCAAAATCCGATTGACGCTTGTTCAGACCCAGGTGTTAAAAAGAGGCTCACACACCACCACTCATTGATAAAACCCAGAAGGAGCCTTGGAAACTGCCAGAACAACATGGAAGTGCCCACTGCTCGAGCTTGACACACGCCAAAGGTGTCTGCAAAGACAGCAGATCCAACCACCACCACTGCAGCAACCACAAACACCACCACAACAGCCACAGAGGCAGCGTAGAAGGAGGGAGCAAATTTTCCGACAGTGAATCACCATTTTAGGAATGAGGGAGCAGGATGTGGTCCAGATGTACAGACTCAACTGGGAGTCCATCATTCGCCTGCTCTACTTGATAGCGCCACACATCACAGCAAGGCTGCAAACTTCCCAAAACATCCCACCCATTACAAAACTCCTTGCTGTCCTCCACATGATGGCGTCTGGATCATTCCAGACAACGGGTGCTTTAGTGGCTGGTATCTCCCAGTCATCCTTCCCTGTCTACCTACCAAAGGTCCTGGACGCAATCCTACGCCCCACGCCACAACACATCTGCTTCCCAAACAGCCATTAGCTGTAGCATGAGACCAAGTAAGGTTTCTATCAGATAGCTGGTTTTCCACATATGCTGGGTGCAATAGGCTGTACCCATGTCACCTGCAGCTACGGAACACCTCTACAGAAACTGCAAGCACACACATTCCATCAATGTGCAGGCTATTGTAGACCACCGTGGGCTCTTCACAAACAACCTGGCAAAATATCCTGGTAGCGTCCATGACGCATACATCTTTCGCCACTGCACCATCAACCAGTGGTTCCAGGATGGCGAATATGGCAATGACCTACTCATAGGTAAGTCAACATACCAATCATACCACACAACACACCAACCATGAAGGACAAACAAGACAAACTCAAAAAGAAATACACATGGGCAGGGCCACAGAGTTGTCACAATTATGCCCCTAAGTGTCACACTGCATGCATAGTGCAACATGTCAAAAAGAAGGCACAATCTTGCTCTTCAGGGCAACAATGCTGTATCAAAATCTTACACCATTGTGCTGCTAGGAAGTGATATGTGCCGTGTAAGACTAGTACGCTGCTCCAAATAAGGACTACACAACACAAGGGCCCAAATCATGACCATCACTTCTGGGAACAACATGAAATCTTCCCAGGCCTTTGAACCACTACCCAAGTTTGCCATGTCCATCTACACAGTTCAAAGAAACCATTTCACAAGAACAGGAACATACAGTACACCACAAGCAAGTTTGTGTCACAATCCCAATGAAAATGTACAACTCCCATGGGACGGACCAATCCACTATCAACAGCTAACAACACATCTCCTCGATATCCTTTGCATCTGACCAAGGGCATGGCATCCAGCCGTGGGTGATGACCCCTTTAGCTAATCCCACAATGATGGAGAGGACATGTGGCCTGCTGAAATCTAGCTTCAGGTTTTTATATGCTCCACCACTTATGTGTAAGATCATCTTGGCATGTGCAATCCTGTACAACATTTGTGTCTGGACAAATATCCCGTGGGATGAACATGATGATGTTCCCAGCGAGGATGATGATGGAGCAGATAATGTGGAGGGGGAACAAATTAACACTGCAGCCGGAATTCCTGGAGACTCCACATTGTGGGGAACTTCTACCCATGAGCACAATACTTTAAACATCACTTTGTCTACTCATTCTTGACTACATACTCTATTGGAATGTGACTCTAAACACAGTGAGCAGGTAGGTAACACAAAGGTGACCAGTATAGTTGCAACAACGTTTCTCACATGAGTGGGTCTAATGCCACCATATCAAATATCAGTGACATGCAAATAGCGTGCAGTGGAATCCTGAAGGTCTAATTCCATGCACCACTACATATATTGTCCCGTCAAGTGGGAAAGGTGCCAATACCTAGACCATTCACCACAATGACACCATGGATTAAGGCGAGGGGGGTGCGCTTGAGGTAGGGGCTGTCACCAAATGGATCACAAGTCATGTAGGAATAATACACTGTAACGACTCATGGTGACAGTAGCATTGCCTGCATGGTACATGTGTGACAAGGGTGGTACATCAGTGTGAACTTTGGTCCCTCAGTTGAAGGCCAGGGATTGTAACCAATATCCCATGCTGAGCCTACACAGTGTAACCATGGAAATGTGTCCTAGCCTTGCCAATGTGTACAACCTGGGCACATGGTGGGCTGTCCCTCATGTATGGCACACACATGTTGGCTGTGGAGTGCGCAGTGGCTTGCCTTGACTACATAAGTAGCTATGGGGACAGAATCACTACCCAAACACATGATCCAGAGCGACCATCCATGGATATTTTGGGACAATGCACCACCACATATTCAACTGGGTTGAATGTAGTCAGAGAGGCAAATGATCACAATGTACATATGGTGCAAACTTTTTACACAAATCTCCCGTCCTGACACATGGCTAGCCCAAATCTAGGCAAACATGTGCATATTGATGTAAGGGTGTGTGTTCTAGGTAGCAAAGGTTTTGCCAGGATCAACAATGCTTGATGTGACAGCATGTATATCTAGGATGCTGTGTACAACTACATCACACAGCACAAAGCAATACACACCACCCATTGGCAGTCACATGACAGTACAAGTGTATGATGGCAATATGGACAAGTATTCCCATACATGTTGTGATCTCCAACATCGTAATCAGGTGTGGGATGTACTACTCTGTCCAGCATTGCTGAAATATGTCTGAGACACAACGCCAAACAGAGTGGGAGTAGACCCACCCATATTTGTTGCAATTGGCTAACAAACTCTCCAGCACTGAGATGATGTGACACCTCAATATCACTCAGTCATGGTGAAAGTTACCTAGGCTGTGCCATGCTGGAAGAAATGCTAACACATGTACAATGGACATACTGGATGGACTGCTTCCAGACACCCCACACATACTAATACATACAACATGGGATGTCAAATGGAGACAACTGAAGTGGTGTGGCAGGAGTGATGTCATGTGTGTGTGAAACACATGACAACTCACAAATACAGACAATGTAACTGTACCTATCAAGTTGCAGGAGAAGGAGATGTGAACATCTTCCTTTAACACAAGTCACATGTAGCATCATGTCCATGTGTATATAGACAATGTTGCAGTATGAGATGTGCACAAAGTGCTAACAGACTAAAGAATGAGAGCAATGTAGGTGACAATACATGCCTCACCAGTAGTGCAGGAATACATGGAGAAGTGACACACATAGACAAACGCTGACTTTATAACACATCATTATCTACATGTCAATATTACCCATTTGTACAGAGAGAGGCGCCGGGTCAGTACATCACCCAGTCATGTTGTCCACTTGCATACCATGGTATTTGCCATTGCATGACACCATGACAGGAGGCTGCGACAGATACCACCATCTGTAGCCTGGCGTGTTTCCAATGTTGAAGTCACAACAGAGATACTAGGCCAAAAAGATGCCCAAGGGAAATGCCAAGGACATCAAAACATGTCACATGTACTAAATGTCCAAGATCAGGGTGATGTACCTGAGAGGGGAAAGCTGCCATCAAGTACAGCAGTGGTAAATGTGAGATCCAGGACTGTATGACCATGTGCATGTGTCTGCTGGGGGGGGGGGGTGCAAAGTACTGCTGAGTGGCAAACATGAAGAGGCTAGGCCCATGCTAAATGAAGCCACACACCAATGCTCTAGCTACATGTACGTATCACATTGTCAGGGGCCTAATGCATGTGCACAGTGGTGTGATCAGACTGGGGTTCTATTGACTTACCTCCTCACATGCACCCATGTTTTTGTGTTGCTATGGGAACTCACACTGTTGTGATGATGAGTAGGCTGGAAGCTATGCCAGATTGCAACACTGTGACACAGTGGTATGCCATTGTTTGTGACAGTCATTACTAACCTGATGGGGACAAATATGGGTGCCTAGTTGATGGCATGCACACATATGCCACATATGTCAGCACACATGGACCACTGTATTGGCTCAGCCATAAAAATGTATATGGATTGAGAGCAAAAGTCAAGCTAGCACAAAAGTAGGGCATAGGTTCACAAGATCAGTGACTGACAGAAATGAGCTACACATGTGTTCCAACATACAGAAACATGGGTGGCACTGATGTGACAATACATGCATTTGTCAAATGGCAACATGTGTCCATGAAGGAAGAATGTAATATGATATTTCACATCCCATGAACACACCATTGTCGTCACATGTGACAAAAATCACAAAACATCTGTCCATACACATACATGGCAGATACCAATCTTACACAACACATGTGTACATGACATCTTCTGCACCTATGGTGCATGGGGACAAAAATGGCACACGTGTAGCAGAGCAACATGAAGGGACACAGCACAGAGTGAACACACATACACAGCCAAATTGGCTGGGTTGTTGTGATGCTAATGCAATCCAAGTCCACTGAGTACTGTGTGTAGAAGTCTACATGGTTGTCACATGCATTACCATGTGTTGAACCTAGGCCGCCAAACATGTTTGGTGTCGTAAAAATGTGAACATCTGTATCTCAGACATAAGAATATAGCCCACACCAAAATTAGCTTATGTACACATGTATACACACATAGCACACATGTGCCAGCATGTCTGTGGACACAGGAGAGCTACACATGCACATGTGCATGCAGTATTCAGTAATCGCATGCAGCACACTCACAATGGAACCGATAGGACCAACATCCCATTGTCACCGCAATGACAGTACTGGACAGATACCCACATATTGCCATTACACATATACACCTCAGTTGTACACCCCATGAAACATCTCAAGTCCCTCAGGGTGCACTCAAGGGTCACAATGCAAAAATCCATGCAATACCGGCATGCATGAAAATTTTTCATGCATACACATTTGCCATTCAATTCCCCTAGGCTAATAGACGGCAAGCCCTTGTGCGTCTATTGCACGTCCACAGACATTTTTCACGCTAATGGTGTGAAAATACACCGCAAAACCATCATGCATCAAAAAAATGATGCATGGCTGAAAAAAGTGACGCACACACCCAGGAAGTGATGTACCAGAACATCCTGCATGCAAACATGCTACAGTGACTGTACTTTCATTTTCACTTTGCAGTCTGTTTCCCTGTGACTGTGTGAGGTTGTGTTTTTGTTGCTGGTGAATTTGTGGAGTGTTTGGAGTGTGTGTTGTGTACATTCTGCTATATCATGTGTAAAATGTGTATTATTATTGTGTCAATACTTGTATTTTGTCAATTGAGTGTACTATAATTGTCTCTGTATTGTTGGGAGTTCGTCTGGGGTAGTTAAATAGTTAGGGTAGTTAGGGTGGTTGGGATAGGAGTAAGGGTTAAGTTTAATTTAATTTTTTATTTGTGTGAACTGCATTCACCACTGGTAATGTCTGGGAAAGAGAGGATGAGCCAGATGTCTGCTGATGAGCTGGGGGGGTGGTGTTCATCTGGCTAATAGCACAATAACTCCCAATGATGCTGCAACAGGGTGGCCGGGTGACCTAAGGCTACCCCACGGAGGCAAGGCGGCTACAGTGGGGCAAGGTGCTCTATCATCTGACCTGGATTTTCAAAACTGGAAGGAACAACCACCAAATCAAGCACCGCTGGCAGATCTTTTGTTGAGGGAGCAGGATCTGCTCGACCATCTGGGAGTAGAGATTGGTGGAACAGTTGGTAAGACATCCATTGACATACAACCTAAATTTGTTAGCAAATGCATGTCAGTTGCTGTTAAGTTTGAGTGCTGCATGCAATGGATGTGGACATGTCATATGCGAGCTGTATGAATTGTCAATGCCCCACTTTAGGGCAGCATTTCAATTGTGCAACAAGGAAGCAAATGCAGGACAGATGTCAAATTTACCATGCACAACCATCTCCATGTGTTGTGATGAATACATATTGTAATTAGGTAATGAGCAGCTACAAATGAGGCATGCACCATGCAACATGCATGAAAGGGGGCCCCAATACATTGTTGTGATCCCAATTTTTCATCCGCTGAGTCAGAAGATAATTCACTAGGTATCATTTTCCAGCACTCAGAACGGCTGCTGTGATAAGCTGTGTAATGTGGGCCTACAAATGTAAGAGAAGGCCCCCATTTACTTAGCAGTAGTTTTGATAATCTGTTGCATCTCCTGCTGAGTGCATCATTGATCTTCACGTGAATAGATGATGTTGGACGACACATGCAACATGGTGTGACATACTTCTGACTACGCATGCACATGGCGGTGCGTAAGGGGTCACCTGAGGGCCACGAGGACAGTACAGATGCAATTAGTAATGCACCACTGTAGGCCTATCGGGCCTTTTGTGTAGATAGCCATGGCCATGTAAGGGTGCCTGTACATGCAATGGTCCAGACTACTGCCAGATTCCCCCTCAGATGCAAAAAACATTATTAAGCAGTCCCATATGATAATGGAGGTGTTGTGCTATCAGACAGCTGCATGACAATCTCATGTATATATGGTGCAGTGAGAAGTACCACAGGAGTGTCAGGGATAGTGATGGTTTGGAGGTGCGTGGGTCTACCTTATCTGAATGTATGTGTGATAGAGTGATCATAGAAGTTGGTCAGTTACTGTGATCTACCACTAGAGGGACTACCTCCTTCAGTCGAACAAGTTTACACTGTACAATGTTGTCCATGTACTGCAACTTGCCTTTTACACTAAGCAATGTTTTCTATTCCTGTCTTGCAGGTGGAACAGCCCCCTACACTATTGGAGAGGTGGCGTATACACAAGACCCCGAAGCATCCATTAAGTGTCACATTGTGCATCGTGTGAGCCAATCCAGGGAATGCTGTGAGTCAGTCAGAGGTGTGGAATGCAATGACAGGAGTATTTCGTCCTGACCAATGATCTGATATCATAGGAGGATGGGTAGTGACATCATGTATGTTGGAATGTTTTGCAATGAGGATGGGCTGCATGTAGTTCATGGGCCAACGTGTCCTGGCATGGAATTATGTGTAATGGGAATAGTTATGGCTGACCACATATTCATAGCTGTCTTCCATTATGGGTCACAGGGCAGTTGGACATGTACATAGCATGCTTGTTGACAACCACCATATCACAGCACCATCATCAGCACTGTGTGCTACACAGAGCATACACTTATTGACATGATGGTACAGATTTGGGTTCTATCTGCAGAAGTCATTCGGGGGAATATATAGGAGACACACACACCATAGGTGCCTAAGTAACCTTCAGACCTAATGTGTTTGTAGGACAGCATGGAGCCATAATATGCTGCACAACAGGCAGTAGTGTACATAATTTATGGACAACTCCACTCCAGATGTTTGTGGGAAAAGTCTATTATTTTCCCACCCCAGGGACCATATGTTAGAGTTCCTAGCACCAGTGGAGCATCACTTATTGTGACGCTCCAGTTGCGCTACCTCAGCTTCATATTTACAAGAAGATGTAACACAATTTTTAGTGCCATTATGCCTCCTTGTAAATATAGACCCCTCCGACGCAGTGTTTGGCGTCAGAGGGGCGTGCAATGGGTGTTGATGTGGGCGTGCCACAGCAACACCCATTGTATTTTGATGCTGCCTCAAATCTACAAGATTCCGTAAACCTGAGGCAGCGCCAAAATCAATCGCCACCCCAGTGATGGTGTTAGCAAGGCGCTACGAGGATGAATACTTTTGTCCTCCTCATTCTTCCCTTTTCCTATGCGTGCTCCATTCTGCAGCAAAATAGAAAGAGCAAAATTGCCAGAAATTATTGTTTATGTGCTGGAAGGGACACCTTCCCGCACATGAACCATAACAGCCCTCAACGCAGACATCTATGCACGATGGTGCAGGGATGCTTGCGTTGACGCAGACATATATAGTTAGGGCCAATGCAGGGGACAAAACAGGTGTGCAATTAAATAAAGCGCATCCCTGCGTTGTAAAATTTACAGAGTCCGGCACAGCAAATTTTGGGGGTGCATCGTGCTCTGTCATTTTCACATGAATATGGGCCCAGATGTCTGCAGTTCTCACACCATGGTCCTGCCACCATGATAATTGTGGCTGATGTAGGCCATATCACATATGCAAATTATGTGATTTGTGTATGTGTGTAGCTGGTACCTTGATGATGTATGACATGCATGTGCTAATGATGTATCACCTTTCAGGATACAGTTGCAGCTTGTAGGTGCCGTTTAACACATGTAGGACTACATAGCACAGCATTGGGGGCTTCGGTTCTGTAATGTCCTGACAAATTTAATGTGCAGCTCAGACTTTGCCTAACTGTTCTTTGGCCAACATTGCATCAGTTGTACATGTGGGCACATAATGGGATATGGGGTGGCCCCTTGTAACAGAAACTCAGGGCAGGTCTTACACCAGGACACGTGAATGTATATTTAACTGACCTCAGAATAGCAGGTTGTTAGTTGGCAGCCCCACAATAATATGGGCCACACCTTGACTCCATAATGAACGGTCAGGCAATGATGTACCACCAGGGGTGTTGAGGCAATGGATAGCATGTCCACGCCCCCTAATGGCCAGGGAGAAAGTTAATTCAGAACTGTAGAGGCACGTGATCCTCACAAGTTAGATGACACAAATGTTGATGAGGGATGTATTAGTTCCTGTCAGCCCTGGGCCCTTTCACTTTTCTATGGATTGCCATCATATCACTGATATGTACATGATACTGGTGATGTCTGGTTGGTTTTAGGCATAGATGAGGATGAAGTCAGTGTTGTGGAATGTGTGTGGGACTGTATGTGTTAGTTGCTGTTGCAGTGTAAATTTAGACTCTGTACAAACTCCACTCAATGCTGATACTGATGCTTGCGTGTCCTCATATTTCAGCTGCCAACATGACTCTTGAGCAGCGGCATGTGTTCATGAAGAGAGTAGAGCGGTACAGCCACGTCCTAGAAGTGGAAGCGGGATACCGCAGGATGGGCAGGCGTTACAGGCATGAGAGAGATTCCGGGGAATGGTGTGCCTTTCCACGATGCAGGCACCAAGGGACACAGGAGCCAGTACATCAGGGATGCAGGGGTCCCAGCTCCTCCGATGCCCTCAATATCAGCACCACCTGTCAGCACGCAGCCACTGGTACAGCCACCAGCAGCCGATGCCCCCGACCCAGTTTGAGCTGGACCTCAGGAGGGACTTGAATGCTATACTCAAGCGCCTGGACAAACTGGAGGAGGAATCGGATGACAACTGGAAAATGTTAAAGTTCATTAAGAAGAAGATCAAGAAACAGAAAAAAAATAACTTTAGGACTATTTTGACTACCCTGAGTTCTTTCCCCTCCCTATTGCGTTTTTGTTGGTTTTGGGTTGGGCTTTAGATAGTTAGTATTAGATTAGTGTAGGGTAGGCATTAGTTAGGTTAAGTATGTTGGGGGGTGGGTTTTTATTCTAATGTTTTTATTGGTGGGGGGTTGAGTGGGGGTAATGTTGGGTATGTGTAGTTATGTAATAAAAAAGAAAAAAAAAGTAAACTTTTTTTTTTTTAAATCCCCCAAAATATTTGTGTTGTAAATAGGATAAGTTAGTACTGTCGCGTAGGCTCTCATTATTCTAATGAGGCTACTGAATTTCGAGCGGCAGAATCGCCTGCGGTGTGGGATACTGAGTCTGACCCACTGCAGGGGACACATGTCGCTCCAATCTAGGTTTTGCTCCGGCTAACTAGCAGTGCCTCATCTCTACCCAGGAGCAGGGATTATTAGGCAGCCGAACACATGACATCACTGGTTTCTCAGGGAAGCCGTGGTCACTCAGGTCTCATCCTTTTCTCTCAGTTACATTAGTCTCATATACACAATGACAATCAGAGGCAGTATATGTTTCAATAATACTTTAATTAAGCAAATGCATCTTAGTTAGCAAAGCATGGGCTACAATAACCAGGATGATATGGCATGACAAGATTAAAATTGTGACAAGGAGTGTAAAGCATAGAAATAACGCTACCATATTGTCACTACAGTCAATAGACTAATTCCTACCTATGCTATAATAGAGCACAGTGTGTTCAGCCCTAATTCTGCCCTTCAGGTTCCCCTGGGAAGGCATCATTCCCCATACCTGAGCAAAGGCCTGGAGTCTGCATAAGCAGCTGAAGCGAAGCATTCAGCAATCAGCATACAGTCGTGGTTCTCTGGCTGGAATCTCCCTCTAAGATGTAAGGGACAGGGAAGTGTTTTTATATTAAGACAGCTGATGTTCTGAGAAAATACCCCTACGTAAGGATGTGTATTTTCTATAAATGTCAGAAACTAAACTTATACCACATTCACCAGCAACCTATCTTACTGCAGTCTTGGAAGAAGCACAGAGTGAGCAAGAATGTCTTGCTTGAGAACAGAGTGCTGGCCTAGCCAAAACAGTAAGATAGAGAGAAATAAAACAAAACCGTAAAAGTTGCTATAATGACAATAATAAAGCAAAGCCGAATAAAATATATTTAGGTTAAAGTGCACAGTGGCAGGCCTAGTATGTAAAAATAACATGCACGGAGCTATAACTAAAATGGCTACACAACAGTACATGTGTAGTTTAGTAATTGTTGTCCTACTTGTATCTTGTCTCTTAAGCGGTGTGGGGGGCAATGTTTAGAGTGTGGTGTTCCATGCGTGAGATATGTTTAGATTAGGTTAAATAGATGTAGTTGTTTTATGAGTTTAGTTAGTATAGGTTAGCTTAGGATAGGGTAGGTTTTAGTAACTATATAGGTTGTTGTTTTAATAATAACTCCTCTTAATTTTAGCATTCATTTAGTGTCAGTTGCCTGAGTATCTGGGTCTTCTCATGAGTGCACTGGGCAATTTGGGGGAATGGCTAATGGAAACCTTTCTGTCTTGTAATCCCTGATTAACCATGTGCTTGCCCTATTAACAAAGGAGCTTTCACTTTGTCTGGAACATCACATATACTGGTCCATGCATTTGCCATCCAGTGTACCCACTATTCACAATGTCCTTGTATACTTTATCTTGGACAGATAAGTCTGGTACTTCAGCTGTCATTGGTGGGGTCCTGTAGTTTCAATATTGAGAACTGTGACACATCTGACAACAGGCACAATTGGAACTGTATCCTGCAACACTGACAGGTGCCCATCACTGATAAGTTTAGCTATCTCTGTAGCACACAAATGAGTTTTTCTGGGACTCCCAGCTGTCTGTTTTGGCATTGACTTGGTTCTCAGCCATACCAGTCATATATCAGTAATAAATGATAAAAGCAAACATTTCAGTTATTGTACTCAGTGAATTGGTTGTATCAGATAACACCATCTTACAGATTTCTGATGTCAGCACCTTGTGTGTAGCTTGGTGTCCCTCAGTCCTACACTTGTGTACTGCTATAATGTAATCATTGCAATGGATTCACACAATTCAATCATTTAGCTGAGTAGTCGGTTCACAGAAAACATAGACATGCTAAATGTGTGCAAGGTGTTTTATACACTGGTGGAAGTGTGAAAGTGACTTATTTACAATGTCCAGGTCTGAGACCCCATTAGTGAAAGTCATTGATATGTGACACAATCAGAGTCCAGGACATGTCATGAGACACACTCAGGAGTAGTGTCCATTAGTGAGGGAGGAACAACAATTGCTAATTCGTATATCAGAGACAATGACAGTACATAGCAGACAAGTCAACAGTGGGTGGGTGAAAAGAGCACATTTCCTACTGCCACAACACTGGCATGATCTTGAGGCCAGAACTAAGGAGAATTGTCTATGTGGCACATACTGGTGCTACTGGGAACTCTCCCTACTGAAAGTAATTTGTTCCACATCTTCATTCTCTGATGTCTGTGGTGCCCCTTGTGCCATTGATAGTGCTGTTGTTGAGGTAGAGGGGGCCACACACACTCCAGGGGATAAAGATGTGGAGTCCAAGTTCCCGGCAGCTGCCATTTGTGGTAAGGCATAAGACATCACTGCAGCAAGGAGGAACTGCTAATTTTTCAATATAGCTGCAACATCGCAGTGGTAGACAGCCATGTCTCTCCTGAGCGAGGCCACTTCCTGCTGAATGGACTCCAGACTGCTGTCTGCTATGCTGCTGCCAGTTTGGGAGGGGAACTGTTGTGGCCGTTCCCTCATGGCAGCAGCTGTGCCAGCCAGGGACTGCTGGACTCCACACATTTGGGAGTGTGTGCCTCGGATGGCAGCTGTGTTTTCATTACCTGTTATGAGGCATCCACACTCCCTCTAGGCTGCCTGCCATGGTCTCCATCCCCACCCGCACCTGCTTGGCCAGCTCCCCCTGTACTCCTACTACTGTTCTCTGAAAGGTGGTCTCTGGGTCCTCGGTAACAAGGGCAGTGTCGGTACTTGCAGGTGGGATATTTTGGTTCTTGGGTGGAGACCCCGCAACTCTGTGTGTCCTCCTTGCAACTGGAGGTGGTGT
The DNA here is from genome assembly GCF_031143425.1 of Pleurodeles waltl. Classification (NCBI taxonomy): domain Eukaryota; kingdom Metazoa; phylum Chordata; class Amphibia; order Caudata; family Salamandridae; genus Pleurodeles; species Pleurodeles waltl. The sequence goes on from NC_090444.1 coordinate 433,349,726, forward strand.
CTGAAGGGATCCTAGGACCTCCTGGAGAGTCGGTTCATTGATGATTGTCAGCTGGTCATCCAGGTCATCATTGAAATCCAGGACAGTCAGGTCGGCAGGAGGGAAGCCATCATCCTCTCCAATGAGATATTTTGAAATCAATCTTAGATTGTTGTGGCAGTTGATATGGCACATAATGTATACCGTAGTGGAGGCTCAGTGACTAGTTGAAGGGCCAAGGTTGTTATTGTACATTATGGGCCTCATGCAAGCAGCGCCTCCATGGGGATTCCGACCCCCTTCCCGCCAGCCTGTTCCTGGCAGTTTACACCGCCAGGAAGAGGCTGGCGGGAACGGGTGTCGTGGGGCCCCTGGGGGCCCATTCTGATTTTCGCGACGGGTGCCACTGCACCCGTCGCACACCAGCAACTCCGCCGGCTCCATTCGGAGCCGGCTTCATCGTTGCTGGGGCTTTCCCGCTGGGCGGGCGGGCGGCCTTTTGGCAGTCGCCCGCCCGCCCAGCGGGAAAGTCAGAATGACCGCCGCGGTCATTTGACCGCAGTGCGGTCTTCTGGCGGTCTCTGCCGGGCGGGCGGCGCCCGCCGCCCGCCGGGGTCGGAATGACCCCCTATGTGTCATATATTTTTAACTACTAGTGCCACTGGAGTGTCACGTGAAAGAACGCTCCAGTGGCTCTTTGTGCTGCGTTGTATTTACTAGGTGGCATTAAACCACTTCTTTTGCCTTGACGCCACCATGTTAATATCTGCCCCTTACAATGCTGCACTTTGTGTGGAAGGGGCGTGCATTGACGGTTGCTGTGGGTGGCCCACACCAACACCCATTACATTTTTACGCAGCCCCAGATTTACGTGTTTTTGGAGACCTGAGGCTGCGCCAATATCTATCACCAGCCCAGGGGTGGCATTAGCAGGGTGCAAGGTCTTTGTACTGTATAATTAATACCTCATCATTGTTTCCTTTGTCAATGTGTGCTGCATTACACTGCACACATGGATCAAGCAGATTGCCATATCAGCTTCTTGTTGTGTAGGAAGCTCCACTTCCTACACAACAATATTCTCCCCCTCAACGCTGCCTTCCTTGCACTATGGTGCAAGTGATGTGGAGTTGGTGCTGGACAGCTAATGTACCACTGGCACAGGGGTGGACACAGTGATGGCCCATATGCTTTACATTTTTGGTCAAGAATGCATTTACTGAATGTCAGTGCATGATCCAGCCTAAGTTGGTACACAGGCACCCACCTTCATTTCCAGCTTGGTCAGCGCCTCTATCTTGTTTGATGGTGTGATTGCAGCTACTTGTAGTACTGCACACATGGGCCCTGATGACGAGTTTGGCGGTTCTCTGACCACCTGACTTGCAGTGGTGCTCAGACCACCGCCAACTGCAGCGGTCCAACAGGCACATTGGGACCGTGGTGTAAGCACCACAGTCCAATGGCCTGGCACTGCCAGGTTGCCATCAGCCTATGGGCTGGCAGTGCCACTGGTCTTGATCCTCCAGGCCAGTACTGCAATCAGCCCTGCCCTCCAGATTATTATCTTACTTTCCCACCAGCCTCTGCATGGCAGTCCGTCCATCATGCATTGGCTGGTGGTAATGGGATGTGGGCTGACCCTGGGTGCCCCTGCACTGCCCATGCATTTGGCATGGGCAGTGCAGGGGTCCCCATGGGCAGCCCCTTTGCGCTTTCCACTGCCCAATTGACAGGCAGTGATGAGCACAACCCATCATTGGTGCTGGCTACAATACAAGCCAGCATCAATCTAGTGGTGCGTTTCTCACAGAGTTCGCAGCCCGAGACATGATTTCCACCCACCATCCCAGCCAGAATCTCATAATACCCACCACGCAGGGAAGACTGCACTGGCGGTCTTTCCAACACAGGACTTTGGCGGGCAGCCTCTGCCAGCAAATTTCGTAATGTGCGCCATTATGTTCACAGACATGCACCATGTGTTGTACTTGTTCAATTGTTTGCCCATTCCCATGTGTGTAATATGGTTGTGTCTGAGTTGTTGTGGGTTCACCCTGTATTTGTTGTGTTCCACAGGTTGCAAGCTTTAGTGCAGATATTTCTCTTGTGGCACCGTTCAAGTCATTAGCACTATGTGTAGCTCAACACTGCACCAGATTAGTTACACAGGGAAGTGCTATATTTACCGGGATACGGGACAGCCCTGCAATTCCCCCTGCATATCCACTGATTTGTTCTCCCTGCTCCGAGACATGCATTGTTGCTGCATGCTGTGGGTGTAGCTGCCTTGAGGGGTTGAATTGTTTCTGTGCAGGGTGGTGTCCCTTCCTGCACATGTACAAGTAATGTGAGCTAAGGTGGCATTTAAATTTGTGTGCTGCAAGATGTGACACGCATGTGTACTGGTAATGCTACTAGGAGGTAGGGGAGTATTTTGGCAAAATACAACACCCTGAGCCCACTCAGTGGTATTGACTTCTGTCCTAGTGCCAGATGTCTAAGTTGTGTGGGTACAGGAAGTTTGACAATATGCAAGGGGTGTTGTGATGGCACAGTATTTACATGTCCCTTCCAGCCAATGTGCTGCATATTTACGTGGTGGAGTATAGTCCTGGTGATTGGTGTATATCCACGTTGTGTATATGTTGGGGAGCATGGCACAAACAAGGCATATGTACATGTGTTGATTGTATGAGGATGGGGCATCTGGATTCAGGGTGCATGTGTCCCCATGCACTCCTTTAGCATGCATTGGATGTGTCCTATCTACCTCCCCCTTCTGGCATTTGTAAGATTCTTGTTAATTCCCCCATGTAACTTACCCTGCATTTGTGGTGGTGATAGGTAGTCTGCGCTGACCTGTCCTTGGATTCCTGTGACCAGCTCTTCCGGGATGACCGCTGCAACCATCTGCTCCAGCTTATCCAGGTGCTCCTGTGGTGCAGGACTTCCACCTCCAGTCTGCAGTGCTGCCTGTCTCTTCTTGGCCAATTTCTCCTAAGCTCTACGATTGCAGTTTTGCCAGCGCTTCTTGCATTCAGTGACAGTTTCCTTCACCTCTGCCATGCAGTTGATGTTGTCCATTATTTGCTGCCATATAGCCTCTCTCTTACCAATTGGCAACTTGAAGGTGATGAAGAGTTGGTGTTGGTACTCTGTCACCTCTCTGACAAGGACGTCGTGCTCCTCCTCACTGAAGCAACACCTGCGCTTTTTCTTTTCCTTCTCCAGGGACTTCTGTGGAGCCTCCTGTCTGGTGCTTGGGCGGTTGGGGTCTCCCTGGGGTCTCTCCTGGCCTGATTCTTCCATTTCCAGTTGCAATTGCACTTTTTCCTGCTTGTGCATTTAAATTTGGAGCTAATGCTGGCTACAAATGGCAATAAGCCTTTTGCGTCGTGTTTACATGCCGCAAAACGGTTTTGCAACACTTTTGCAGCATTAACGTCATATTTCTTTACGACAGGGCACACTGGTTAACAACATTTTTTTTTACGCTCACCATTCCTTTGCGCCAGCTAGCCCCATTCTATAAATATGACACCTGGCTTGTGCTCAGGAATGGCGCTAGAAAGGCTCTAATATTTTTTACGCAAAACTACATTAGCGCTGTTTTGTATCAAAAAGTATAAATGTGCCCCTATTTTTTTTAAATTATATGGCCATGGCAGGGGAAGGCAATATTTTAGCTGCTGAATAAAAGAGAGGAGTACCTCTACATTCAATTGGTCCTGTGGGTTCAAAAATGTATAATGAAATGACAAAGGGGAGTTGTGATGGAGATAGCAAAGTGTTTCTTAGGGCTAATGATGATTTGAACAATTATTTTGTGCCTAAAGGTGTGTACTGGGATTACACGCTATACATTTTTTTGAAGGAAGCAAGAGGGAATGAACTAATTGGTAAGTGCATATCCTTGCTTTAAAAATAGATTTTAAACTTTAGATTTGAGAATATGCAATAATTCATACATGATTAAGTCCTGATGTGAACCTGTAACCCTTCTGTTCAAGAAAGGCTTTAGATTAATGGAGATTCTGACCTGACAGGCATTCTAGTGAAATGTCAGATAGCTTTGCAAAGGTCATTTTGAATGAGTCTAAAAATGTTGTGAATGAGTGTGAGGCTATGGGTAAGGTAAAGGGGATGAGAAGTGCACATTTTATAAATCTCCTAAAGGCTCTTCTGGTTCAAGGAATGGCCTAAACAATGCCACAATTTGCTATAGACGTGACAATAGAAACCACCTTGCTTATAGCAAATCTTGCCTTGTGTTAAAAGTGAAATGTTCCTCATGTGGTTTAGTAGGAAATTGTGGGAAGGTCTGTAGATGCACAAAAGAGTGTTTGGAGGATGATGGTACAGTTGGCATTGACAATGAAATGTAAAGTGACTAGTGACTAGTTTAGAGAAACATTTAAAAAATGATGTGCTCAATGTCTTATACAAGAACAATAGAAGTAAGCTAATTAGCAACATGAGCTTAGGTTGTGTGAATCTTCAACTGTTCTCAGAGTCTAGTTCACCATACACCATTAATAATGAAGAGGTATGTAATAATGAGTTTGTACACAAAATTGTTCTAAAGTGTATGAGTCAGACATTCATACAGAAGGTTATAGTAGAGAAAAAAATGACGTGTTGTGTTATAGGACACTAGTGTTTAGGTTCAAAAACAGGAAACAGGAAAAAATGTATCTTGAGAAAAGGGGAACATTGATTTTAGGTGGCATGACCAAGGAAATCTTCATATTGTTCTTGATCCCTTGCTGATTTTAGATGATAGAGAAGAGACGGGAAAAGAACTGGACAACTCTCCAAAGGTTTTTAGTGAATCTGTGGAAAAATAGGTGAAATTTGAACACATAATTATCTTGAAAGACAATGCTTGTCCAGACGTCCATAAGGTACTTAGGGTACTATTGTCTGTCTGAGGCAAAGTCTCTAGAGAACTAGAAAAATACAGGCATCATTGAACCTCTGGGGGCTTTCACCTGGGTTTCTTCTGTGGTGGTCACATGCCATACTAATGGTAAGATAAAACTTTGAATTGACCTCTAGATATGAATAACAGCATAATTTTGAATAGCTTCCACTCCCAAATATTTCTGAAATGTGGGTCTTGTGAAAAAGGCTAAGTAAATTTCTACTATTGATCGTCCTTCTCCATATCACCATAGTCTCCTACAACCTGAAAGTATGATTTTCACAGCTTTCATTACTCATGATTGTTGTTTTCAGTATAAAGGTGTGTTATAATTTCCATGAGATATCTTGTATGCGGACCCATTATCAAAGTTTCTGAAAAAGCAGGCACTAATTCTGTTTTGGAACTTATGGATGATGTGTTCACTAGTAACAGTTTGACAGCGGTTTTGTTACTGATATTTTAGTGCAATTTTTGACTAATAAAGCTAAAACGTCTTTTGAGACAGTTGATATTAGTCACAGAAAATCTTCAATCTATAACCCTTTTGGAAATAGTATGATTGAAAAGTTTAACTGAGCTCTGAAGGGTGCTGTTCAATTAACAATGAGTTCTGATGATGAATGGGAAATTCAAGTTTTGAAAACTGTGTGGACCTTTACAACTACAATAAATGGTGCCACAGGGTATTTGAGGTGATGAAGGGAAAAAGGGCTAGAACTAAAAGAAATCCTGTATGGTTGAGTAACTCAGATGGTGTAAACATTTCTATGGATGAAGTTAAGACCAACATTTTGACATCACATTAATTTTGTAACATTCATCATGATAATTAACATGTAGCCAGACCAGTACACATTGCAGTGTGGCAGTGGCACAGAGGGCACACATCAAGGAAGGTACATAAAAGTGAGAGTCAAATTTCTGAGTTCCTCACAGTGACTGGAAATTTGCACAGTGTGATTAAACTGAATGATATTAAGATGTTTAACCAGAAAAAGATAGCTGTAGTTTCTATCGGAATAGTGTAAAATCTGATTGGAAATCAGAATTAATTTGAGGAGGATTTTTTTGTGTACTTCAGATTTATGAGCGTCACTACTCAGTCATGTGATAAGTTGAGGAACTCTCTCCTCACACACCAGTAAAGGCTTTAATAGTCACTCATTGCGTCGAAAGTGTTGACAGAGCAAGATTTTGCAGAGACTCTTCACTCAAAACTTCTAGAATCTGAAAAGGGTGTATCACTAGCGGATCCTAAGCTGTTTGAAGAACACCACTAAGAGAAAGAAGCCCAGTGTTTTTGGATGAGGAGCTAGTCTATTCCTTTCAGGACAGCTGGATTTCTTCTGCCACCTGTCATGAGCATTCCAAATTCTCTTGACATAAGCTAACAGTCTGAAGCTGGAGAGATTGAGTTGCAGTTAGCCCAGAGGGTGATTTAGATACTGTAGAGGGGAAGACTCAACTCAACAGGAGTTTGAAACATTTTCCCTTGTAAAGAGACAGCAAAAGACAGACCAATGGTGCTCTCAGGATTATCAGCACTCTCGCCCCCCCTCCCTATCCTTTCTCCCAAAATCTTCTGAAGCACCCTCAGGAAGAGGGGGATCATTGGCAAAGCATATAGGAGACCCTGTGACAAAGGAATTGACAAGGCATTAACTGCCTATGCCTGAGCACAATCGACTTCCGAACTTAAGGTCAAAAGCATTGCATTCTGTGAAGATACAAAGATGTCTTTTGAGGGTGTTCTGAACAGGAGACAAATCTGCTTGATGGAAGATGGAACAGCACTGAGGAAGGGAGGTTGCATCTTAGACTGTCTTCCTGAAAACTTAGTGCCCCTTGGATGTACAATGCCCTCAGGGAAAGGAGGTGAGCTTCCACTCAGGAAATATCTATGTTGCCACTAGATTAAGCTGAGAACTCTTTGTCCCCGCCCAGTGATTTCAGGTAGTATCAAGCCTCTTGACTGTCTGTCTAAACCATCAGACTCTTCCTCTTCAACTGAGAGTGATAGACAGTTGCTTTCAGTACCACAGCCAGTTTTCTCCAGTTGGAAAAAAGTACTCTGTGGGACCATTATCCTGTGCATTCCATATTCCCCACGGTAGCCCCCCCAGGCCCAAAAGGGTGACATGTTGTCAACTGGCATGGGGGAAGAACTCGAAAATTGACCCCTATACTCGGTCTGCATAAACACCAACTCGTATCCTGAACAATTAATGGCATGATTTTAGATCAAATCCAGAACAAGGAACCACTGCAGTCATGATTGACACCAATCCCTGGATTTTCAACCAAAAGCTTGCTGATCTAGAGGGACAGGACAATAGAATTTAAGGTTCGACTGGAGCGACTCAATTCTGTTTTGTGGAAGAACCACACACCCCTTTTGTGTTTCCAAGTTGTTTCCTATGCACTATGTGACTTGGGTCGGTGTCAAATGTGACATCATGATGTTCGACTTGAGGCCCTTGAACTGCTGAAGAAGATTGGTTGTCACCATAACTTCCTGAGCCTTGGAAAAAGAGAAAGCACAGATTAATCAATCATTCAGGCAGGGGAAAATACAGAAACCTCTAAGTTGGCACAGGTGTCAATACCTTTGTAAAGGTCAGTGTTAATGTTGAAAGATTAAAAGTGCAGAGCATGAAACTGGAAATGATTTCCATCTACACAGAATCTTAGGAATGTTGATCCTTGGAGTGGATCGGAACATGGATGTAAGCATCTTCCAAGTCGTGTGTAGCCGGAATATTAAACTCTTTTATCAAATGAATTACTGTCTGCCACAATATCATATGGACTTGGTCCAGCTGTACAAACTTGTTTAATTCTTTTCAATCCAACTTCATGTGAAGAGAGCCATTTGCCTTTGCCACAAGAGGACTGAATAGAAACCCTCTCTGTGATGGAATGGGAGAACTATTGCTCTTCTCATAAGTAACATCTTGACTGTGGATAACACTGATTCTCTCTTTAGTTGGTCCCTTTGCAATTGTGTGGGTTTGAAACATGGGAGTAGAGGAGAGTATCCGAAAAGTATTTGATAACCTTCCTGAATTATTAAGAGAACATAATGATCTGTTATATATGCAGTCCTTTGCGGAAGATACAGCTTCAGTGTCGCTCCTACTTCCAAACAGTCAGTTTTGCTTTGAGTTCTTATCGGATTGCCCTTGTGGTAGGACCTGTTGGTAAATGCGCCTCCCCATCCTTGAGCCTGGCCACAAAAGAGAAAAGGAGGGTACTTGTTGGTTTATGCACAAAATACATTCCCCTTAAAAACTGCAAAGGATTTTAATATTTTCTTCTCATCATTCATTCTCTGCACCATCTCATTATGAACCTCTCAGAAAAGCTTTGCTCCAGAGAATGGTAATTTTTTACCTAAAGACCACAAACCGTCTCCAACTTCCGAAGCTTCAGCCAAAGTTTTCTCCTTCCCTCTACTGCTGCACCAACAGACTATGCAGAGGCCCTTAGGTTGTCATAAGTGACATCAGAAAGGAATTGTGACGACGCTTCCATCTGGGCTAAAATTGCAGTCAGATCGGTAGTCTCCTAAATGCATCATATAGAACCTGAAAGTCCTTCAACAAGACTTGAAAGTATATGCAGCATAGAAACTAGCCCTTATCTCAAAGTTAGCCATCCCATATGATCTTATAAATGCAGAGTCAACTTTCCTGTCTGCTGTATCTGATAGACCAGACTCTTCTGATGAGAGAGATGAAAAGGAAGACATCTATGAGAGGACTGAGTTAACTTTAGGGACTTGAGGGAATCTCCCCTCAAATTGCTCAATTAAGTATCTTTTATTCAGAAACCGTGGAATATATTGTCCACACCATTGCAATCTTTTATTTCAATGTTGTTAATAACCTTGAGGAAAATAATTCCTCCTCATCTTGGGTTATTTTCTCAAACCCAAAACGTCTCCTATATGACTGAGCATATTAGAAAACGCCTTCCCCTGAATATATTTCCCCTTTTGATAAGTGTTTAAATCCTAATTCGGGTCCAATCTCTGCTTTTTAGTCAGAGTAACATTTATTGCAGAATTTACAACCTGCTTAGTAAACTGTTGCAGGTTTGTCCTGGAAACCTGGAGTATATCCAGTGCTTAATCTGAGCCGATTGCTGCTGGTGGGGGGGGGGCACAGCACTCATGTTTTTAGGGCTGGCACTTATTTTTACACATCAGACATTTACTGAGAGCAAGAGAGGGAAAAACACACAAAACAGAAAGACAGAGGAAGAGAAAGATGCAAAACCTATCACAAAGGGAGAAAGTTGGAACCTTCTATAGTAAGATAGAGGGCAAAGGGTGGTTGGTAATGAGGCAGGAGTTGGATTTAAGACTAAGCAACCTTATTATTTGGCACACTAACATTTAATTGCCCCAGCTGCGGGCTTCTGAGCTGAGCTTTGGGCACTGACACTCAGCCTTTCAAAAATTAAGCACTGAGGAACCTGCGTTAGTCCACAAGGGGTTGCTGGATCCCCGTTTAGATTTAAATTTTACCTTGCACTGTTTTATGTCGTGCTTGTTGCGCCTTGTCACCATGCCCCCAGACATGCCCCTCCTCTGATGCCAAACTCCAAATTCATTGACTTAGCGCATCTACGCTGCCTTACACCGGAGATAGTTTGCTCATGAATTTTTAGTTTCTTTGTACGCACTAGAGTGCGGTTTTGGAGTTTACTGGCTTCAAAGCGCTCTAGCAGCACCATATTATGAGGATTTTAGGGTCCATTTTGTTTTGCTTGTTTGATGATTGTCAGTTTTAAACCTTTTATTTTAGTTTAGACATGCCCCCTCCTCCGAGTCCAAACTACAAATTCATTGGCTTAGCAGCAGACGTGCCACTGCTGTCTCAAAGGCGTACCAAATGCAAGCCTATCTGTGCCCGTCCGCGGCCATATCACAACCAGCCCCAGCCCCCCTGCCTGCTTCACCCCAGAAACTATTACCATGCTGACTTACTCAAGGGAAAAACTTTTCACTCTTCATCTATTCAGTAAGAACCCCTCTTGTGCTACTCTCCACCCGCAGGCTGGTCTAAGCAACAGTATATGTTCCTCGTGTAACTTCATGCCTAGCAATTTCACAATCAAAGATATCTTTCCTTTGGACTCAATGAACACAAAGGAAACATTAAATACAAAGGCCTTCAGTCCAACCCTGTGTTAAAGCGGCGGTAATTCCGCCAACAGGCTGGCCGGAAACAAAAATGGGATTACGACTGTGGCGGAAACCGCCAACATAGACATCCACTTTAACACTGACTGCCACGGCAGTACAAACAAACAGCACGGCAGACACCGCCAACAGACAGACGGGAGACAATGTACCGCCCACCCTATCACAACACGCCTATCCACCACCTTTTCCGGGGCGGAACCAATGCGAATCAAAACACGGCGGAAACAGTACACAGAAGGGAAAACACTCACCTCTTCACACCCCACGAGGAACCATGACGCCATAGAGCCCGAATTGCAAATTGCAGATACTGCCCGTGATGGTCTTCCTGCTCCTCTATCAGGAGCTCCAAATACAGCGGTGATGTCCACGGTGAGTACTGCACCTACAACACAGGGGAGGGAAAAGAGAGTGACACACAAGCAATACCCCCACCCTCACCCACAACACCATACTCACAAATACATGCTGCAACATTACATATACACCTCCCTCCCCCTGGAAGAACGCAGGGACAAAAGGAAATGATTTGAACAAATGTAATCATGTGAAATATCATTATCAAAATGCAAAATACAGTATATACAATTATGTACACCAACTACACAAGTCCAGATAGTGCACCAATCATTGTCCGTGGACCACTGGGCCCAAAATGCATGGGCGAGGCCCACACATTATACGTGACTCCAAACGGAGAGAACACTGGAGGGGCATCACCTAGAAAATATACAGGCACCTCAGGGGGAGTGGGAGGGCGGCATCTCAGTCTGATGAACGCACGACGCCACTGCTCCACGAGGGGGCTCCATGCCCACTGCTTTATCCTGGGGAGTGCAAAGCCACAGTCTCTCAAGTCTTTTCAGTGGGTGGTTTGTCCACTGCTTTATCCTGGGGAGTGCAATGCCACAGTCTCTCAAGTCTTTCCAGTGGGTGGATTGCCCACTGCTTTATCCTGGGGAGTGGAAAGCCACAGACTCTCAAGTCTCACCAGTGGGTGGTTTGCCCACTGCTTTATCCTGGGGAGTGCAAAGCCACAGTCTCTCAAGTGGATAACAGTCTCCACTGGTTCTGGAGGGGGCTTTGTGCCCAGAGTGCTTCATCCTGCCAAAGACTGAGGTAGTGGATGCCTTTCTCCACTGGTTCTGGAGGGGGCTTGGTTCCCAGAGTGCTCCACGTGCAGTATGGCTGGGACAATACACTTGCCTGGGTGTGTGTGCCACGAGATTGCCGAGGTACAGGTAGCATGATATGCCATGGAGTCAGAGACATACCCCACACTACTGCGGCTTCGCATTCCATATGCAGGTGACAACTGTGATGACAGTGATGCTTCATGGAAGCTGCCCAGGGTCCTGGAACTCACCACCAGCCTTGGACGACTGGCCATGTCTGCAGTGGTGCCACTGTCTGAGGACGTCGCGGGCCGCTGGCGGTGCTTGCGGCGGTGTCAGTCGCGGCGGTGCCTGCGGCGGTGTCATTCGCAGCAGTACTGGCTGTGGGGTCTGTGGCAGAGGTGCTGGCTGCGGGGTCTGTGGTAGCGGTGCTGGCTGCGGGGTCTGTGGCGGCAGTGCTGGCTTCGGGGTCTGTAGTGGCGGTGCTGGCGGCGGGGTCTGTGGCAGCGGTGCTGGCTGCGGGGTCTGTGGCAGTGCAGGTGGCGTGTTCTCTGCCGTACAGGTTGGTGTTGACGTGGACAGAAAGTGTGACACTGGTCCCTCAGTCGGTGCCACCATGCCCTCTCCTGACCTACCCTTCAGTTTTTGGCCCTTCCCCACCTTTGATGGTGGTGCAGCTGTCATGCCACTATCCCCTTTCGTTTTCCCTGACCCCTTGGTGGCAGGTGTTTTCGGCTTCTCCCTCCAGGATGTGGGCACCTTTTTCACTTTGGCAGGTGGCGGAATGTCCTTGCCCTCGCTCCGTGGCACACTGGCAGCCCTGATGGTTGGCGCACTCCATGACCCCGCAGTTGCTGGCACCACTGTGCCTGGGGATGTGGTGGCTGAGGTGCTGGGCTGGGACCTGGAAAGCCTGGCCCTAGGGGAAGGACGGGGGGAGAAGTGTAGGGAAGAGGTCAATGTTAGCCAGGAAAAGTTTTTTAGACACACTGGGACGGGTAGATGGAGGGGGTTTGGGAGTGGAGGTAGAGGTAGTGGTTGTAGGAGGTGTACGTCTGCTGAATTTGGGTGAAGGTGCATGGGCTGGACGCTGTTGTGAGGTGGATGGCTGTTGGGTGGGTGTGTGCCTGCATTTGTGTACTTTGGGAGGAGGGCTTACTGACACAGGGGATGTGTGAATGGTAGTGGGGGTGGTGAGTGCACGTGAGCGGTGTGTGGTGATGGCCGTGCTGGTGATGGAGGTAGTGGCTGAGGATGTAGTGCATGCAGGTGTGAGTGGAGATGAGACTGGGAGGGAGGAGGGAGGAGGGAGACGTGGAGGAAGGGGACACAGTGGAGGCAGTGGATGTTGGTATGTTTGCATGGGTATGATGCTTGTGTGAGTGCCTGTGGGATGTGTGGTGCTTATGTTTGCCATGTCCACTCTTGTGTGTTGATGTGTCTGCATGCTGGTCTGATGGTGTGCTTGGGATAGGCTGAGGTACAGGGGATTGGGTCTGGGTGGAGGAAGTTGGAGGGGGAGGCTGGACACAGGGACAATGGCTGCCATCAGTGCTGAGGCCAGAGCCTGAAATGCTCTCTGTTGGGCTGCCTGGCCAGAATGAATGCCCTCCAGGTATGCATTTGTTTGTTTCAAATGTCCTCCTGGATGGCATTCAGAATTGTAGACTGCCCAACAGTGAGGGATCTCAGGAGGTCAATAGGCTCCTCACTGAGGGCAGCAGGGCTGACTGGGGCAGGGCCTGAGGTGCCTGGGGCGAAGGAGATGCCCACCCTCCTGGGTAAGCAGGCACGAGACACATTGTGAGGGGCTGCTGGTAGGGGGGGTGGCAGCTGTATCTGTTGATGCGGGGGGCACAGAGGGGACCGCAACCATAAGGGAGCTCCCATCAGAGGAGGAGTCCCTGTCACTGCTGTCTGCTCCTGTCCCCGCCGTGGAGCTCCCCTCGCCCTCCGTCCCACTGGTGGCTTCAGACCCAGTTGTTTCGCCCTCCAGGGCCAAGTGGGATGCAGCTCCCTCCTGCTCCAGTGCCAATGCTCCTCCGCCTGATGATGCTATTGCACACAAGAACAAGGAGACCACAAAAAAGGGGGTGGGGGATACAGGAGAAAGACATGTTCAGTGCATGCAACACCACTACCGTTGGCAGACACAACAGACACAGCAGCCCACTGCACTACACCATGCACTTATAGTTCCTCGATTAATCACATGCCGATGGGGTACAAGGCCTAAGCCCGATTGCTGTACACCTGGAAGTCACAGGAGCTTGACTAGGTGTAGATGGCACTAACCACTAGTGGGGTTGGGGTGCCACTGAGCCTGCCTCACAAGGGACCTTGCCTATTAAGCTCGCCCTGGCCTAGGGGAACCCACTGCCCACCTCCACCACCCAGACACCTCGTAATGCGCGCAGATTCAGCTGAATGAGAGTGTACTCACCCCCTTGTGGCTGCTGTGATGCCCTCAAGCGCCCATCCAACTCCGGATACGCCACCGCCAGGATCCGGAACATCAGGGGGGTCATGGTGCGACGGGCACCCCTCCCACGTTGGGAGGCCATCCCCAGGTGGGCCTCTGCCGTCTTCTTGCTCCCGTGGCGCAGGTCCTCCCATCTTTTACTGCAGTGGGTGCTCTGTCTGTGGTGGACCCCCAGGGTCCGGACGTCCTTGGCGATGGCACGTCAAATAGCCTTCTTCTGGTGGGCGCTGACATAGAGGAATAGTACAGGGGGAAGGAAAATCTTTACCAGTCCGGACCGTCATACTCATTGGCCCATGTTCCCACCCTTGCCCTGACGCACATACACTCACCGCCCGTACATGCAGGCCTCAGTCCCTCCCCATTTATCTTCCATCCACACCACTCCAAACAGGCATTGCCCAGGCAGCATGCTCACAGTGTACTCATCTGTTTGTCTGGAGGACTGTACAGTTGTGTGTGCTGGGGGAGGACCCCCATCCACTAGTTTCTCCAACTTCTCCGAAGTGCAGGCAGGGGCCATTCCCCAAACACATGAGCCATTGTCGCTTCCAGACTGAGGTCACAGCAGCACTTGCAGTGTAGGTCCTCTCCTGTTGAAGGTCAGATATCAAGTGAGTGAACAGACAGAAAATGGAGGTCACGTCCACGGTGGTGCGTACCCTCACCGCCGGCATACATCGTCATTGGCTCCTCGGACCCATATGGTCCAATGTTAACCAATGCTGGATTGCTCCGCGGTCTTCGACCGCCCACCGCGACGGTGTACAACGCCAGCATGGTTACCTCCTATCCCCTTGTTCCACCTTACAGGTCAGGCAGCCGCCATTTCAGGGGGCCACATGGCATCAATATTAACTGCATCACACCAATGTAGCCTTTAAATTCACACAGTTACAGGCACATAGCGGATTAATAAATGTGTGCAAATTACATTTTGTGATACCTCAGTGTTGGCTGACTCTCTGCTCGCTGTTCTCGTCCATAGAGCACGACTGCTGGGGCAGGTGATGAGATGGCGGCATCCTCCGGTGTACAGACCGCTAGTGGACCTGTCGACAATGGAAGAGAGACACATAATAGTCACCTACAGACTTGATCGTTCAACAATCCATGAACTGTGTGCCCAGTTGGATCCAGACCTGATGTCAGCTATCCGCCATCCAACAGGAATCCCCCCTCTAGTGCAGGTCCTGTCAGTACTCCATTTCCTGGCAAGTGGTTCCTTTCAAACAACAGTAGCCATTGCATCAGGGATGTCCCAGCCAATGTTCTCTAACGTGTTGCCCAGAGTGTTGTCTGCCCTGCAGAAACACATGCGCAGCTACATCGTGTTCCCTCAGGTGGAGGATTTGCCCACAGTGAAAGGTGACTTCTATGCCCTGGGACATATCCCCAACATCATAGGTGCCATTGATGGGACACATGTGGCCTTGGTACCCCCCCGCAGGAGTGAACAGGTGTACAGAAACCGGAAGAGCTACCATTCTATGAATGTGCAGATGGTGTGTTTGGCAGACCAGTACATCTCCAGTGTGAATGCTAAATTTCCTGGCTCAGTGCATGACGTTTAAATTTTGAGGAATAGCAGCATCCCTTATGTGATGGGGCAACTCCAGAGGCACCGTGTGTGGCTAATAGGTGAGGCCGAGGTCCCCACACAGTTTAAATAGGTGTCTGGGTATGGGAGAGTCCCTAAGGGTTAGTGTGTGTCTAACAGTTGTCCCTCCATATTTGCAGGTGACTCTGGTTACACCAACATGTCATGGCTTCTGACCCCAGTGAGAAATCCCGGGACAAGGGCAGAGGAACGCTACAATGAGGCACATGGGCAAACTAGGAGAGTGATTGAACGCACCTTCGGCCTCCTGAAGGCCAGATTCCGGTGCCTCCATATGACAGGTTGTCCTGTCTACTACTCACCAAAGAAGGTGTGCCAGATCATCGTGGCCTGCTGTATGCTGCACAACCTGGCTTTGCGACACAAGGTGCCTTTTCTGCAGGAGGATGGGCCAGGTGGTGGTCTTGTGGCAGCTGTGAAGCCTGTGGACAGTGAAGAAGAGGAGGCAGAAGAAGAGGATATCGACAACAGAAACAACAAAATCATGCAATACTTCCAGTGAGACACAGGTAAGAAAATGTCACTGCCTCCCACATCTCATACTATTGTTGGAGCTAACATAAGTCTGTCATTTTCACTCAGTCTATGGACCCTGACTTGTCACTTTGCCTTTCCATTTCACAGATGTGGGTCCCACTTTGTGCCCTCTGCTATATTTCCTCCAGCCCTACAGCTGTGTTACATCGGTATGTGAACAAGTAAATTGACATTGCTATATTCCATGGTTATTGCAATTACACGTTTGTGAAAGCACAGACTGACTCCAGATTGTTTTGTGATTGAAGTGTGTTTATTTCTGTGCAAATAAGCGGAGGGGGTTGGAAAATGGGCAGGGGTGATGGTGGAGGAATGTCCATGGCAGAGTCTAGTCTATTTGTTTCACAGGTGCATTGTCCAAAGGGGCAGAGGAAGTGGAGCAATGGCAGTTTAAGGATGGACAGGATGACAAAGTGGGACAGAAGGGTGACATTCAGGGGGGTCTTATTTCCTGGCGGGGGTCTTGGCAATGTCTCTGTCTTGTTCCTGGATCTCAGGGACCTTTTGCGGGGTGGTTCTCCATCTGCAGCGAGTGGGGTGCTGGTGTCGTGTTCCTGTGGCGGTGCCTCCTGTCCAGTAGCGCCGGAGGAGGTGGAGGGCTGTTAATCGTCCAGGCTAGTGTCAGGGGCCCCTTGTTGTGCCATGGTGTCCTTCCTGGTGTTGACAAGGTCTTGCAGCACCCCTGCAATGGTGACCAGGGTGTTGTTTATGGACTTCAGGTCCTCCCTGATCCCCAGATAGTGTTCCTCCTGCAGCCGCTGGGTCTCCTAAAACTTGGCCAGTACCGTTGCCATCTTGTGGAGAGTGGGTTCCCTGGGCCTGTCCTCCCCCTGTCGCACAGCAGTCCTCCCAGTTCCCTGTTTTCCTGAGCCTCTGTCCCCTGAACCGTGTGCCCACTGCCACTGCCCCCAAGTCCCAGATTTTCTTGGGTTGGTGGGTTTGCCTGGGTTCCCTGTAGTGGTGGACACACTGCTGATTGACGTGTCCTGGGGACAGAGGGACGGGCCCGCTGGGTGAGTGCTGTGCTGGTGTTTCATGAGGGAAAAGGCTCTGTGGTGGCTTGTGACAGTGTCAGGGAAACCAACTGTCCCGAGGTCCCTGATGGGCCGGGCTGGTCATCTTGATCCAGTTGTGCAGAGCTGCTGTCATCATTGTGGGTCTCTTCTGTGGGGGGACTGGATATGTCTGGTACCTCCTGTCTGGTGACGTTGGGTTGGGGTCCTGCAGGGGTATGAAGGCATGATTATTGCATCTACGTGTGCCATCGTGTGCAATAGGTGAGTGACCCTGTACTCCAGTGCTTACATTCTTGTCTTGGTCCTTGTGTGATATTTGGTTTGGGATCTGTGTAGGTATCTGTAGTGGACATGCTTTAGTGATGGGTGTCCGTGCTTTGGTGTTGCATGCAGGGCTTGGTATTGGGATGGGTGGGTTGTGATAGTGGGGCATATGTGAGGTGTTGGAGTGATGGGGGTGAGGGTGGGAGTATGTGATGGCATGCAGGTAGGGTGGGGGATATAATAGTAAAGATTTGACTTACCAGAGTCCAGTCCTCCTGCTACTCCTGCGAGGCCCCCAGGATGCAGTATTGCCAAGACCTGCTCCTCCCATGTTGTTAGTTGTGGGGGAGGAGGTGGGAGTCCAACGCCAGTCCTCTGTACAATCTGGTGTCTGGAGACCACGGAACGCACCTTCCCCCGTAGGTCGTTCCACCTCTTCTTGATGTCATCCCTTGTCTTGGATGCTGTTCCACTGCGTTGACCCTGTCGACGATTCTGCGCCATAGCTCCATATTCCTTGCAATGGAGGTGTGCTGCACCTGTGATCCGGATAGCTGTGGCTCTACCCGGATGATTTCCTCCACCATGACCCTGAGCTCCTCCTCAGAGAACCTGGGGTGTCTTTGAGGTGCCATGATGTGGTGTGGGTGCTGTGTGAGGTGGTGTGTGTTGTGATGTGTTGAGAGGATGTGTTGTTATGGGTTGTTTGAGGTGCGCGGATGTTGTGTAAGTGATGGTGTTGTGTGTCTGTGGATGCTGGTGTTGTTTATGGTGGTGTCTCTCTCTGGCGTGGTTTCAGAATTCTGGTAGTGAGGGTTTGTGGGTGATGTGGGTGTGTGTTTCATATTGGATTGGGTGTGTGGGTGTGGTGTGTGTATGTGTCAGGTGTGTGTATTTTGAATTGTCGAATGTGGTTGTGTTTTGTAAATGTGTGTGTATTTTGAGCGCGGCGGTGTGTACCGCCTATGGAATACTGCGGTTGAAAGACCGCCGCGTGGATTCGTGGGTCTTGATAGTGTGGGCGTATTCCTGTTGGCGTGACGGTGTCGGTTTTGTTATCACCAGTTTATAACTGACCTTTGGTGTGGCAGACTTGTGTGGGTGTCTGGATTATGGCAGATTCCGAGCTGTGGGTCGTAATAGCTGTAGCGGAATTCCGCGGCCGCAGCAGTATGTTGGCAGTCTTCTGCACGGCGGTAAGTGGCATTTACCGCCACGGTTGTAATGAGGGCCAAAGTCTTTACAATGCACTCTAATAAACACAAGGTTATTGGTAAAACACAGGGTAGAATTTAATGACTTTATTGATAAAAAAAAAAAAAAGATCTAGCTCTCATTACCGAAAAGCGAGCGCACCCCTCGCCAGGGCCAGATCTCACTGTCGCCCTTCCTATGAGTTATCCTATTTATAGATTAGATTGTCCTAACAAACAAGGTGGAGGTCTTGCTATTGTTTATGACAACCATGTTACTACCACCTTCTCTCCCTCTCCGTACAACACAGTCTATGAAGCTCTCTTTTAAAATTGGACTCAATCCGAAAAATATCTTCAGTGGCCTTCTTATCTATCGGCCACCGAGTCCTAGATTTCCATTTGCCCAAAAACTCAGTCTTGGTCTAGAATCGAGATTTAATACCACAAACTACAAGGTACTTGCTGATGTACATCTTTACCTAGATGACTGTTCACACAGACTCAAAGTTATTATTAGTTGTTATAAGACACCATGGCCAGCCTAGGTTTAAATAAGATAGTTTGGGACCCCACTCATGTGGCAGGACACACCCTTGATGGTATTTTCACTGACAACCCCCTGGTAAAATTTCAAAAGGTCTTACCACGTTCATGGCCTGATCACTTAGCGGTAATGTTTGATATTCCACCCACTGAACACCTCTCTCAACACTACCGCACAGAACCAAAAGTATATGGCCATGGCATAAATTAGACTCCACTAGTTGGAGATCTGTCCTTACCAAGACTAAACCGAACTATGCTGATAATTTAGACCAGTGGTTCCCAACCTGTGGTCTGCAGACCCCCAGGGGTCCGTGACACATTCCCAGGGGGTCTGCAGGCCTGGGCTTGGAGGAAGGCACTTCTCCAGCTGGGGCCTCTGACAAACATGTGCGTGCCTGTTTTCATATTTATTACTTCCTTTGTTGAGCAGTTTTAAATGCACTGCAAAGCTCCTTGTACTGCAAAAATAAAAGCGTCAAGCTAACTCAAGTGATTCATGTATCTGCTGGAGAGAGATGGGAGTTTTGTGCAGTGGCAGTTTTGACTCAAAGGTAGCGCAGATGGTTAATATGCCTGCTGCAAAGAATGAGTATCACACAAAGAATAGTATTTTATGTGCATGACACAGTGGGTTACTGCTTTTGTCACAGAGATTCTTTTGTTACTATGCAGTTCATAATCGTAATCTAGCACAGTGAGCTGTGGACTGCCATCGAAGACCTGCATGCAAACCGCATGGCACAAATTAGAAAGTTGTTTTTTTCCTAGTCTTTCATTTTCCTTATGCTGCTAAAAAAGGTTTACTTGTGTAGAAATAAATTCTTATTGCTAACGCAGTGATTAATTTGTGCTTGTTGTTTCCGGTGCTGAGCACCGGCATTTATTTATGAGGGCTGGGGCTTATTCTCTGCCTCAAGCATTTGCTGCAAGAAAAATACATATATGGGAAAAACAGAGGAGGAGAAAAACGAAAAAGCACCACAAAGGGAGAAAGTAGAAAGCTGCTAGAGTGAACTGAAGTGGCAGGGAGTGGCTTTATATGGATTGAAGAGTCCCATGATGGCTTCAGGATTATGCTGCCTCAGTATTCCGTGTACCCACATTTAATTGCAGCAGCCGTGTGTTTAAGAGAAGGGCTTTGGGCACCGGCATGTTTTTATTTACAAATTAAGCACTGTGCTAATGTCATTGCTAATCACTGTGCTGGGTGTTCTGAATCCTAAGTTTGTGCTTCTCCAGACCAAGCACTCTTAGAAAATGCCTACCAGTGTGGATGACCTGTGAATCCTACACCTTGTAGTCCCCTGTAAAGTGCCCTGACACCCTACAGTGGTATGACAGGTGCTATAAAACAAATGAAGTACATGTGACACAGAGGCTAGGGAGAGATGAGAGGCCCTTATGGTTTACTTCCTTTCCCCTTCACGTATTTATGTGAAAAAGCTTTCTCAGATCTTGCATGCCTCAAAAATAAAAACAGAAATCACTCCGGAAATGTAGAATCTGACCTGAGGATTCACCTTTACTAAATACAACCAAACATTGAAAAGGTAGTTGCCAAGATGCAGCGCCAACCTTCCCAATAAAATGTTTCGATTTTTGCATATTTTTTCAATATAAAACAATTTTATCTTTAGTAATTTGAGTATTTGTTTGGTGTGTACTTGTTATATTTTTTGCAAATTATTGTTTTAATGTTTGAAAATTAAATCGTACAAATTCCTGGGGGTCCCCAGCTTCCAGTAATGATTCATTGGGGGTCCTCAGGAGTCAAAAGGCTGGGAACCACTGATTTAGACATAACAATCGCTAATTATCATTCCTGGTTTGACAATGCTGTTGACAAACTAGTCCTCAAGATTAAATTAAAAATGCACAGATCAATACCCTCGGAACCTTGGTATTCGGACAGGCTCAAAAATCAAAAAGATTTAGCCATAGATTAGATCGACAATGGAGACAGCACTATAACACTGAAGATAAAGATATGTATAAAACATCCCAAAAAAATTATAAAATCATGATTTTCAAAAAACAATCTTCCTTCTATACCCAAAAAATTTAAACCACCAAAGACCCAACAAAAGAACTCTTTAAAACAGTGAAATTGCTTTCTATCATTTCAGAAAATAGAAACTCCCATGCTAGTCAGACATTTTGTAATGCACTTGCCTCCATCTTTCAGCAAGTTCCCGATACATTCTCAGAGTATCTAACTAATATCTTTAATTACATGTTTCATGCAGGGTATTTACCAAAAGTCTGGAAGGGAGCCTCGGCGGAGTTGCAGGGGTGCGACGGGTGCAGTAGCACCCGTCGCGATTTTCACTGTCTGCAAAGCAGACAGTGAAAATCTTAATGGGGCCCTGTTAGGGCCAGTGGCATGGGCAGTGCAGGGGCCCCCAGGGGCCCCACGACACCCGTTCCCGCCATCCTGGTTCTGGCGGTGTAAACCGCCAGAAACAGGCTGGCGGGAAGGGGGTCGGAATCCCCATGGCGGCGCTGCATGCAGCGCCGCCATGGAGGATTCTCCAGGCCAGGGGAAATCTGGCGGGAAACCGCCGGATCCCCTTTTCTGACCGTGGCTTTACCGCCGCGGTCAGAATGGCCCTGGAAGCACCGCCAGCCTGTTGGCGGTGCTTCCGTTGCCCTCCACCCTGGCGGTCATAGACCGCCAGGGTTGGAATGAGGGCCTATGCTCCTTAGATGCAAAAAAACATTGTAGTTTCTAAATATAGGAAATCTCATGGGGAGGCAAACGTTTTATTGCTGGAACATCTAAGCTGTGGAATTCTCTTCCTCTCAAGCTGAAAGAACTGCCCAGTCTACATTTTAGGAAAGCCCTTAAAACATGGCCTTTTGATCGTTAACGTACTTCTTTCTAGTTATGCCAAAGGTGTCAGGAAACAATCATAGTCCCAACTGACTGCCTCCAGTAAGGCAGTGCCAAGACACCCTTGGGTATATGAGCGCTCTACTGTATAAAACCTAATAACATAACATAACGTAACAGTATATCATCCTCCTCCATAGCTTCCACATTCAGAAGCTTTGCAGCCTTTGCACTGAGATACAGCTGCAACTTCCTTATTTGTACTTGGAATTCCAGCAACCAAGTCTCACTAAAAGCAAGATTTGGAAACTGAGATAACCAGCATGCAGCCTTCCCAGTTTTCTGGGCATGAACAGACATTCTGCCAGGCACAGGAAACCCAATTTGGTTCTTGAATTGCTCTGTGTGGTGTAGTGGAATGCTGAGGGTGGCATGCCAGGAGGTTATGAGATGGAAAGCACTTGCTGCAAGATGACAGTTGGAGAAGAAGAGCTGTTGGATGAGGTGCTAGAATAAAGCCCACCTACCTTATCCGCTTGCCGTGTCATCATTGTTGGTCAACATCACAAATCTGGGGACGAGGGGATGAGATCAGACTATGTAGACACAGCTGGACACCTCAACAAAGCGACTCGCTGACTAAGTGACGGGTGGTTTCCAGGGATGACCTTATGCCCACTCCGTTTCTCTAATGGGAACTGCCAATGGCCGAGAAGCAATGTGATCCTGGAAATGACTCCACAGCCCAAGAGACTGGATTTTGTTGCTGGTAAAAAAATGTAAAGCCTGGCGTGTATGTAGTAGGACTGTGTTATCGCAGTTTGAGTTCAGCGTGCGGAGGAGTGCTGTTGGATAAGGTGTTAGAACAAAGCTCCACCTACCTTTTCTGCTTGCCGTGTCATCCTTGTTGGTCAACATCACAGCCTGTCTGCAACGCACTCTTGTGCCCTCTCTGCCCCAGCCTCGCACATGAGCGGGGAGCACCACCATGGGCAGAAGGGGGTTGGCACCGATTTCCCAGCAAAGCAGTAAGCGAATGTAAATAAACATAAATATTTGAAAGCCACACTATAATAATGAATTAGCGTGGCCTTCATTGTTGCTGACCAGGAAACAAAACAAGACATGATGGAAGTGTGAGAGGAGTTTATGTCAATGAAGTTCATGGACAGCAAGGGGAGACTAACGTGGTGTAAGACTGTCGTTGGGGGGGCAAGGCCACCTTATTCCGAAATGAATGTGATGTGGGGACCTTTGAGGAGGTAATTCGTAATTCTGACGAAATGCAAGAGTTCACAACAGCGTGCAACACTCAAGAAATGGAGTCAAGCCAACGATTACAATGAGTAATTGTGTGGGAAGTGCCAGGAATTGGTGTATTCATTAAAAGTATAAAATAATTTTACACTTATTTAGGGCACTTGAGGAGAGAAAAAATACCCTAGTCACAAATGGAAAAAAACAAAATTCTATGTAATGTCAGCAGTCACTATAATGATAGTGACTGACTGTTCTGTGGAGACTGAGACTGGCTCTGAAAGAGACACATAGGGGGTCATTCTGACCCTGGCGGTCGGTGATAAAGCGGCGGCCAACTCGCCAACAGGCAGGCGGTCAAAAAAAAGGAATTCTGACCCTGGCGGGAACCGCCAACACAGCCCGCTACTTTAACACTCCGACCGCCATGGCGGGACAGACAAACAGCGCAGCGGTCACCGCCAACAGGCAGGCGGCAGACAATGTACCGCCCACCCTATCACAACTCACCAATCCGCCACCTTTTCCGGGGCGGGAGCCCCGCCGATAAAAACACGGCGGAAACAGACTACGAACGGGAAAACGCTCACCTATACACACTCCACGAGGAATCTGGACAGCATGGAACCCGAATTACACATCCTACCAGCTATTGTCTACCTGCTCATCTACCAGGAGTACGAACGCCGGCGTAGATGACAACGGTGAGTACTGCACCTACGACACAGGCGAGGGGGGAGGAGGAAAGCTTACGGGCACACACATGCGCCATACACCCACCCCCCCACCACAAATACCTACACCCCAATGCCGAGCAACAAGCCAGAGTGACACCACCCAAACCCCCCGGAATAATGCAAAGACACAATTAAAATGATCTATAAAATATATGTATAAATAGCTCCATTGAAGGTATGGGAAATATGCTATATAAAAGATACAAAAAGAAGGAATGAACACAGTCAACAATATATACATAGGCAATAAGTCCTGCACATTCCGTCAAAGTTCCATAGTCCGTGGGCCAATGTGCACAAACACATGGGCAAAGCCCACACAGGAGACCAGATACCATTGGAGAGAACACTGCTGGGGCATCAGATGATAAAACTGCAGGCACCTCAGGGGGAAGGGAAGGGGGGGCACCTCAGCCACATGAGTCCACAACGCCAGATCCACGAGGGGCTTCCATGCCCACTGTCTCATCCTGGGGAGTGCAAAGCCACAGTCTCACAAGTCTCTACAGTGGGTGGCTTGCCCACTGTACAATCCTGTGGAGTGCAAAGCCACAGTCTCTCAAGTCCCTACAGTGGGTGGCTTGCCCACTGTCCCATCCTGGTGAGTGCAAAGCCACAGTCTCTCAAGTCTCTACAGTGGGTGGATTGCCCACTGGACCATCCTGGGAAGTGCCAAGCCACAGTCCATCAGATGGATTACCGACTCCACTGTTAATGGAGGAGTCATGGTGCCCAGAGTGCTTCCTGAAGCCCGGCTCGACACAGAACCGGCACTGTCAATGGGCCAGCGGTGCTTGAGATGAAGGCCCCAGCGGAGCGGTGCTTGAGATGAAGGGCCCAGCGGAGCGGTGCTTGAGATGAAGGGCCCAGCGGAGCGGTGCTTGACAGGAAGGGCCCAGCGGAGCGGTGCAGAGACGGCGGGGCCCAGCGGAGCGGTGCTTGAGACGGCGGGGCCCAGCGGAGAGGTGCTTGAGACGGCGGGGCCCAGCGGAGCGGTGCTTGACAGGAAGGGCCCAGCGGAGCGGTGCTTGAGACGGTGGGGCCCAGCGGAGCGGTGCTTGACAGGAAGGGCCCAGCGGAGCGGTGCAGAGACGGCGGGGCCCAGCGGAGTGGTGCTTGAGATGAAGGGCCCAGCGGAGCGGTGCTTGAGATGAAGGGCCCAGCGGAGCGGTGCTTGAGATGAAGGGCCCAGCGGAGCGGTGCTTGACAGGAAGGGCCCAGCGGAGCGGTGCTTGACAGGAAGGGCCCAGCGGAGCGGTGCTTGAGACGGCGGGGCCCAGCGGCGCGGTGCTTGACAGGAAGGGCCCAGCGGAGCGGTGCAGATGGGGGGGCCCAGCAGAGGGGTGCTTGAGACGGCGGGGCCCAGCGGAGCGGTGCTTGACAGGAAGGGCCCAGCGGAGCGGTGCAGAGACGGCGGGGCCCAGCGGAGCGGTGCTTGACAGGAAGGGCCCAGCGGAGCGGTGCAGAGACGGCAGGGCCCAGCGGAGCGGTGCTTGAGATGAAGGGCCCAGCGGAGCAGGGCTTGAGATGAAGGGCCCAGCGGAGCGGTGCTTGAGATGAAGGGCCCAGCCGAGCGGTGCTTGAGATGAAGGGCCCAGCGGAGCGGTGCTTGAGATGAAGGGCCCAGCGGAGCGGTGCTTGACAGGAAGGGCCCAGCGGAGCGGTGCTTGAGACGGCGGGGCCCAGCGGAGCCGTGCTTGACAGGAAGGGCCCAGCGGAGCGGTGCAGAGACGGCGGGGCCCAGCGGAGCGGTGCTTGAGACGGCGGGGCCCAGTGGAGCGGTGCTTGACAGGAAGGGCCCAGCGGAGCAGTGCAGAGACGGCGGGGCCCAGCGGAGCGGTGCTTGAGATGAAGGGCCCAGCGGAGCGGTGCTTGAGATGAAGGACCCAGCGGAGCGGTGCAGAGACGGCGGGGCCCAGCGGAGCGGTGCTTGAGATGAAGGGCCCAGCGGAGTGGTGCTTGAGATGAAGGGCCCAGCGGAGCAGTGCTTGAGATGAAGGGCCCAGCGGAGCAGTGCTTGAGATGAAGGGCCCAGCGGAGCGGTGCTTGAGATGAAGGGCTCAGCGGAGCGGTGCTTGAGATGAAGGGCCCAGCGGAGCGGTGCAGAGACAGCGGGGCCTAGCGGGGCCCAGCGGGGCCCAGCAGAGCGGTGCTTGAGGTGAAGGGCCCAGCAGAGCGGTTCTTGTCCCGGCGGGCCCCTGTTCAGCGGTTCTTGTCCCGGCGGGCCCCTGTTCAGCGGTCCTCCTCCCGGCGGGCCCCTGTTCAGCGGTCCTCCTCCCGGCGGGGCCCTGTTCAGCGGTGCTCCTCCCGGCGGGGCCCTGTTCAGCGGTGCTCCTCCCGGCGGGGCCTTGTTCAGCGGTGCTTGTCCTGTGTGTCTAGGGAGCCAGACCTGGGCAAGACTTCCTGCTCATTCGCCATCTGAACTTGCAGTTGCAGGGCCCTCATGTGATGGAGTCCTGGGCCCGTGGGTGTCGTCCGTCACAACCGGAATGGGGCTGGTGGGTCCCTCCTGGGCAGCTCGCCTGCTGCCTGACTTCTCCGCCCTGCTGCCCTTGCCCTCCTTCGCTGAAGCTCTGTGGCCCTTGCCTCCCTTGGATGATGTGGCAGGTGACGGGGCAAGGCTACTGTTCTTGGTGGCAGCCGTCTCAGTCTTGTCGCGCCGGGCCTTTTTCCTTTTTGTCCTCTTCCCAGGGGGTGGGCTGGCTGTCCCCTTGCTGCTGGCCGATGTTCCTGCCCTAGGATCTGGTGGACTCCAATAGCCCTGCACTATGGTCACAGTAGATGCAGGGCTGGTGGTGGCTGAGGTGCTTTTTTTACTCTTACCAGATGGAGGGGGTGGGTCAGTGATTGGAGCGAGCTCAAGGTTGGAAAGGAAAAGGACTTTGGAAGGACAGGGACGGGAAGGTGTAGTGGGTATGGGAGTGGAGGAAGAGGATGTGGTTGTAGGAGAGTCAAGTGTGCTGTCTTTGGGTGCAGGTGCTTGTGACGGAGGCTGTCGTGAGGTGGATGGCTGTTGGGTGGGTGGCTGCCTGCGTTTGTGTGGTTTGGAAGAGGGGGTGACAGACACACTGGGAGAGGACACAGGGGACGTGTAAATGGCAGTGGGGGTGGCGACTGCACGTGTGCGGACTGTAATGGAGGGTGTGCTGGTGATGGAAGTACTGGCTGATGGTGGTGTGCATGCAGGTGTGAGTGGAGACGTCACAGGGAGGGAGGAGGGAGATGAGGAGGTGGGGGACACAGAGGTGGTAGTGACTGTTGGCATGTCTGCATCTGGATGTTGCTTGGGTGAATGCTTGTGGGATCTGTGGTGCTTAAGTCTGGATGAGCTGCCCTTGGGTGTAGAGGTGTGTGCAGGCTGGTCTGATGGTGTGGATGGGATAGGCAGAGGAACAGGAGACTGGGACTGGGTGGAGGGAGTCAGAAGAGGGAGGCTGGAGACAGGGACAATGGCTGCCGTCAGTGCTGAGGCCAGAGCGTTGAACGATCGCTGATGGGCAGCCTGACCCGAATGAATGCCCTCCAGGTATGCATTGCTCCGATGCACCTCCCTTTCTACACCCTGGATGGCATTCAAAAGGGTAGACTGCCCAACAATGAGTGTCCTGAGGAGGTCAATGACCTCCTCACTGAGGGCAGCAGGGGTAACTGGGGCAGGGCCTGAGGTGCCTGGGGCGAAGGAGATGCCCGCCTTCCTGGCCGAGCGGGCACGGAGCGAAGGCTGAGGGGCTGCTGGGAGGGCGGGGCTGGTGCGCTGGGTGGCGGCTGTACCTGTTGTGGCGGTGGGCACGGATGTTGCCGCCACCGCTAGGGAGCTCCCTTCCAAAGATGTGTCGGTGTCGCTGACGTCTCCACGGGTCCCCGTTGTGGAGCTCCACTCGCCCTCCGTCTCACTGGTGTACTCGGAGTCTGTTGTATGGCCCTCCGGGGCCATGTGAGATGCAGCTCCCTCGTGCGCCGATGCCACTTCTCCTCCGCCTGATGATGCTAATGCACACATGAACAGGAAGACAAAGAAAATGGGGGGGGGAGAAATGAAGACAGATTGAGTGCATGCATTGGCAACACCGTTGTCGGAGAGGACAGACACAGAAGCCCCCTGAACTAGGCCGCGCAATCGGGGTACACTACTAAGTTATTGTGACTAGGCCTACAGGTCTATGGACGACAAATGCACACATGGGTGAGGCCGGACCATGGATAGCTGTACTTGGCACCCTACAGAGGTGGGGGGCGGGGGCACAGGGCCGTGTCTAACGGAGGGGCCTAGCCTACAGAATGCGCCCTGGCCTGGAGATAGCCACAGCCCTCCTCCCCCACCCAGACACCTTCACTGCGCGCAAAGATAGCAGAATGTGCTGATACTCACCCCCTTGTGTCTGCTGTGATGTCCTCACGCGCCCATCCAAATCGGGGTAGGCCACCGCCAGGATCCGGGACATCAGGGGGGTCAATTGGCAGCTGGCACCCCTCCTACGTTGGGAGGCCATCCCCAGCAGAGACTCGGCGGTCTTTCTGGTCCCGCGGCAGATGTCCTCCCACCTCTTTCGGCAGTGGGTGCCCCGTCTGTTGTGGACCCCCAGGGCCCGGACGTCCTTGGCGATGGCACGCCAAATGTCGATCTTCTGATGGGCGCTGACCTATGTGACATGTACAGGGTGGTAAAGGAAATCGCATCAGTTTTCTGCCTGGTCAATGTGAGTGGCCCCCCCTCCCCAACCTTGCCAGGTGGCACATGCTCTCATCTTTCGTGCGTTGCACTCCTCGTTCGCTCCCCTCCCCACCATCTTACATACACCCCACTCAACACAGGCATAGCCCATTCTATGTGCACCCTGTGTACTAACCTGTTGGACTGGAGGACCGTAGAGTAGCGCATACTGGGGGAGGACCCCATCAACAAGTCTCTCCAATTCTTCGGAAGTGAAGGCAGGGGCCCTTTCCCCAGTCGCAGCAGCCATTGTATCTCCCAGACCGAGGTCACAGCAGCACTTGCAGTATAGGTCCTCTCCTGTGGATGATCAGGTCTCGAGTGATTAATCAGATAGAAAATGGCGGTTACGCCCGCGGCGGTGCGTACCGCGGCGGTGCGTACCGCGACCGCCGGCGCACATCGTCATTGGCTCCTGAGACCCATAGGGTTCAATGTTAACCAATGCTGCTTTGTGCAGCGGTCTTCGACCGCCTACCGCCACGGTGTGCCACGCCAGCGCAGTGACCTCACATCCCACTGTCACACTTCACAGGTCAGGCAGCCGCCATTTCAAGGGCCCACATGGCATGATTTCTACTGCATCACACAGTCCTAGGGCTTGCATTGACACTCATACAAGCCTTTCAATGCATAGCGATTTGTGTACTGTGCAAGCTGTGTGAACGAACCTGTGGGTTGCTTGACTCTGTGCTCCATGTTGTCCTTCCTAGGCACCGTCCGCTGGGACTTGCGAGGAGAAGGATGAATCCTCCCGTGTACTGACCGCTGGTGGACCTGTCGACAATGGAAGAACGACATATCATACTTACATACAGGCTTGACAGAGCAACTATACATGAACTATGTGCCCAGCTGGAGCCAGACCTGTTGTCCCCCATCCGCCAACCCACAGGGATTCCCCCTCTGGTGCAGGTTCTGTCAGTACTCCATTTTTTGGCAAGTGGGTCTTTTCAGACAACAGTGGCCATATGATCTGGGATGTCTCAGCCTATGTTTTCTAAGGTTTTGTCCAGAGTGTTGTCTGCCCTGATGAAATACATGCGGAGCTACATTATTTTCCCTGAGGTGGGCGAATTGGCTACAGTGAAGGGTGATTTCTATGCCCTTGGACATATCCCCAACATCATTGGTGCCATTGAAGGGACCCATGTGGCTTTGGTTCCCCCTAAAGAAAGTGAGCAGGTGTACAGAAACAGAAAAAGTTATCATTCGATGAATGTCCAGGTGGTCTATTTGGTTGACCAGTACATCTCCCATGTAAATGCCAAGTTCCCTGGGTCAGTGCATGACGCGTATGTCATGCGAAATAGCAGCATCCCTTATGTGATGGAACAGCTACGGAGACACCGTGTGTGGCTAATTGGTGACTCTGGTTACCCCAACCTGTCGTGGCTACTGACCCCAGTGAGGAATCCCCGGACCAGGGCAGAGGAACGGTACAATAAGGCCCATGGGCGAACTAGGAGGATCATAGAAAGGACCTTCGGGGTCCTGAAGGCCAGGTTTAGGTGCCTGCATATGACAGGGGGATCCCTCATGTACTCACCAAAGAAGGTGTGCCAGATCATCGTGGCCTGCTGTATGCTTCACAATCTTGCATTGCGACGCCAGGTGCCTTTTCTGCAGGAGGATGGTCCAGATGGTGGTTTTGTAGCAGCTGTGGAGCCTGTGGAGAGTGAAGAGGAGGAAGACGACGGGGACGACACGGACAACAGGGATACAGTCATACAACAATATTTTCAGTAGCACACAGGTAAGAATCAGCCACCCCATTTTACATTTACTTAAGGCCTCATGCGTCTCCACTGTCTGTGTTTCCCCCCAGTTCCTGTTAACTGATTTGTGACTTTCCCTTCCCTTTTCAGAGCTGTGTGACCCACTGCCTGACTTCAGCTTTGTTTGCCCATGGACTAAAGCTTATTGAAATTGGTATGTTGTCATCACAAAGTAACTGGACATTATTGCACCGTTATGTGTAATACATTTGTTAAGAATACAACCAGACTCCTGTTTTTTTAAGTGCAATAAGTGATTTATTTTAAGTGCTACATATAGGTACATGATTGGGAAACGGTGATGGGTGGGGGTGGAGTAATGTCCATGGCAGAGTCCAGTTCTCAGTCGCACAGGTGCATTGTCCATATGCCTGGGGAAGGATGGAGCAGGGGCAGTTCAAGGTTGGACAGGGTGACAATGTGGGACAGTGGGATGACATCAGGGGGTATCTTAGGCTGGCGGGGGTCTTGCAATCCTACTCTGTCTTCTTGTGAGATCTCAGGTTCCGCTTGCGGGGTGGTTCTTCTTCTGCAGGAGGTGGGGTTCTGGTGGCCTGTCGTTGTGTGGGGGCCTCCTGTCCACTAGCGCCGGCAGAGGTGGTAGGCTGTTCCTGGCCTGGGCTAGTGACAGGGGCCCTTTGGGGTGCCACATGGTCCCGCAATGTGGTGACGATCTGGGTAAGGGCCACGACGATGGTCCCCATTGCGGAACCGATGTTCCTCAGTTCCTCCCTGAACCCCATGTACCGTTCCTCCTGCAGTTCCTGGATCTCCTGGAACCGGGCCAGTACCGTCGCCATCGTCTCCTGGGAGCGGTGGTATGCTCCCATGATGGAGGAGAGGGCCTCTTGGAGAGTCGGTTCCCCGGGCCTGTCCCCCGCCTGTCGCACAGCAGCCCTCCCAGTTCCCCTGTGTTCCTGGGCCTCTGTCCCCTGGACGGTGTGCCCACTACCACTGCCCCCAGGTCCCTGTTGTTGTTGGGGTGGTGGGTCAACCTGGGTGCCCTGTAGTGGTGGACACACCGCTGATTTACGTGTCCTGGAGACAGAGGCATGGGCCCGCTGGGTGGGAGCTGTGCTGGTGTTCCCAGAGGGGGTTGGGTCTGGTGTAGCCTGTGGCTGTCTGTGGGGAACCGACTGTCCAGAGGTCCCCGATGGGCTGGGCTGGTCATCTGGCTCCAGGGAGACAGAGCTGCTGTCATCGCTGGGGGCCTGTTCTGGGGGTGGGATGGACATCTCTGGACCCTCTGTGGCGGTGTGGTGGCGTTCGGGTCCTGCAGGGGTATAAAGGTATGGTTATTGCTTCTGTGTGTGGCATTTCGTGTGATGGGTGGGTGTCCGTTTACCCATGTGCAGGCATTTCCTTTTGGGGGCTTTTGTGAGGGTGGCTTGTGGGGGTGATGTGTGTGTGCAGTGGGCATGCTTTGGTGATGGGTGTCCATGCTTTGTGGTCGCATGCAGGGCTTGGTGTTGGGATGGGTGGGTTGTGATGGTGAGCCTTTTGCTAGGTGTTGGTGTGATGGGGGAGGGGGTGCGGGTGGGGGTATGATTTGGCATGCAGGTGGGGTGGGGTGGGAAGCAGTAGTGACGATTTGCCTTACCAGAGTCCATTCCTCCGCCTACTCCTGCGAGGCCCTCAGGATGCAGGATGTGCAAGACTTCCTCCTCCCATGCGGTAAATTCGGGGGGAGTAGGTGGGGGTCCGCCGCCAGTCTTCTGCACCGCAATGTTGTGCCTTGATACCATGGAACGCACCTTCCCCCGTAGGTCGTTCCATCTCTTCCTGATGTCCTCCCGATTGCGTGGATGCTGTCCCACCGCGTTAACCCTGTCCACTATCCTTTGCCATAGCTCCATCTTCCTGGCAATTGTGGTGTGCTGCACCTGTGCCCCGAAGAGCTGGGGCTCTACACAGACTATTTCCTCCACCATGACCCTGAGTTCAGCGTCACTGAACCTGGGGTGTCTTTGGGGTGCCATGGGGTGGTGTGGTTGAGGTGTGGGGTGGCGTTTGTGGTGATGAGTGTGGTGCGTGTGGTGGTGTGTGGTGTGTGGTGTTTGGTGCGTGGATTCTGTGTGGGTGATGGTGTTGTGTGCCTCTGTGTTGTGGGATTGTCTATTCTGTGCTCTCTCTCTAGCCTTCGTCAATAATTTCGGGTCGTAGGGGCTTGTGGGTGATGTGGGTGTGTGTTTTATATTGTGTTGGGTGTGTGGGAGTGGTGTTAGTATGTGTATCAGGTGTGTGTATTTCAAACTGACCAATGTGGCTGAGTTTTCTATGTGTGTGTGTATTTTGACCGCGGCGGTGTGTACCGCCAATGGAATACCGCGTTTGAAAGACCGCCGCGTGGATTTGTGGGTCGGAATGGTATGGGCGTATTTCTGTTGGCGTGACGGTGGAGGTTTGGTCATCGCAATTTTTGCGCTGACCTTTGGTGGGGCGGACTTTTGTGGATGTCGGGTTTTTGGCGGTTTGCAAGTTGCGGGTCAGAATGACCGTGGCGGTTTACCGCGGCCGTGTTATGGCGGTCTTCTGACCGGCGGTAAGCCCGTTTAACGCCGAGGTCAAAATGACCCCCATAATTGCTTGATAGCTCCCACCAAGGTGTCAGGTGTGATTAGACCTTGACAAAGAATAAACAGGAGCAAAGGAGAAGTGCAGAATCTTTAAATATTGGAGGCGAGCACAAGAGAGATCTGGAGCTTAGCGCGGTTGTCGCACGCTTGATTAATAGTTAACTGGACACATATTACAACAAAAGTATTGGAGTGGACAAAAGTTTATGGTGCAAGCAATGTGCTTTGTATGGTTCGAATGTTGATGTCTTGGCACATTAGGTTTGAAGAGAATCGAAAAGGATACACAAGTACACAGTTAAAACAAAATTCAAGGTTTGGCCAAATTGAGGTTCAAAGTGATGAATTAAAGTGGCATGTATATTTTGAGAATGTTATCACACCTAACATAGTTCAAACCATGCAGAGTTTCCAAAGGGCTCATGTCGCCTTAGCCTCAGCCCCTAGCTGGGAGAGTGGGCCCTCCTCTCCTACTATACTTGCAGCGCTAAAGATTAGTAATAAATGGGGGTTCCATTAATTCACAGTGGCCCTTACCTCGAACAGTGGAAGACCGAGATCCTTATTATTGGAAAGTGTTCAGACCTTGGAGACGTTTATGTATCATTGATGTTTTGTGTTTGATGAGTACTTGTCAACATTCTAAGATTCCATGGTAGCATGCTCCACTCATCCACCCATCTCCTTCCGGTTGAGTCAATAATAAACAGAGCTTTAGGGCCACCATAAAGTGTACAGGATGCCACGAATAGATGGTCCAAAGATCCTGGTGAATGAGGGTCCTGTTATGCAGTTATGATGGTCTGAAGTCTCACGCAACACATCAGCAAAACATTGTGAAGCAGGAAAAGCAAGATTAGCCTGTTGTTTTATACCGACAAGAGCACGATGCCCCCTCAGACATAATGATTCAAAAGATGCACTAAGTACTGATGTTCTTTGCAGAGGAGCAGACCCTGTTCTGTAGATTGAGACGTCATAACGTGACATTTCCAGCACCGCAGTGGTACAAGATAAACCCACGTCAGACTCCGAAGACAGGTGCCTGGAGACAAATGTCCATCACCAACCATAGGCATGCATTACATCTGAGACACCATAGCGGTCTTCGCATCAGCAGCCGAGAAGCAGGAAGAATGTAGGGATGGATAGGCAAGAAATGAGCAGGTACCAGAAAAAAATGAGATTTTGAAGGCCTAACTAGAAGGCTGAAAGCCGTCCTGCTTTTTCCTACGTTTTAGAGTACTTTCAGTTTTTAACAGTGAGTTTTGGGTGGGGGGGTAGGGGGGTTAATTAAATTATGTTCTGTCAAGCAAAAAACGGAGACTTTTTTTTTTCATCAATTGTGGCATTTCTTGTAGAAAGACCGTTCTAGAACAGATCTCTGAGTTTGTATACCTCATCAATCACTGCCAGTTAGTGTGTGGCACCCGTGACCAAACGTTTCACAATATTAACATCAACTCTTTCTTCCTATCAGTGTTACTTCCATGGTGCTTGGCAAGCTCATTTCGTGAGAATATTTGATGTCTCAATGGCCTTTTGAACCATCAGACAAGTAAGTTCAGGTGAGAAGAAGCTGTTGTGATTTCTCTAGGTCATTTAATTACACTGTAGAGAGAGCACTGTCCTTGTCAGCATCACATCTTTTGCAGACAGCAGCAGGATTAAAAATAGCACCGAGGACAGAAATACTTGACCAGAAGACAGAAACATAAACTCATTTTTGTCCTGCTTGCAAGCAAGCCTCTGACTGTAACTTTCATACACTAAAATAACCTTCATTGGTTGAAAAGGTACACTGATGATTGATTATGCAACATCTCTCAGGCGAGACAGTCAAATTGTTTTCAGCAGGCTTCAAGAGGCTTGCTTGAAACTAAATACACAATTACATGCAGATTGTCAAAAACAAGTCAAGTCAAACTCTATTCGGCCGAACTACTCAACCATTAACGCCCAAATATAATAGTTAAAACCAGTCATTAGTTAAAACTATTCACAAAGATTTATCAGCAATAAACAGAACTCATTTATACACCTAAACACCCATAGTAACAAAATCATTATTTTATACAGAGACTCGCTTCCGACAAATAAAAACCTAGATACCAGCATTACAAGGCATAAACTTTTCTTATAGAAATATCACCAATTATTTAGCTAAGGGTTGCAGTGCGAATATCAACAGAGGACATAGACTGCAAATAAATCAGCCCCTCTTTATGTGATGTGAATTGTCTGTGCCACAAAATTGGGTTAAAACATCTCAGCCTTGGTGTAGGAAAGTGCCAATGTTGGCATGGTTACCCCCCACTTGTTGCCTAGTGTTGATGCCAACTTTGATTGAAAGTGTGCTGGGATCCTGTTAACCAGGCACCAGCACCAGTGTTCTTTCCCAAAATCTGTACCTGTGTTTCCACAATTGGCACACCCTTGGCACACAGTTAAATCTTTTCTAAAAGGTACCCATGGTACCAAGGGCCCTGTGGCAGGGAAGGTCTCCAAGGGCTGCTGCACCTATGCCACCCTAGGGGACCCCTCACAAAGCACACGTACACTGCCTTTACAGCTTGTGTGTGCAGGTGGGGAGAATAATGTAAAGTCGATATGGCACACCTCTCAGGGTTCCATGCCCTCAACCCACTGCCTGTGGCATAGATAAGACACCCCTCTAGCAGTCCTTATAGCTCTAAGGCAGGGTGCACTATGCCACAGGTGAGGGCATAGCTGCATGAGCAACATGCCCCCACAGTATCTAAGTCCATTCTTAGACATTGTAGGTGCATTGTTGCCATAGTGATTATATGGTCTGGGAGTTTGTCATTACGAACTCCACAGCTCCATAATGGCTTTACTGAATACTGGGAACTTTGATATCCAACTTCTCAGCACAATAACCCCCCACTGATGCCAGTGTGGGATTTATCATAAAATGCACACAGAGGGCATCTTAGAGATGCACCCTGTATGTTAATCAAACTGCTAGTGCAGGACTGACCAGTCTGTGCCAGCCTGCCACTTTAAGATAAGTTTCTGACTGCATGGGGTGAGACCCTTTGTGCACTCTGTGGTCAGAAAGAAAGCCTGTCCTGGGTGGTCATGGGTGGAGGTGCTTCACACCTCCCCCCTACAGAAACTGTAACACCTGGCGGTGAGACTCAAAGGCTTCAGCCTTGAATTACAGTGCCCCAGGGCACTCCAGCCAGTGGAGTTGCCCACCCCCTGGAAAAGCCCCATTTTTGATGGCAAGTCAGACAGTAAAATTAGGGGAAACAGGGAGGAATAACCACCCAGCCAGGACCACCCCTAAGGTGTCAAGAGCTGAGGTGACCCCCTCTCTGCAGAATCCTCCATCTTAGTTAGGAGGACTTGGACCAATAGGATTAGCATTGTGCCCCACTCCCCAAAAGGAGTGGGAATAAGTAGGGTATAGCCACCCTCAGTGACAGTAGCCATTGGCTACTGCCCTCTGACCCCCTGTAACTCCCCTAAATCCAGGATATAAGGGCTTCCCTAAACCCAGCTCACCAGATTCCTGGTGACCTGACAAGAAGAAGAAGGACTGCATAGCTGAAAACCACTGCAGAGAAGAAGGAAGACGATTTGCCCCAGCCATGCCGGCCTGTCTCCTGCTTCAAAGAACCTGCAAAAGAACAGCAACGCATCCAGCGGGACCAGTGACCTCTGCCAAGCTCCACAGGACTGCTCTGCACTTGAAAGGCCCAAGAACTCCTGTGGACAGCGGCCCTATCCAAGAAGAAACAACAACTAAGGACTCCAACCTCACTCCGAATGTGTGAGTCCTAACCACTCTGCATCTGACGCCCATAGCCCCTGTCCCCTGTCCAGGTGGATCAACTAGCTAGAGAGGATCCCCAGGTGATTCCGAGCAAGTGCCCACCCTGGGTTGACCTCTCCACCCCTCCATGACGACGCCTGCAAAGGGAATCCCAAGGAGCCCCCTGACTGCAAAAGCTCTGGATGAAAGTATCCAATGCCTAAAGACACACTGCTCCCTCAGGCCCTAGGCCTTTGAGAACCTGACCTCTGGTGCAGCAATGTTCAGCAGGCAGCCATCCTCCCTGTCCAGACTGTAGTTTGCCTGAGACAATACCCTGGACCTCGCCTGCAGCCTCTGGGTGACCACCGGGGACCCCTCATAGAGAATCATTGGAGACCCGACATCTTGTTTGCACCCTGGACCCGGCCACCCCAGTGCCGTTGAGGGTGTATGTTTGGTGCCTACGTGTGTCCCCCAGTGCTCCTCTAAACCCCAAGGTATGCCCTCTTAAGTCACGGGTACTTACCTGCCTGCAGGTCTAAAACCGAGTGCCCCCAGTCTCTATAGGAACCTCCGTTAATTTTGTCTACACTTTGACCTCTGCACTCAACTGGCCCCATGTTGCTGGTAGTGGGTGTTTGGTGTTAAGTTGAACCCCAACCTGTGGACTTCCTATCCCCTGGAGACTGGAACTGTAAGTGTTGTACTTACCTGAAATCAAACTAACTTTTCTTCCCCCCAGGAACTGTTTCTGAAAATTTCACTGTGTCAAATTTTAAAACAGTTGCCAATATTTCAAAAACTGTATAACTTATCGATTTCAAACAAAGTACTGTTGA
The DNA here is from genome assembly GCF_031143425.1 of Pleurodeles waltl. Classification (NCBI taxonomy): domain Eukaryota; kingdom Metazoa; phylum Chordata; class Amphibia; order Caudata; family Salamandridae; genus Pleurodeles; species Pleurodeles waltl. The sequence continues at coordinate 433,387,140 of NC_090444.1, forward strand.
TGCATGAAATATGAATCTAATGAAGTACTTACCTGAAATTTGAATCTTGTGGTTCTAAAATGAATTAAGAAAGGATTTTTTTGCTACATGAGAAACCATTGGTCTGGCATTAAGTCAACGAGTGTGTGCTTCTTCTATTGTCTGTGTGTGTACAACCAATGCTTTGCACTACCCTCTGATAAGCCCAACTGCTCAACCACGCTACCACAAAAGAGAGCATTAGTATTATCTACTTTTGCCCCTGTTAAGCCTCTGGGGAACCCCTGTACTCTGAGCACACTATATCTCATTTTGATATAGCATATACAGAGCCAACTTCCTACACTTGGGGAGGCATCCAAAGAGCAAAATAACATAAAGTGCAAAGTGGATTGTTCAGTTAGCCTATCAAATTGGAATGGAGGACGGGATGCATGCCAGGTACCACAGACGGTAAAATACACTAAATAATAAACAATATTCAGCATTAAGCTGGTTAAATAAAATCTGTGTATAGGTTTCACTATCCATGACACGTACGGCTCCACATTAAAAGTTGTGCAAATCTCATATAACTCATAACTGTGGGCATATCTAAACCCCCCACCAGCATAGATTCTTCTCTTGCCGACCCATAAAGCTGTAATAGCTTTGTTTTATGGGTAGAAAGAATAGTTTCTGGGTTGTCAAAAAAGGATCTACAACCTAAACCTTTTACAAAAATCATCCATGGAATTAAGGATATATTATCCAGTCTTAGCTGCTAAGCTAACAATCTTCTAGAAAAGGGGGCTTTAGGGGTACACCATATTTTCAGCCACAGAAGTAGGGGCACCAGCTTTATATAGTCTTCAATATAACCCATCCCTAATTGCGTGTGAACAATGAAACTCGCAGTTGCCCTAGGAATCGCTCTCAGTCTACACAAAAAACTGTTTTCAGTGGCCTGGAGTTTCCCCGCAGCTGTATACCCCCAAACTTCAGCTCCATAGGTTCCTACTGCTAGGCACTTACTCTTGTAAAGCTGGACCATCTCCTGCACTGGTTTTTCTCATAGTCTTTTTGCAAACCTAAAGTTAGCCTCTCCAACTCCCTTCTTTTTTTGCACTCTCTGAGCTAGTAACCTGGTCCATGTTCCATTTGACTCAAGTAAAATGCCTAAATAATTGAAAGCGGATGTAGCTGCAATAGATCTCCGTCACATATAAAAAGTCTTATTCCTTGGATGCAGTTTTAAGTAAGAGTACTGAGGATTGTTCCTAGAATTGAAAATCAGCCAGTGGCAGTATTATTATATGCTGACGACTCAGCCCTTTTGGCATTTACCGCAAATGGTCTCCAAAAACTTGAAAAGATAAAAATATAGGGACCGAGTCATAAAAAGAGTTCTTGCTCGCTGAAATGGTTCATTTAATTTTGATAGTTACATTTTCAAGCACCACAGGTGAGAGTTCATTAGCTGATTATTTCCTTTCCATCAAAATATTTTCTTTATAAAGCAGATTTATTAACTTTAAATATAGGTAAACATCACGGGTTACCTGCTTTGAAGTTTCCTTTGATGTCATATTTGTTTACATTTCTAGTTCTTAGGTATGGCTTGACAGAGCACCTGACTGAACAGACCTGTTGAACCAATTTTGGAAATACTCAAGTGCTTGAAATATACAGTGACCCTAATTAGGATTTGTGCGGAATAGGGTTAACTGTTTACTAAACCTGGTGACGATCATTACCCGGCGCCAGGGGTGTGGGGGGGGTAGTTGGGGGAATGGCTTATTTCCTAAGTGTGGTAAATACCAATTTCTCTTAGCATTTACTGTAAAAGTGAGGCATAATAAGAAGAATCGGTGTTTCACACATCAAATTCAGCATGTTTTGCCTTTTTCCCAGTCTTTTTTTCTGATAACATTCTGCAGGTTTAACCCGCCAAATGAAACCTGAGAGAGTGTGATAATTATTAGACAACTCATAATTCCGATACCTTGCACATGTGCAGTTTGAGTGCATTTGTTCAGTGATCATGATTAAGCCCTGAGTGTGGGCCTTGACTCTGCCCAGAGGATTATAGATCTCCTCTGTGTATTGGCTGTTTGGTGTATATGTTCACCTCCTACAGAATACTTGCATTGGAATGCACAAGGATGTGTTTTACATCTCGAAAATATACTGAATTATGGTGTTCGAGATGGATGATGACACAACTATAATTATGCCCATATATGTTTACCAATACTGTTGGCATTTGATTTGAGAAACCTTGTCAGTGTGAACAACCTTTACATTCTCAAACCCAGTGGAAGATAACACCAGTAGTAAAGATGATGCAGGAAAAATCCCTAGTGTGTGGCCAGGGGAGAAGAAGGACTCACCAGACTATTGTATATTTCCCTAGAGTGGTGGAGCCACGTCCCTATATTAAATTGCCCAAGCCATTTCCAGCCATTGCAATTGTGCTGGCTAAAATATTCGCCTCTTGTGAGCTATATTCATTCAATGCTAGCTGACATTTCGGTTGTTTCTGAGACGGTATAATTGTTGGTAGTTTTTTGTACTGAATTGTTGCAATGGTGTTACACAAACTGATGGGGTTCCCCTGACCCCTCAGTTTCTGATATCTCACAGATATTATGCTCCTTCACTGTTGCTACACTGCCAGGCAGGATTGCATTTACAGGTTGAGGTCCATAGTTTGCTCCATGTACATCTGCAGACACTTTTTAGGGTCGAGCACACAAGCGCTCTGGTCCCTGTTGTAATCTTTCTGTGGGCTTTAAACCACACCCATGTCACACCCATCAGTTTCGTTGGTTCGTGGTCTTACCTTTTGAAATTTGCTTGATTTCATTTGTGAAAGGCATGCATGCGTCATGCATTTTACGGTGTTAGCCCTCCTCGAGAGCACCGGTAAACTACTGACAATATATGAGGCTTCATGTTTTCCGCATGGCTTCTGGACTACTTTTTCTTTTTTTTTCCTATGCAGTGCAATCTCGCTGGGCAGTAGTCAAGTGCTTTGCATGAACATCGACCCTGTTACATAAATAATTGCATAACTGCCGAGACATTTGACTTTGAGCAAACTTTTGCTTCCTTTTGTGTGCTCCTTCACGCTCATGCTCATGGCGTGGCACTATAAATCAGCTCGCTTATGTAAAACTGTATTACTTTTCATTTTCAATTTATGTGGCAAGAAAGGTCCGGTTAGGACTTTGCAACGCTAATAGCTCTAAGTTGAACAAATGCAAGAGCCATTGCATTGCAAATGCTTCTTATGATCTTGTCAGTACCCTTTTTTATTACTCCGAATAATTAAACTTAAATAAAAAAACAAATTATGACGTAGCATGGGGAATAACCAAACCTACTGTCTGTTAGCGCTCAACATTTGAAGTAATGGTTTTACTGATAGCAGCCAGGAATTAAGTCTTACATCCTGTGCTCTCTTGGTCAAAGAATCCAACGGCCTCCACACCAGGTGCTTTTCACTCACTCAGCCTAATCGTGTCGGTCGTTCCAAGGTTAGAAACACAGGGCCTGTTTCACAAAGGTAAATAGGTACACTTACACTTTTGTGTAAGTTTACATTTTTTCTGTTTTTCACAAACTATGAGTTAATAGTACGTTCACGACTGCAGAGACTCCACAGACGGGGTGGAGAACTCCACACAAACTGATAGACCTGTCCTACCTTTTTATGAGCAGAGTTCTCCACCACGACTGTGGACTCTCCACTGTCATAACGTACTATTAACTCATTGTTTCTGAATACTAAATAAAAGTAAATCCAGTGGCGTCACAATGGCCCCTGCAGTCCCTGCGGTGCGAGGGGGCCCGAGCACCAGGGGGCCCCCCTCAGCACAGTATCCTGGCCAGAGAGCTCCTTACTGAGTCCGGAGGGGGGCCCCTCCATGTACTTTGCAGGGGGGGTGCATAGCAAATTTAGTTACACCACTGCATAACCTTACACAAAAGTGTAAGTGTACCTCTGTGAATCAGGCCCCTAATTTATATAGAAACTAACCAGTCCAGTAGTGCCACAGTACTTTAAAGAACTTCTTTCAATTTATTCATGTATTTATTTATTTGCTTTTATGTGGCACAGACATTACACAAAGACTTTAGAGCACTTTACACAAGACATAAAACATTACATAAGAATCATAATTTACACCAGTCAGAAATATTGAGTAACGAGATGTAAGCAGGTACGAGACTACAGAACGTTTGGATAGAAAGGAGCAAACCACAAAGCAGGGCTCATTGTGCAAAATCTACATCCAATATGGTTGTCAGGAGAGAGAAAATGACCTGAAATGGCTTTCAAACAGAATTGATTTTGGTTTGGATTTAAAGATCGTCAGATTGGAAGAGATTGAAATGCGAAAGTAAACAGTGCAGAAAGAGCTTAGAGCATCCCCAAAGGCAGATCACAGTGCAATTCAATCAGTTACTGTCACAGCCCTGTTGTAAGGAGTAAATTGGTCATTTTATTCTGCACAAAAATAATATACTAAATATAAGTTAGCTATGTGTATACAGAGGTTTTACATTTTGTAAGCTAGCGAAGAATTGTTATGCTGTAGTATTGCCTTACAATGCATTCTGGGCTAGGGCTAAATGGAACACCAGAAATCACCAATTACCAACACTGAGGAAGCCACAAGATCATGGAAGAACATTAGTGTTGTAATTCACGTGCTGTGCACCCCACAGATTAATAAAATGCTAAGTACATCTATTATTTAACACTTGATTGTGTAAAAGACTGTATTTAGTTAGCAAACCACAACAAAATTCCATGGTTAAATTTTGTTCATAACTGTTTTCGAAATTTGGACTTGGAGTTTATGTATTCTAAACCAGAGCTCTTGCCCGCCAATACGAAATAAATTGTTAAATTCCGATATAAAGAGTACGCTCCGAATCTTAGATATCAAGTGGCAGAGAAATTGAGTTCTTTTGATTTATATGTACAAATTTCATCATCAAATTCGGTAGAACCTTATTTTGTTTGGTTTCCGATCCCTTCCCTAAACTCTTTACTTGTACTTTTTAGATTTAACATGATTCATTTTAGAGTGGCGTTTCCAACAAAATGCGTGTGGGAAAAAACATTACCGCCATGCCCTTGTGACAATTTTTCGAAACAAAGTACTTGTCACTTTATTTTATTTTGTACACTCTACTCAGCTCCTAGGGAAACCTTTTTATTACCTATTTTGGGTAATTTGCACACCCTTTCTTATAAAGAAGGATTGATTGGCATTCAAAGCCTTTCATCCAAACAAATGTGCAGCTCTATTTTAAGTTTTATCAAATCCGCTATCACCATTAGGAATCGATATGAATTAGCAATGTGACTATTTTTTAAGGGAATTCAAATACTGTTTTATTGTTGTATACGATTTTATAAGTATTTATTATTATATATTGATTTAGTAGGCTTAAGTGGTACGCTTAGATTTTATAGACTTGCAGATCAAAGAGTCTTGCCTTGAGATCTGTGATGTTTCGTCTGGTCTCATAATTCCTAGGAAGCCGGGAGCTGCACATGCCCGGTTCCAGAAATTTTTATCTGGGTGGGCAAATGGTGCATTCAGATGGGCCAATGGTGTGCCCAATTGTTGTCAATTCTGGAGGTCGCCTACAATCCCTAGATGTACATCATATCTTCTTCCAAATAAGCATACAGTGCATGTAGAGAATTATTTGACAGTAAGAGCTGATGTCTATACTGGTAAGCCTCAAGCCTCATAATTTCCAGCAGGACAGGTTTCAACAGTTTAGGGCAAGGTGTGCTCCACTACGAGGCAAGGTGGATCGTAGAAGGAGCTGGGGACCACAGACACATCCATTCAGCTGGACATGCTGTCTGTTCTGTTGGGGTGCTCTTCTGGTTCAGGCGCCTTCCAAACCAGTCACAAACCTGGCACTGAATATTCTAATGGTTACTGCAATGTGTCGAGATTAATTGCCTTCTTATATTTTCAAGTTGATGGATGTTTAGAAGTATTTTTTATAATATATTTTGTTTAGGGTGCACATAATTTGCATAAACTCCCAATACTTTATAGTATAGTATTTAATATGGTGTAGGGGGTATATAAAAAGATGCTCTTATTTGTTACACTGTGCTTCCTTTTTTTTTTTTTTACTGTGAGAAGTATCTTTAAATGAAAGTGTTTCTTTCAACAGGTTCACATCCACAAATTGCATGTGCAAATTCTCAACCTGTTCTATCCCTTAAACTCCTGCATGAAAGACTGACCTTCCAATCACTTATGTTTTTTAAATCGACCTCTGCTTCTTTCTACCTACCTTTTGTCTCCCTCTCATCTGTATACCAGTTACTCTAAAAATCTCATGCCTATCTGCCTTAAAGATCTTTTGAAACTGTAACAATATTAATTCCAGCTAGTAATTGTGCCTCATGTAGCCACTCTAATAATCTCTTCAAACGAAACAAGTCCCCATACAGCATGCAAACTAACCCTAATAACCAATTGACTGACCACTAACTAGGCTCTGAATAGTATGCTACTCACCATAAAGCACTTTGACGCCTCGTCAGAGGTAGTAAGCGCCATACAAATACAACATATATATATATATAAAAGTGAAAAATTCTTCTACAAAATTCAAAAAATCCCAGTAGGAGTCAAAAATAGATAAATAGATAAAGGAACTTACTGTGAAATTGTTCTATATGTCAATCAAGGTCGCCCTAAAAATTAAAAAGGCAACAGTGTGTAGAAAATAAAGGAGAAACAAGCCTTACAATCTTTAGCATCTGATCCTTCCATTACTATCAAACAGGCCGACAAAGGTGGGGCAATTGTAATCATGGATACAGAAAACTATAGAAATGAATGTTTACGTCTGTTAGATGACACTACTTATTATTCTAAAATCACCATCGACCCTACCAAGAGATTACAGACCCAGATCAGAAGTTTCCTAGAAGAAGCTAAAAACAATGCTTGGATCTCTGTAAAAGAAGCTGAATTTCTTTACACGACTGACCCTAAAGTACCCTATTTTTACTGTTTACCAAAAATTCATAAACACACACAACCTCCCCCGGGCCGACCTATTGTGTCAGGTATAGGCTCTGTCCTAGAACCACTGTCAGTTTTTTGTGACCATTTTTTCCAACCTATAGTGAAAAATTCTTCTACTTATTTGCAGGACACCAAAGATGTCTTAAGACTTATTGAAAATGTCAATCAGACTGGGTCAATCCACGGTCTCATTACCTTGGATGTCGAAGCACTCTATACGAATATTCCTTAGGAGGCTACTTTACATGTAGTGGAAACAGCACTGCTGAACCATTCTGCCTCTTTTTCTACCCCTACATCTTTCATTATGCAATGTGCTACTCTGGCTCTGACTGAAAATTATTTCAAATTTGAAGATCAATTCTTCCACCAGATAAGAGGTACATCGATGGGCAGCACTTTTGCGCCTAGTCTTGCCTGTCTATATATGTACCACTTTGAGAAGACATTTATTTTGACGACAGACAATCCCTTTCAGAGTGACATCAAATTATGGAAACGCTATGTAGACGACATATTGGTCATATGGCAAGGACCATTAACCTCAGCAGACGCATTCATAACCTGGATTAATTCTCTTGACCCCCATTTGAAATTCACCGCTTCAATATCATCGACCCACTTACCTTTTCTTGACCTTATGATCACCATAGATAATGGTATTTTGACAACCAGCACATACCATAAACCTACGGATCGGAATAGTCTTCTCCTATATGAAAGCTACCATCCCAAAGCATTAAGAGACAATTTACCTGTTGGTCAATTCCTACGACTTCGACGGAACTGTAGTTCGCTAACAGAGTTTGACCAGCAAGCAAGTTCACTACAGGCTAAACTTCTTGAACGCCACTATCCAACCAAAGTTGTCAATTTGGCACGAAAAAGAGCCAGGAACAATCATAGGGAAAGTCTATTAGAACATAAAGAGAAGACTCCTCAGACATTCATTACTTGCGTCTCGACGTTCACTCCGCTCTCCAATGACATTAAGAAACTGATCAATAAACGTTGGTCGATATTGGAAAGTGGCGGTATTCCAATGCCAAAACCTTTATTTGCTTTCAGACGGACTTCTAATATTAAGGAGATAGTGGTCCACACCCGTCCACGTGTATCTCATGACAACTCTACACAAAGAACACTATGGGACCTACCTCCAGTTGAAGGTCACTATCCATGCGGTAATTGCAATGTGTGTGCACTGACTAATCAAACAAAGTCATTGGATCTTGATCCACTTGGAAGATGGTTTCTAAAGAAACATACTAATTGCAATTCCAAGAATTGTATCTATATGATCACATGCCCCTGTGGACTACGTTACATAGGGATGACAACACACCCCGTGAAGATACGCATCAATGAACACAGGAGTAATATCAGATGCTGCAGAGTAACCACCAAACTCTGCGCTCATTTTATAGATTTTCCCCATACTCCAGATGAGTTACGGTGGGTGATTTTGGAAGCCCCTAGAATCACACAGAATGTCAATCAGTCTCTTTTTAGAATTGAGCAACGTTGGATTTTTAGACTGGGTACCTCTAGTCGGGGATTAAATGATGAAATCCCATGGTCCTCTCTTTCTCTTAGATAAGCTAAGTCATGTGATCAGTAATTGATATATTCTAATGACTGTATGCTCAGATCCTGTTTTAGAATATTTCACATCATTTTTGTACTAATGACTTAGGTATATTCAGTCATTTTACCAGCGATTGATACATTCTGATCACTGGTTATACAGATTTTTTTAGAGGATTTGTACTAATATTCCTGTACTAATATTCCTCTTACCTGTCAATTTTTAGTACTACACTATTTGGCTACTATTCACACATCTGATGCTTTTGCCATGTTTTCTGGAGTTAGCAATGCTCTTCCAAATAAGACTTTGTATTTACGAGCTTTTATTCTTATTTTCCGCTTTTTTTGACTCATTAATTACGATTTTGACTTGCTCTGTGCCTTTCCAATATGGCGACCGAGCATTAGTCCTTTTTTTATTTTCACAATCCTAGACGCATACGTCTTCCGAACCCGGTTGGACTTCCGGGTTCGAGTACGCGTACTTTAGGACTCCCGACAGCGCCCGCCTTTGTCTTGCGGGGACGCTGTTGGGAACGTAGGTATAATGCCCTACGGATCATCGCTACAAGTAAGTGCCTACTATATTGTACGTCTCCCTCGTCATTTTTACTGCCATTCCATGGCAATTACCGGGGCGATTCTACCCTATTTAAAGTTTTAGATCTTATAGTATACAAGGCGCGTGGGGTATTAGTCATCCATACGACGGTTATTCTCTATTAGCCTGTGGTTGATACTCACTTCCTTAATTTTGAAGGGGTGTTTTTGGGATCCTATTACAAAATAAGCAGTGTTCCCTTCGTTTTTCAACAGTTACAGCATATTTGATTATGGCACATTACATTTGATTGTGCTTGCCATCTTCCCCTAAACATTTTCCGTTTTTACACTATTATGACACCCAGATTGTAGTTCCGGTTCCTGACATTTGATTCCCAGGGGCTCTATCCACAGACCAGGGATGGTAAGCCTTTTAAATTTTATTTTATGAAAAATATTTTCACTCACTGCACAAGATGTATTTTACTAGTATGTATTTGTGTGCAATCACTTGGGACTTTATTTTCTACACACTGTTGCCTTTTTAATTTTTAGGGCGACCTTGATTGACATATAGAACAATTTCACAGTAAGTTGCTGTGCTTCCTTTATCTATTTATCTATTTTTGACTCCTACTGGGATTTTTTGAATTTTGTAGAAGAATTTTTCACTTTGGTCCTGATGAAGCGTCGAGGGATCCGGACATACCACTAGACGCGAAACATGTAGACCCCTATTTCAGAGGAGCCACTTTTGGGTTTACCCTCTTTTACATATTGTACGTGCGAGTAGATGAGCATTATCACTCAATTTTTACTCCCATTTTGTTTTTATCTTTGGTCTCCATCACATTATTACTGATTAAAATCATGATTCTTGATTGTTGATGGATAACCAATTTTATTTTTGCTATGTTTTCTCTCCTATATTGCTCGGGTATCTAGCACCCAGATACCCAACTAGATTGATTATTTTTCTCTAACCATCTGTAGAGCATATACGGTTAAGAGCCCCCTCAGTGGAGCCCGTTGGGCATTGCAGTACCGGCCTAACGAGGAGCTTTCCCAATGATGAAACCAGACATCCAATGTGATGCTTGAGGGTTCTCGCTCCTGTAGAAACTAATCCCAGTGATTTAGTGTTTGGAACAGTGTACCTCTTTTTCTTATTATTGTACATGGGAGACTCTACACTGGACCATTAACCTCCCAGGTCCCTCTTCTTTGTATTTTTCACTATCCCACCTAGCCTCCGCTAGTGTCTTTTCTGCTTTCCTCATTCTCCTCTCAAATTTCTGTTGCTGTTGTCGTATTGCCATCAGTTCCCAAATTGCTAACGCCTCAAACTGTGCTGGCCTCGGAGGTAGCTTTAGCTCATTTAGCACCCTCCTCAAATTTTCCAAAACCCTTATGTTGAACGTTCCGTGTTCCGGAAACGCCAAACACCCTTCTTTTTCTGTCGCTTTGCACCATTGTTTTAGCCAAAGACATGGCGCGACACCTCTTTCCTCCTTTACGGCATAAGCCGGTGTATCTTCTGGCGGTGTAACTTCCCCTACACTCGCAGTTATATATTCATCTCCCCTCAAAGAGCTCTTTAAAGCCTGGAAAAATGTCATTTTTGCGTCTTTTATTTTGTTCACAATCGAATCAGGAAGTGACTTTAATTCCCAGAACTCTCTTCGCCTACCTTCTCAACCAATTGCCTCTCACGGATGGCTGCCAATCCGTGCGCAACCCTTCTCACTAACCGACTTATCCCAGCGCAGCTCCAATGACATCACACTCACACACACTGCGGCTGACAAAGTCTTGCGGCTTGTCTTCCTCACTCTCGATTCACACAAAACTAATGCAAAATATTGCGAGCACCAACAAAACCTCAAATTTGCCAGTTTACTACAGGAAAGGGTAACACAATCGCTTCAGAACTTTGCAGAGATTTTGCTTAGTCTCGGCCGCTACTCTCTCCTTCTCAGATCCCGCACTTGCAAGCAAAATTTGACCCACAAATTTTACTCTCTACTTTTCAATCGGTTGTTCTAGTGCACTTTAGAAATTACCAAATCTCCATCGAAGTTTTCATTCACTCACATTGACTCAAACTTGACTCGCCGATTTCACCATCGACCTATTAAACCGCACAAATTACAGCATAAACCAAGTGTCTCATACACTTATCAATATACTCCGGAGTCTTAGACCACGCAGTGTCCGTACATCACCAACAACCACGTGAACAATTTTGAGCACAAAGCGCCACACTCACATGAAGTTCGCCGACTTCCCTACTCTCATACTGCAGACTACGCACACTCCTACTAAAACATAATAATTTGGCCTAAAATCCTCACAGACTTCATGTAGGCGGGTGTCAGCCACCTCGCCTACCGCGGTGCTTGAATGGCGCCGACCACGAACCTTATCTGGGCCCGTTCCGCGTCACCTAGGAGACGCGTGGGGGCGGAGCAGCCGGCCGACGCAGGATTTCCGGGTCGCCGGGAGAAAACCAGCAGAAAGCGCGAGAGGAGGGAAGCAAAGGGAGCGCGGAACCGAGGAGGCAAGAGAGGAGGACGAACCCGACGAAGAGAAGCGAGACGGAGAGGAAACCAGCGGAGAGCGCAACGAGGGGAGAAAACCTAGCAGCAACAGTGGAACATCGGAAAACCCTCGAGGAGGAGACGAACCCTGCCACGACCCAGGAGGGTCGTGGCTGAGCAAGGTACGGGCTTTACTCCTGGGAACCCGCCATAAGGGGAACAAGGGAGCGGCAGGGGGAAGTAAGGGCACCAGGGAGGACTTAAGGGGAGCGGGGCAGGTTCGTCTGGGTGCCTGGGATTAGGGAAGCACTAAACCCAAGCCCAGCTTGCCACCAACCTAAACCAGGCACTGTAACAAGACCGTCCCCCCCCCCCCTTTTGGTTGCCAACCTACACTAATACACTGCCTCTCTAGTTTCTCCTCCCCCCTCCCCCACACCTATACTAACCCCTTCTAGAGATACCCAAATTCATTCCACTTACCTAGAAATATCTCCTTATTTTTCCGAGAGTCAACGGGAATCAGGAGGAAGAAGTCCGGAAAACGCCGCCTAAAAGGAAAAGAGAAAACAAGGATTAAAGACTGATAAATGACAACTCAAGGTTTCAACCCAGATATATTGAGAAGACTTACAGCCATTATAAGTGTATAAACCCTACTATAATAAATATATTGTGCTATGCCCTTATAGGGCCCCCTAAAATCCGTGTCCGAGTCCTCTGTACCATTGAGCCCGCTACAGTGGTGTCAGAAGTGGGATTTAGTCCCCGGGCGGTACAGAGGTGTTGTGAGCATGGAGGAGAAACCTACTCTCGAAGACATGATAAAACAACTAGCAGAAGGTCAACGTCACCTCCAATTGGTGTGGGAGGCACAACAAAGGGAGGCGAGAGAAGATCGAGAGGCTCTCCAGGCCGCCCTGAAAAGTCAGGCCACTATAATGGCCAATAATCAACTGGTCCATGAAACCGCCCTTCAAAAATTGACCGATACTATCGCTGCCAGCAAGGTACATCTGAATGTACCTAGCTCGGTACTGCAGAAATATCAAGAGGGTGAGGATCCGGACTCCTTTTTTACGAACTTTGAAAGAGTAGCCTCGTCAGCCCAATGGCCTGAAAACCGTTGGGGCCAATACATCGCCCCCCTCCTAACAGGCACCCTCCAGTCTGCCTATCAGGCTGCAAATCCCGGTGGCACCACCCCTTATTCCGACATAAAGGAGGCCATTCTGGAGAGAGTGGGGCATGATACAGAATATTACCGGATGAAGTTCCGCAAGGTAAAATGGAGTCAGAATGAGGATCCACGTACATATTACTACCGGGTGAAGGACTTAGGACTAAAGTGGTTGGGGCCCTTGGGGACTAACCGCGAAGACGTTATTAAAGCTATTATCTTGAAGCAATATCTGGACTCCCTTCCTGGGAGCACCCGGAGTTGGATTAGGCAGCACCCTAAAATCGACACCGAACTAGCCGTCGACTTAGCTTGTGCATATCACAGGTCGGCGGATTTTAAAAATCCAGCTCCCAGACCCCTGAGCAAAATGCCCCTGACTCCTTCTCAATATGCCTCCAGACGAACCCTTGATTAGCCCGGTCCCTCCCGGAGTACTGAACGAAGCCCCATGCAACAACCCCAGTGCTTCAGTTGTGGTGAGTGGGGCCACATAGCACGAGGATGTCCAAAGAAACTAGAGGGAGTGGAACCCATGGAAATAGGGATTACCTGAGGAAGAGTGCTGTGTATAGGGAGGGGAGATAAGTCTTTTAAATACCCCCTGCGAATAAATGGCCAATTGGTCACAGCTTTGATTGACTCTGGATGTAGTCAATCAGTGATACGCCGAGATATAGCCAAACCCGTAAAACCTGAGACAACCCAGTGGGTGACGATATGTTGTATCCATGGAGACCGAGCCAAGTATCCCCTTGAATTGATGGAAGTGGAGTGGGGCACCAACCATGACTTCCTCCCCATGGGACTCATGGATAATTTGATTGAAGACTGTGTCATTGGGACTGATTATCCTAGATTCCATGACCTCCTAGAGCAAATACGGAAACCCGATCCTATAGATGGTTGGTGGGTAGACGCTCCGTTTGGTAATACCCCCATTTACGGTCCTCCAGAACGGAGGAAACTATCCCGAAAAGAAAAGAGAGCAGAAAAACAAAAATATGCTTTAAAACAAAGACAGGAGAACCCCGAGAAAACAGTGGCCAACATAACCGACGCCCCAGTTTCATTTAGAACAAGTCAACGCGAGGATCCCACCCTTGAACATGCCTGGAGAAGTGTCAAAAGTGACTCTACCGGAGAGGTAGGTCCACACTTTATAGTCCAGAATGACCTCCTATATAGAATTTTCAAAACAGTAAACGGCGAGAAGAAACAACTAGTAGTCCCTGAGCCATACCGAACTCAGGTATTATTCTTAGCCCATAATCAACCAGGAGGAGGACACTATGGCCGAGAAAAAAACAGAAGAATATTTATTGAGACGTTTTTACTGGCCAGGGGTCTATGCCCATATTCGAAAGTATTGCACCCAATGTCCAAAATGTCAATTAGTTGAACCCGGAGCAGTTAGGCGAGCCCCGTTACATCCCCTACCAATCATCGACACTCCTTTCAGAAGAGTAGGCATGGACTTGGTCGGACCTCTTTTACCGTCTGCTAAGGGCCATACCCATATCCTCGTTCTAGTAGATTACGCCAAAGCCGTTGCACAAGCCATGATAACGTTTTTTTCACGGGTTGGCTTCCCAGAAGAAATTCTTACTGATCAAGGGACGCCATTCATATCCGGGCTCATGAAACAGATATGTAAAACCCTAGGTATTACCCCAAAAAAAACAGCGGTATATCATCCACAAACGGATGGTTTGATGGAGCGCTATAACCGCACCATTAAGACTCTCTTGCAGAAGATAGTAAGTGACTCGGGTAAAGACTGGGATCAGAGACTACCCCTAGTGCTTTATGCAATACAGACTCATGAACAGTCCTCTACTGGAAATAGTCCGTTTGAACTAGTATTCGGGAGACAGCCCCGTAATTTACTAGATATGGTGGCAGAAATGTGGGAGGAAGAGAATAATGAAGAGCGACCCATCCTAGAGTACATCCACAAGTTGAAAGCACAACTCCAGACGGTCTGGGAGGATGTAAGACAACATTTAGAGAAAGCCCAAGAGTCTCAAAAAACCTATTACGATCAGGGTACCCAACTACGAGTTTTCCGACCCAACGATCAGGTACTGATCATGCGACCTACCTCTGAACATAAGTTGCTGGCAAAATGGCAAGGCCCGTACCGGGTAATAAAAGCAGTCACCCCTGTTACATACCTCATTGAATTAAACACTCACCCCAAACGGTCCCAAATTTATCATATTAATTTGTTTAAAAAATGGGAAAATCCTGAGAACAATAGTAGTATTCCTGCTACGGGCTACCTCTTGTCACCGACCAACTCGTTAGAGATAGGCCTATGTCCCACCCTCCAACCAGAAAACCAATTAAGGCCTTGTGTCAATGATTCCCTATCCAACACTGAGAAACGTCAATTACTCGAGTTAGTACAAAAACATTCCGAGTTCTTTTCCGAACTTCCCGGTCGAACGTCCCTAGTTCAACATCATATTCGGACCCCTGAGGGTCGTACAGTATACCTGCGACCCTATCGAATTCCCGAAGCGAGGAAGGTTCTTATAGAAGGAGAGATCACAAAAATGTTATCTTTAAACGTAATCGAACCCTCTACGAGCCCGTGGTGTTCCCCAGTTGTCTTGGTTCTGAAACCGGATGGCTCTGTCAGGTTTTGTATCGACTTCAGGAAGCTCAATGAGATATCGCTCTTCGATACCTATCCTATTCCCCGGGTAGATGAGGTTCTAGAAAAAATAGGAAATGCGCGGTTTATGTCCACCATTGATCTAACGAAAGGATATTGGCAGATTCCTTTAGCCCCAAAAGACAAAGATAAAACAGCGTTCGCTACCCCATCTGGCCTATACCATTTCACCGTCCTTCCCTTTGGGCTTCACGGTGCACCCGCTACCTTCCAACGTTTGATGGACCAACTCCTACGGCCCTTCCAAGAGTTCACTGCAGCCTATCTAGATGATAATGTCATTTTTAGTGCAAATTGGACAGACCACCTCCAACACCTAGAAAAAGTGTTCTCTACACTATCAAGAGCAGGCCTTACCGCCAATCCTACAAAATGTGTCCTAGGGCAAACCCAAATAGCATATCTCGGGTATGTTATTGGTATGGGAGTTTTACGTCCCCAGAAAGATAAAGTAGACACCATTAGACGAATACCACTCCCCAGAACAAAAAAAGTGCTTCGTTCTTTTCTAGGATTGGTAGGTTATTATCGTAGATTCATTCCACAATATTCCACCATTACTGCTCCCCTCACAGATTTGTTAAAGAAACAATATCCTACCACCCTTCCTCCTTTTTCTTCCTCTCAACTTCAAGGCTTTCAATGTCTCAAGGAGGCACTCTCCACCGAACCGGTATTGGGATGTCCTGATTTTTCCAGACCCTTCCACCTATTCACCGATGCTTCCAACGTCGGCCTGGGAGCAGTTCTAGCCCAGCCCGACGATCAGGGGCATGACCATCCCATCGTATATATTAGTCGTAAGCTGTTACCAAGAGAAACCATCTATCCCACTATCGAGAAGGAATGCCTTGCCATAAAATGGGCGATTGAGTGTCTCCAATATTATCTCTTAGGTCGGCCTTTTATCCTTTATACTGATCATGCCCCATTGACTTGGTTGGCCTCCCATAAAGAGACTAACGCCAGAGTGTTGCGCTGGTTCCTTGAACTACAGCCCTTTACTTTTCAGGTTCGTCACATCCCTGGGTCCAGACAGTGTCCCGCTAATTTTCTTTCCCGCTGCCCGGATTCTACGGTCCTATACCAGTTCCGTTCCTGGGATGGGGTGTGTAGGCGGGTGTCAGCCACCTCGCCTACCGCGGCGCTTGAATGGCGCCGACCACGAACCTTCTCCGGGCCCGTTCCGCGTCACCTAGGAGACGCGTGGGGGCGGAGCAGCCGGCCGACGCAGGATTTCCGGGTCGCCGGGAAAAAACCAGCAGAAAGCACGAGAGGAGGGAAGCAAAGGGAGCGCGGAACCGAGGAGGCAAGAGAGGAGGAAGAACACGACAAAGAGAAGCGAGACGGAGAGGAAACCAGCGGAGAGCGCGACGAGGGGAGAAAACCTAGCAGCAACAGTGGAACATCGGAAAACCCTCGAGGAGGAGACGAACCCTGCCACGACCCAGGAGGGTCGTGGCTGAGCAAGGTACGGGCTTTACTCCTGGGAACCCGCCATAAGGGGAACAAGGGAGCGGCAGGGGGAAGTAAGAGCACCAGGGAGGACTTAAGGGGAGCGGGGCAGGTTCGTCTGGGTGCCGGGGATTAGGGAAGCACTAAACCCAAGCCCAGCTTGCCACCAACCTAAACCAGGCACTGTAACAAGACCGTCCCCCCCCCCCTTTTGGTTGCCAACCTACACTAATACACTGCCTCTCTAGTTTCTCCCCCCCCACACCTATACTAACCCCTTCTAGAGATACCCAAATTCATTCCACTTACCAAGAAATATCTCCTTATTTTTCCGAGAGTCAACGGGAATCAGGAGGAAGAAGTCCGGAAAATGCCGCCTAAAAGGAAAAGAGAAAACAAGGATTAAAGACTGATAAATGACAACTCAAGGTTTCAACCCAGATATATTGAGAAGACTTACAGCCATTATAAGTGTATAAACCCTACTATAATAAATATATTGTGCTATGCCCTTATAGGGCCCCCTAAAATCTGTGTCCGAGTCCTCTGTACCATTGAGCCCGCTACACTTCACACTTCATCTGCGGTATGCATAAACTGTGCAAGCGCAAACCCTACTTCATTCACACTATCACCACAACGCCAAGAACATACTCAAACTTCCTTCAGCAGGCTCCGAGATTCCGGGAAAGTCATTTGGGACTTAGGGGCACATCATTTCTCCAATTAGCATCATTTAAAAATAACAATTTTTCCTAAAACCCAATTTTCCGATACACCTTGCTTACTTCCAAACTTCGCCCATCAATTTCTACCAGACCTTCAGACCTTTCGAGTCAACTATCGTATCAAACAGTAGTCCCTCCTCCTGGAGCACCAAAGGGCCAAACCATTACCTCTGCTACCAAAAACTGATAGTGCGTCAGAACCTTGATAAGTAAACTTACAAGAAGACACGCCTAGGCCGATAAACCTTTTGACCACGTTCGGAGACTTCCCAGTACGAGGTATCTTTCCGGCATCACAAAATCAATATTTCAATACCTCAATCAATAGTCACAGTAGCTAATCAATAACATTTAATAAAAATCAATAAAGTGAATACACCATGACCTTTAGACCATGAATAAACACACAAGTGTTAGGATATTTATTCCCTATTAGTTACAATCTATTAATCATCTCTGTTCATATCATTAGCAATCAATCTCATTAGTAACTCTTCAGATACATAATTTGAACACAGTTAATCAACACATAGAGAATATTCATTAAGCATTAACACATCATTAATAAGAAGCAGTTTAGCAAAGTCTCAGAGTGCAAGGTTCAACAAGGCAAAAACTCAGTCATTTGTCTATTTGCATCCGGTATTTGTGAACACCTTATCCAACCTCGAATTAGCATCAGCATGTTGAACTTCATGCAAAGCAATTTAGCAAACACAAATTTGGAAAACATCTAACTATGGCCTCTGTCAAAAGAGCAGTTGGTACCGAGAAAGAAAAGGCAAATAGACAATTACAATTTTCATCAGATAGTTACCCCTCCAACGAATCAACAAACAGCGTCAGTCTTCGTCCTCAGGACATCAGTCGATTCACCATCAGCAAGGATAGGTCAGGACAAAGTCTCAGTATGGCATAGCTAAAGAATAGGGCACTTCCCTCATATGGAGGAGAAGTAAGCATCAGTAAGGGCTTAGATAGAGGATGGCTAAAGTATCAGGAAGAATTAAAAGCAAAGGCTCAAAAGAGCAATGGCAAAGTATGGCTTAAGGCAGAATGTCAGAATAATGGCCAATAATGTCCAAATAATAGCTAATAATGGCTGATTTCTCCTCAGGTCGTGCGGTTACATCAAAACTGTCGAACTAGCCCTTAATTCTCCATTGGATAATATTGGGTGCATCATTATCTCTGTCCAATAATTCTTCACACACCTCACTACAATTTTCCACAGAACACAGTTCTCATGCCGTTGATTGGCCCATGTTGTTGACGTCTGCAGGGAGGTCAGGAGGAGAAGAGTACTTGAATTTTGTGAGGTTGGGCATGGAGGCAAATGAACTTGTTGAAGGGAGCATGGGAGTGAATAGGTTAGAGTCATACACGGAAGCAGAGTTGAGATACTTGTGTTCAAAGATAACCAAAGAAGTGAGCAGGGTGCACCAGAGGTTGGAAAATTTGGCAGATAAATATGGAATAGACTTAGAAAATACCAAACATCTGAAGAGGAGTTACAGGTTAGACTTTGAGCCTAAGGATTTTGAACACATGCGGTCTACTGGGATGAAGGCACACCTTAAAGAGATACTGCAGAGTGCACATGTTTGGGAGCCTTAGAGAAATGGGAAGGCAGATGAGCGAATAAAAGAGATAAGAGGAAGAGTGATTGCATAGAGCCGCCAGCTCAAACCTCACGGGATTCTGGTGCGGTAAAGATGTTACCAATGAGAGAGACGGCCGGAGGGGTTCTTTTCCATGTGCCGTGGACTAGAGGTGATATTCTGTCATTTACGAATGACTTTCCCAGGCTGACGGAGAAGCCAATAGAGTGGTATCAGCAGACGGACAGGTTTGTGAAGCTTGCAAAATGTCTCTGGGAAGACCTGAATACTCTCTTTGAGATCATAGTTCCGGCTGATTTGTGGCTTGAGTGCAAGAGAAGTGTGGATTGGCCAACCGCAGAAATGGCAAGGGATAGTGTCAAAGGAGCACCATCTCCTGAGGTGATGAAGTACTACTATTAGGTGATTGAATTCCTGAAACAGAGAGTTTTGCTGAAAAATATTGACTGGCAAAAGATTGATCGGACGGCTCAGGAAGCCAAAGAGTCGATATATGCCTATTATGAGAGGTTGTTAAAAGCGTTCTAGCACTACAGTGGTACAGAGGTTGTTGAAGCGAAGGACATGAATCACTTTGTGTTTAGGTTTGTTGAAGGGTTGAGTCCCGAGATTAGTCAGATGATTAAGAACCACTTGATTTGCTGGCAAGCAAAGCTGATTGACGAGCTGTTGCAGTATGCGAAGTACTGTAGTGATGAGATTGAGTTGAAGAAGAGAAAGTTGAAGGAGAAAGCGATGGTGATGAAAATTAAGGCAGCAAAATCAGGGATGTAGGGAGGTTGTCTACAATAAATGGTGCAACAGCCGCAAGGAAACAGGATGTTTCAGGCGCATGTGAGAGGCAGAGGTCACGGCGGTTCTGTGACTCGAAGTCCGGATTTGAACACTGTAGTAGTTCAAAACGATGTGCAGGGGGTGAAGAAGATGTTACCTTGTCATGTTTGCGGGGGTGTTGGACATTGGAAGCGGGAGTGCCCGATTATGGTGCAGGAGGGTGTTGTTCAACAAAGCAATGATGTCAGTGCATTCCAAAATGTGAAAGGACCGAGGCTGAGAGGTCCTAATCTGAACTTTCAGAATAACATGAATCAGATGCAGATGACAATTATACAGCCGATGCAGATGCAGCAAATGCAACAGCAGGTTCATATGGTACCTAGACAGCAAATGCAAGTGCCCTTAGCACCAATGAAACAGCAACAGGTGATGCTTCCTCAACAGGTCACAGGTCAAAGAATGAGTCAAAATAACACAGTGCAACAGTTCCCATTGCGTGGTGAGAATGGAATAAATGATGAATGGTCAGATGAGAGTTCAGATAGTGAGGAGTGTAGGCTTGCGGCGTCCTTAGAAGTAGATCAGAAAGGGACCTATGTTCAGGGGAAAGTAATGGGTCACAAGGTTTCATTCTTGGTTGACACAGGAGTTACACGCTCTACAGTCAGAAGTGCAGAGGTTCCGAAACTGCCCCTTTGGGGACGTACAGTCAAGGTAGTAGTAGTGGCAAATCAACTCCTGGCTAACCCGATCACAGATCCGGTTCAGGTTGAGCTTGGCACTTTTCAGGGATTGCACAGGTTTGTGGTTTGTGATTCGAGTCCTGTGTCCCTACTGGGAAGAGACTTACTGTGCAAGACAAGGTGTTCTATCACATGTTTCAATGATGGGATTGAGGTTCAGACAAACAGTGACAATGAAGGAGATGAGGAGCAGATTTCAGAGCCTGAAACGGAAACCACAGACGAAGAGTATCCTCTGATTAACTTCTTCCCAATGTTCACAGTGGCTGATCTCCCTACAGACTTGCAGGGAACAGTCCAAGAGAAAGTGTGGGATTTGACAGGAAAGGAAGTAGGACTGATAAAAGGAGTAGAACCAGTTAGAGTCAGTGTGAAGCCAAATGCTGTGTTTCCCCAGGTACCGCAGTACCATATGGCGCAAGATGTCCTTATAAAGGTCGCACAATTGATTGCAGACTTGGTGAAACAGGAGTCTTGAAGGAAGTGATGAGCAGTCCATGTAATTCACCAATTATGGGACTGAGAAAGCCTTGTGGGAAAGTTCAAATTGTCCAAGACTTGAGAAAGATCAATGACATAGTGGTGAAATGCTGCCCAGTGGTGCCAAATCCAGCTGTGATTATGTTCCAGGTTCCATGTGATGCAGAATGGTTCACAGTAATTGTTTTGTCCCAAGTGTTCTTTTCTGTGCCTCTTCATGAGGACAGCCAATTTCTCTTCAGTTTCAAATTCCTGGATAAGCTTTACAATTGGTGTCAAATTCCTCAAGGGTTTTCGGAATCACCTTCCATCTTCAATCAGATACTGAAGAAGGATTTGGAGCCGTTGGAATTGCCTTTCCAGTCGACTCTAGTGCAGTACATTGATGATCTGTTGATCGCATCCAAAACGAGGGATGAGTGCAAGTATGATTCGATTGCCTTACTGAACCACTTGGGAAAGAACGGGTACAAGGTGTCTCCAAAGAAGCTGCAATATTGCCAGAAAGAGGTGAAGTATTTTGGGTCATCAAATTGAGAAAGGGTCAAGGAAGTTATCCAGGGAAAGAGTAACTGCGCTGTTGCAGATGAATCCCCCAATGACACGAAGAGATGTTTCTGGGAATGGTTGGCTACCGTCGTCAGTGGATCCTGAATATTTCAGTCATCTCCAAGCCATTGGTGAGACTGACGGTCAAGGAAGGGCCAGATGTCATAGAGCTGACAGAAAAGGAAATGCAGGCGTTTACTGAGCTAAGGGAGAGCATGTGCAGGGCTCTAGCATTAGGTATGCCTGATTACACGAAGCCTTTTGTTCTGTTTTGTCACGAACGTGATGCATGTTCTTTGTCTGTCCTGACACAGGTCCATGGAGGTGTAAACCGACCAATAGCATATTTTTCAGCTACTTTAGACCCAGTTGCAGCAGCCTTACCAGGTTGTCTGCGTGCAGTAGCAGCAGTTGGTCAAAGCCTCCCACAGTGTGAGGGCATCGTGATGGGACATCCTTTAACAGTCATGGTCCCTTACTCAGTTGAGATCCTGTTGACCCGTACCAAAACGCAGCACATGACAAATGCAAGACTGACAAAAAATGAAATGACTATATTGGGGTCCCCAAATGTAACGTTGAAAAGATATACAGTGTTGAACCCGGCAACTTTGCTTCCAAATGAAAACACAGAAGTTGAAAATGTTGAAGATGTAGAACATGATTGTCTTGAGGTGAAAGAAATGTGCACCAAACCGAGGCCTGATATTAAAGATATCCAATTGGAAGAAAATGATCAAATCATCTTTGTAGATGGCTCCTGTTTCAGAGAATCAGTAGGAGTGCTGAGAGCCGGATATGCTGTATGTACGATCTCTAGTATCCTGGAAGCGTCTTGGCTTGAAAAAGTATATTCTGCTCAAGTGGCTGAATTGGTTGCTCTTACTAGAGCTTGCCATGCTGCTGCCCAGTTGAGAGTGACTATCTATACTGATAGCAGATACAGATTTGGAATTGTCCATGATTTTGGCCAATTATGGTCACAAAGGGGTTTCCTGACCTCTTCCGATTCTCCAGTGAAAAATGGAGAAAGAACTAAGGAGTTGTTGCACGCGGTTCAGTTACCTCATGAAACTGCCATGGTGAAATGCAGTGCTCACCTGAAATCACAAGACTTTGTTTCAATGGGAAATGGATATGCGGATCAAGTCGCAAGGTTTTGCGCATTGAACTGTATATTGTTTAAGGATCAGTGGGAATTGTTACCTGAAACTGAAAATGAGACATGCACAGGTTACGCATTAAGGGTGATTAATACATTAGAAGAATTGAGATTGTTGCAGGGATGTGCCAGCAAAGATGAGAAGCGTTCCTGGGTTAGGATGCAATGTGTACAAAGACCAGATGATTTGTGGGTTTCAGATGAAGGGAAAATGGTCTTGCCAAACAGTCTCCTGTCACAATTTGCAAGGTTTTACCATGGTCAAGTACATGTTGGGAGAGATGCCATGATCAGGTTGTTCAAGATTGACTAGTTTAATCCGAAATTCAGACAGGCTGCAGAAGTGATTTGCCATAGGTGTATCATCTGTCAGCAGATGAATGCGGGGAAAGGAACAGTAGTGAATTTGAGCCACATTGGGAGAGCAGGAGGTCCATTTAGCAGAATGCAATTGGATTTTATTGAGATGCCCATGTGTGGAGGATTGAGATATGTGGTGGTGATTGTGTGCATCTTTAGTCACTGGATCGAAGCATACCCTACACGTAGGAATGACAGTCTCACAGTAGCGAAGCTGCTGCTTAGGGAATCGATACCACGTTTCGGGTTTCCGATCTCTTTAGAATCAGATAGGGGAAGTCACTTCAACAACGAGGTGGTTAAGCTATTGTGTGCAGCATTGAACATTGAACAGAAGTTGCATTGTAGTTACCGCCCTGAAGCGTCAGGACTAGTGGAACAGATGAATGGTACCCTGAAGTCGAGAATGGCAAAAATGTGCACAGCCACAAATCTGAAATGGCCCGATGCGTTGCCTTTGGTGTTAATGTCAATGAGGAATACACCTAACAAGAAAACAGGACTGTCCCCTCATTAAATTCTCATGGGCCGAGCTATGAGACTGCCCGCAGTGCCTGTGAATACTCTTGTGAACATCAAAGATGATATGGTGTTGGACTACTGCAAGGGTCTGGCTGAAGTGGCCCGCTCTTTTTCTCACCAGGTGGAAGCTACCACCCTGCCACGATAAATGATCCAGGACACAATCTGAAAGCTGGTGACTGGGTTGTCATCAAGAAACACGTAAGAAAGTCGTGTTTGGAGCCACGTTGGAAGGGGCCATATCAAGTGATACTGACGACTACTACTGCTGTGAAGTGTGAGGGAATTCCGAACTGGATCCTTGCCAGTCACACGAAGAAGGTGACGTGTCCAACTGATGAGGAAGTTGAGTTGTTGAAAGTACCAACAACAGAGAAGGAAGTCTCAGGGCCGGAGAGTGATCAAAGGGGAACTGAGACAGAAGGAGAGCCCGTTGAGGACGGCTTGGTTACTCCAGTAAGAGACAAAGGAGTGGGTGACGGTGAGCCTATCTCAACTGAGGCACCAGGAGTGCCAAATCAGAGGGAGGTTCTCCCAGAAGCGGACGAATATGGAAATAAGCTAGAGCCCCTGACAGACCCAGAAGGCGAAGGAGTTGAGGCGGAAAAGAGTCAGAGTGTCCAGACTCCTCCTGAGCGAATTGCTGGTCCATCAAGAGAAAACACCATAGAATCAGAGGGGGGGGGGGGGCGAAGGACTGCCACAGGAAAGATCAGAGGCCAGAGAGACACTAAAAGAAGATAAGTGGCCAGAATTGCAAGTGAAAAAGGGAAAGGTGGTTGTCGAAGATGCAATAGCGGAAGAGGTCGATACAACAAGGAGAGAAGATCTAAGTGAAGGAGAGTTGCAGGGTGATCGCAAGTTGAAAAGAAAGAGAGTAGCAAACAGAAGGTACGCGGGTCCTGAATGGGCGTATGCAATGTCAGCTGAATGGCAACAAGAGTTCATGGCGTTTTGCTTTGATAGAGAGATCCCAGGTCAGTACTTTGGCATCTGAGTCTGGCCGAAGAGACTGAGCTGGCATAAGAACTGAATTAAAGAAAATCTTTGAGAAAGAGAGACTGATAACTTACCGGATGAGACACTGATAACCTGAATTGACACTTGAAACCGGATTTGACAAGCTGCTAACCTGATTTGACAAGGATCCTGGGAGAGAAATTGAGAGCTGTAAACACTTGCTTGTTTTGACTTTCCTGAAAAAAAAAAAAAAAGAGAAGAAAATTCATTCTAACTGTCCTCTGTTGTTGTTTGAATTAACCTTCCTTCACTTTCTGATTATTTACAGATCATGGCTAACACTAGAGAGGGTAATAGAGGGAGTAGGCGTTGTAAATAATTGGGTGTTGGTTTGGGTGTTGTGTGTGTGATATTCATTATGGTTGTGATTGTGGGTATGACACTAATGGATAAGAGTGGAACTAACAATGCTACAATTTTTGAGCCTACCACTGCACTAACAGCTTGGGAGAGGTTTGAGCAGGATACAAAATATTTGCATGAGGGAACTAACGCAAAAGGGGAACTATCCACTAATGTCTTCTATCTCTTGCTGAGTGAGTATGTTGACACAATGGATGCGAGGATTGCTTTGTGTGCACACAGATTCCTGTTTCGGTACAAGAGGGGGTTACCTATCATAGTCTACCTTTAACATATGGGATAAGCTGTAGTTTGTTACTAATAAGATTCTATAACCAGGAAGAGATTCAATATTTTTATTCGAACCATGACCTTGTGTTTTCTTATGTGCCTATCATAGAGGATTTGAGTAGTGTAGCTAAGTACTATAGTATAAAGTTAGTAAAAGGGTTCTTTGAGGTGACATTAACAATTAGTACATCTTATACACACCGCAATAATTTGACATGCTTGCTTACACCTGCAGAGAAAAGCTTCTTAGATCACATGGAAGTTAGAAGAAGGGCATTGAAGGGTAAATTGGAGAAAGGATTGCAGCAGCGAGCTTTTGCTAGTAGTGAGGGTTATAGTGCAATTAAAGAACAGGGGAAGTTAGCTTTAGATGCACTACACGTAGGTAAGCTTTGCATATCTAGCTGCGGAGAGGACTATGACTCTTCAAAACAGGCTTGCTTTAGACGTTCTTTTAGCGAAAAATGGCAGAGTCTGTAAGATGCTTAATGAGCGTTACTGCTGTGCTTACATACCAGACAATAGTAATGAGATTAGAAGTATGCTTACTAACTTAACTAGGGATAGTACAGATTTGAAGGAACTGAAAGAGCCAGGTGTTTGGGAAAAGGTTGGGAAAGGATTTGCTTCAGTGGGAAATTGGTTTAGTATTATTTGGCATGGGATATTGGCAAAAATAATACAGGGAATATTGATTGTTATAGCTTGCTTATTTGGATTATGGGTGGCATGTAAATTAAGTAAAAGAATAAAGTTGAAAATAGCGAAAAATAATAAGAGGAGGGAAGAAAAACAAAGGGAAAAATTATACAGGGCAAAATCACAGAGGGAAAGGTTAAGAGAAGAAATTTTAGAATTTAAAATTCGAGGGGAAAGGTTTGTGTGATGACAAGAGTCATCATAGGAGGGATTGTTGGAGTGTGTCTTTTAAAATTAATATTAACATGAAAAGCTTGCAATATATTGTGTAATGAAGCTGCATAGAAAATGTGTTAACATAGAAAATAATGTACATGGGCCCACGGGGAGTGGCCACCAATGTATACGAAGACTAATTAAACTTATTAATGATGAACTAATTATGTACTAATGTTATGAATTTGTATTGCCATTTTATAATTAGAATCATATGTTAGGGGTCTGTTAACTAGATTACTAGGCCTTAATTAGTGAGGGTCTGGGCCTAGCTGCCTGGTCTCATATTAAACTGTGTTTTTCCTAACATGCAATGTGCTGTCTTCCTGAAGGACACGATGCTGTACTTTTCCAGAAGCTAGAGATGTGTGTGTAGCCGTAGTAAATTCTTTCTCATGGGACCCGACTTGCTCGAGGAGACATTCTTGCTGAATGCAACAGTGTAATTCGTAACAGGTGCAAGGCTGTCTGGAGTAGGAGAAAACAATGGGACTACTGACTGGAGCATGAAGTGTAACTTTTCTTACCTGACATTCCACCCGATGAAGACATCAATAACATGGGCCAATCAACTGCATGAGAACTGTGTTCTGTGGAAAATTGTAGTGAGGTGTGTGAGGAATTATTGGACAGAGATAATGATGCACCAAATATTATCCAATGGGGAATTAAGGGCTAGTTCGACAGTTTTGAGAAATCAGCCATTATTAGCTATTATTCAGACATTATTGGCCATTATTCTGACATTTTGCCTTAAGCCACACTTTGCCATTGCTCTTTTGAGCCTTTGCTGTTTATTCTTCCTGATACTTTAGCCATCCTCTATCTAAGCCCTTACTGATGCTTACTTCTCCTCCATATGAGGGAAGTGCCCTATTCTTTAGCTATGCCATACTGAGACTTTGCCCTGACCTATCCTTGCTGATGGTGAATCGACTGATGTCCTGAGGACAAAGACTGACGCTGTTTGCTGATTCATTGGAGGGGTAACTATCTGATGAAAATTGTAATTGTCTATGTGCCTTTTCTTTCTAGGTACCAACTGCTCTTTTGACAGAGGCCATAGTTAGATGTTTTCCAAATTTGTGTTTGCTAAATTGTTTTGCATGAAGTCCAACATGCTGATGCTAATTCGAGGTTAGTTAAGGTGTTCACAAATACCGGATGCAAATAGACAAATGACTGAGTTCTTGCTTTGTTGAACCTTGCACTCTGAGACTTTGTTAAACTGCTTCTTATTAATGATGTGATAGTGCTTAATGAATATTCACTATGTGTTGATTAACTGTGTTCAAATTATGTATCTGAAGAGTTACTAATGAGATTGATTGCTAATGAGATTAACGGAGATTATTATTAGTTTGTAACTAATAGGGAATAAATATCCTAACACTTAACTAGATTTGTGTGGTTATTCATGGCCAAAAGGTCATGGTGAATTCACTTTATTGATTCTTATTAAATGTTATTGATTATCTACTGTGACTACTGATTGAGTTATTGAAATCTTGATTTTGTGATGCCGGAAAGATACCTCGTACTGGGAAGTCTCTGAACGTGGTCAAAAGGTTCATCGGTCTAGGCGTGTCTCCTTGTAAGTTTATCTGTCAAGGTTCTGATGTGCTATTATATCCATTCATCTGAAAATATTTTGAGGCAAAACGTTAGCAATCTCTATTTTAAAATAAGCCTATTGAATGAATTATTTGGTATGAGGTCAATTTGGATAATTAGCATTAATACCACCGTGCCAGGTTGCATAACCTGGAGCAGCCCTTTATTTAACTGAATTATGATCAGTCCTATTGTGAGTGAATGTGATTGAACAAAGAGTAAGATCTATATAAGCAGGACCACTGAAATTATGTGGCAAGTGGGGGACCAAATTATGTGGCAGGCTTGACTAAATTATATGGCAATAAAAGGGCAATTATGCAGCATAATATGGCACATTTTGTGATAGTATTACATCATTAATTTGCCATTTTTTACATTTGATAACACTGTCTTGGCATAGGTTGCACCTCATTCATAAACATTTTAACACCCAATTATAGCAATAAACAACAGAATGGTGACCAGCCAACCTTTGCGAAGGGCCATCAACTGAATGGCAACACATGTGGCAGCATTTTTAGTAACTTTTGATCCGTTTCAGCAAGAAACAATTTTTTTGATAAATCAGCAATTATTCAACAGATGATTGATTATGTGGCAAATCATAGGTATGCAGAAAACTCCACACCCGCAAAAGTGCATCATTTCAGTGGCCCGACTATAATGTACAATGTAATGTAACAAGATATCAGAATTTGAAATGCTCACATTTGTCACCCTGCCCTACTGGTGAGAAAAAAATTCAGCCCAGTACAATATCTTACTTGAGATAACCTGGTTATTTACTGTATGAAAGCATCCGACAGAGAGCAGACAAACAAACATACTTAAGAAGGCCTTGTAACTCTACATTAAGGGCCTAATTTAGAGATCGGGACATGGGTTACTCTGTCACAAACATGATGGATGTGCCGTCCACTGTATTACAAATGCATGATATCTAGTGGCAATTGCAATACGGAGGGCAGGATATCCGACACATTTGTGACGGAGTAACCTGTCTGCTGAACTGTAAATCAGGCCCTAATTTTTAGGTAATTGGTAGGCATTTATGATTCCCTTGTCACAGCTCATCCAATGAGGCATTCACTGCCACTGTGTGAATAGTGTAACCCATTCTACAGTATATAACTGTGCGCGTTGTACACAGACTAAAATACGTAAACATTCTCAGAACCCACACACAGAAACAGCCATAACTAAGGTGCTGATGGCGGTTCACATGCGTGGACCCTGGTGCCACTGCACCTGCTGCATCATTGGCAGGTAAACCCCCGCACCCAGTGCCCCAACACACACCACCCAACAGCTGCTTGCTTATAGGCAGAACTAGGGTTGTACCCTGGCCTTTTTTTACCATCATGATCATTATTTTATTGTCTGAACTGGTACAAAAATAGGGAAAATCACATAAAGTCAGTATTTTTCCCCTTAGAAGTATATTCTTAAAAATACAATGCACTTTAAAATGTGTTCCAGAGGTTCTTTAATGACCCTTGACTAATAATTAAAGTAAACAAACTGAAAAGAATCATAACACTCCGCCATCGACATGGGAGAGGGACTTAATAGGTGCGTTTTCCATGGCCTCTTCTTCTGAAACTGGGAAGGCCAAAAGTCATGTTTGGATGGGATTGGTCGACTCAGCCCCCCTACTAGAACCGGGCCTGGAACTGCATCAGAATTAGAGGCCATTCGTAATGAGGGCCCAAGAGACAATTTAGTTTGTGGTACAGGTATTGCCACTGGAATCATGCAATTGTGCTGCTGCGGCGATTTTCACATAAAACTAGATTTGTGCTTTTGCTAAACAGTCCATCATCTTTCACATAGTCTGCAGATTTTAACAAAAAAAATTGTTTCTAGCTTAAACGGCTCAAAAGTTACTAAAAAAGCAGCCACACGTCTTGCCCTGCAATGGAAGGCCATTTGCAAAGCTGGACTGGTCACATTCTGTTGCTTATTGCTACTTTGGGGTGTTAAACTGGTCCTAATGAAGTGCAACCAATGCCCAGACACTGTTACCAAGTTTAACAATGATGAAATAAAAAAGTAATACCATTGCAAAATGTGCCGCATTATGCAACATAACTTGCCTTTTCTTGCCGCATAATTTACTCAACCCTGCCGTACAGTTTATCCCTCTCCTGCTGCTTAATCCTAGTGGCGCTGGATACGAGCTATGAAAATGATCAGCATAGCCACAGCACGTCTTTAAACACAGAAAGCTCATTCATCAAGTGCTGAGAGGGATACAGCTCGGAAAGTACTGCGCCGCAGTGATCCATGGACTTGCGACGTCAGTATTCATTCGTAACTCAGTCAGGATGCTGAGTTTGCATCTGACGCAGCAAATAAATTCATTCTACTAAACCAGAGGGGTGGGATTGATAGCTTCCTGACCGAAGACTAATACAGTGCAACTGAGATGGATTGCAGCGGCCAGGTTCTCCGTTCTCCTGGCATTCATGCCCAAAGCTGACTCAGCTTGTTTGTGTCCTCCACTTGTTGTTTCATAGCGGTCAGCGGCATGAAAAGAAATGCAAATGCAATTGATTTCACAGAGGAACGAACAAGGTAGAAAATGCACCAGATAGCCCAGGGCCAATGGCATCCTTCACCTTCCAACAAGATATGCCAAGTGCACCTGAATATCAAGAACCACTGTGGTGGGACTACTGGGTCTTGGGAATGTACATCCATCTCAGGCCACTCCTTCAAGAACACAATTGTATTATGTTCTGTTTACCCCAGAAATATTACTGAATGATAACCATTATCCCCTTTTAGTGTATTTGGGGTGGATTACGTTCATGTGGTGATCACACAGCAGATTTCAGCCTTGAGTTCCTCGTTTTGGTGGAACTCTCTTAGGAGAAGCCCAGTGTCATATTTGCCTGATACTTGTTAAAGCACACAAACGCGGAAATTACACTGAAAAATATCACTGGAAAGGGGTCTGACCTTCTTGGAAACTTACAATGGTATTGTGCATTTGTGTCACAAAGGGGACTTCATCTCTTATAATTTGGCTGAGGATACTGTTTCATAATAGTCATTAACCAATAGCAAATAAAACTTTTTCCTGACTTGATGGGAGGTGTCTGTGAAGATCACTGATCACAAGGTCTCTTCATCACTTTACTTTAATTTCTTGTTCCCATACTTTTTTTCTTCTGGATTGAACATTTATTGAAAAGATTTATAGTTTTTGAGGAAGAGGATCAGCTTGACATCAGAACCTCGGTTGGTAGAGGTTTTGAACATGCACAGCTTTATTATTGCCCATGATTAGGTCTAGAATGCCCCTTTCCAGTGGTTGGATTAGAGGGTGAAGTGGTTTGCTTTCAGAAATTCTTTTATACTGGTAACTGCTTGTTCTCTCTGTTGGGTTCTTAATGCAAGCTGACGTCACCCAAGAAGGCATTAATGTTTCAGGGCATGAGTAGTGTACGCAGAGTGTTTTTTCACTTAAAAGCGGTATATGTTAAGTACTCAAGCCAGGTGTCTGATCTGGAGATATGAACACAACTTTGGTCTCCATCTGTGTGGATTTTGCTGTATTAGACTTGAAGGTTTGATGCTCTTTGTGAAAAGAAGGATTTGAGAGTGTGTTTTTTTGTTTTGAGGCATGGTCTTCACTTTCTATTTCAGCTTGTGGAATGTAAATTAAAGGGGTGTTAAATGTTCTGCTACGGGCTGAATCTCAGAGATTGAAATATCAGAAAAAGAGGTTGTGTCAGACTTTTCTGACTCATGGTCCTTACCTACACTTAAGGTATGTTAGCATACAAGGACCTGGCATCTTGTTTGGGTGGATATTTTGAACTTTATGCTGCTGGCTTGAAGGATATCACTGATTGTTCTGAATGAAGCAAATGTTCTGTCAGCCCTTAATTGTTGAGCAGCTGGAGGTGTTGAGGGCTCTATCCTTCTGCTTTGCTTTAAGGTATTTGAATCAGAGAACATTTTTTGTAGCTCTTAGTCATTTGCTAGGATCATAATCTTACCGCTTGCATAAACAGTAACCGCAATATTTGAATGAGTTAGGTTGTTTATTTTTGCAGTTATCGTCAGACCATATGGGATGGTTCTGGATTTACCTGTTGGGTATTTTTGTTGGAGACTTTCAGTCCAGTTTATAGTATGCTCTGTGCACAAAATGAGATCAGTTTTGATTTGTACCAGTTTGTTAGAGTGGTAAGTCATGGAAGAGTACCAAGGGTTGTTGGGGAGGAAGAGGGCGCCTTTTGCTTGAGCCCTAAGCTATGCTCCTTTGGTGGTTCTGGTGTGAGTCAAGTGCAGCACTGATTTGGTCTGTGGCGTCCCTTTGTTTTTTGTAGGTTCGAACCTCAAGCCAAGGTGGAACTTCCTGGTCACACTCCAATGGAAAGCAAGGCCGGGAACACACTTGCATGACCTAGGAATGGAGGTGCCTGAGTTCTATGTGGTACATGGCGGTGTAGCAGGGGAGACACTTCCCTGACCTAATTATGGAGGTGCCTGACTTCAGTCTTGCAGGCTTGGGTATCAAAGATCATTAGTTATAAAACAGGCACACACAAATGTCTCTTTTTGGTTAAAGGCATTTTATTGAACCTTTTGCACAATTTAGCCAGCAAGCGTGATATAGAAGTCGAATCTCATGGATCATATACAGTATTCTGTCAATGCACAACTACTTCCCTCCTCTTCACCCTTTTCTTCAGGAACAGAGCCCAGAAATAGTTGTCTCAGCAAAAAGAAAATTAGGGCTTACAGCATACTAGTGATACATTTATCTCCACGACACAGAACATTATTTTTTAAATATATAAATGCCTTAATCAACTTATCGTCTTCAAATTCTGAATTGCTTTTGCTTCATGGATTCATTCACAATAAAATGTCAGCTCTTGTAACTTTGAAGGAACATCACAGTTATATTCCCTTGGCGAACATTGTCTTTGATCAGCATCCAGGCCACCATAAACACTGCCTCGCTTTTCTTGAGTTCCTGGTCAGCATTTCCATAGCCACAGTTGTCCAAAAACTCCTTGACAAGATGGCTATCGTTATGAGGTGTGCTTTGTTCGAGTACTTTCTTTGCTGCCAATGGAATTCATAGTATGAAGCCTAATCGTTTTGATGGGCCTTTCATTGAGGTAGGCCGGAATCCCAACAGGGTCAACAAAAGGGCATCCAGTGTATGGAGTTCAAGCATACCTTTTATGCGACTCATTTGTGCCACCAACCTTTATTTTGAGTAACGCAATGAATAAACAGATACATGTCAATAGTGCTTCTGATATTTCAAACTGAAAAAGAAATACAAACCACAAACATTTTAGGGTGAGTAGCATTGTATTGTATTGTTACTGAACTATCAAAGAAAAACTTTTGACGACTTTTGAGTAGTCCATAGAAATACTCAAGACTCTCTCTAGTCTGCATTACTAAATAATTCCATAATGGTGCACATACATTTCACATGGCCTTTCAAAAAAATTGAACCGTCACCTTCTTTAAAACGCTCACAAGTGGTAATTGTTGCATGCAAGAAAATAACTAACCACAGTGGGTCGATTAAAGATGTTTAATAAAAAAATGCAGAAGCCCCCAGAACACAGTGCGCTGCCTCTCCAATCCCCTTACAACTGGCAACCATTCAATCCCTAACATTCTTCCCCACCTTCCATGACACAGACACATTCTAAACTAAACCTTCTAATCAAGCACCAACGAACTACTATACACCTTACTCCTTAGCCAATTAACGAACCATAACACTAGAACACAAAAAAGCTCTGAAAAATGGAAACAAAAAAAAATTCTAATTCAGCACATAGTCATGAAACTTCAAAGGTAAAATATTTCTGCTAGCAGTTTGTTTACACAACAAATTTGCAGCAGAACAATTCTCACCACCAGGCACCATCCCATCCGGTACCTAATCACACAACGTATTCTGCACCTCATCCTTCTGAGAGCCACTTGTTGCCAGAACAGACCAAGCATTCACATACTCATTGCTGACGTCTCAAAGCTGTCCCTGCTTCATTCTCTGCAGCGTTAGGAAAAACATTGCTAGCATCCAAACCTCTTACATCATCACCCCAGAAAACTGAAACGCCAAACCTTGCTATCAAGAACATCTACCACTTCCTTGTACACTCCAGTGACTTTAAAGGGATCTTTCCAAATAGATGTGTTTCCTGGAATCTATGGTCTATTTAACATGAACCAGTTTTTGACTTGCTGCATCTTTCCCGCCTGTCATCCATATTCTTATTCATATTTTCCTTGTATTCTTCATCTGCCTTCCTTATCCTTACAAAATTCAGATTATACTCATCTCCACACATTCTTGTAAACAACCACAGAACCATCTTGGATCTAGCTTGCATTATCTTAACATCTCGAAATACTATACACCACTCACCTTTTATGAGTAAAGTTGCTTATGGAGCATTCCTCCAACAAAGTCCCTCCTCATTGGCAAACTGATTACAGTGCTTAAGTATTCTTTTAAACCATCCCATTTGTTCATTTCACTCGGGATGGAGGAGTGATATTCTTTAGACACTTCACAAAATACTCCTATTCGTTCACATTGACAATTTTTGGCCCATTGTCAGGCATATTTTTTAGGGAAATCCCTTCTTGGCAAAATACACCATCAAGAAATTTGATGGTCACACCCAGCGTGACCTTTCCCACCATCGTACTTAGTGAGCTTTTTGAAAAATAGTCTACCAGAACAAAAGCCTCTTGCCTTAAAACACCTGAAAAGAGACAAATTATACAATACCTAACTTCTGCTAGGCTTTCCACTAGCTGGTATTCCATGAAGCAAGCTGCTTCGAATGCAAAGACTACATTAATGCTTCCATTCACCATCCATAGACCACGACATAGAGAATTAGCAGCCATGCCTTTTGGTACCTGACATTTAGAAGTTACCCTAATAAGGAAGGTTAAGTAACCCCACTCTTAATCCAAATGGAGGTACAATTGTGTTACCCCTGACTAACACTATATTCTCAATATAATGTTCCTCTAGTACCTTTGAAAAGCCTTTCAGCTCATCCTGCAACTTAAGTTCTTCTGGCCAACCACACCTTGTGTAACTAAACACCGACTTAATGGAAGCATGCTTCTCCACTTCAGCAATTAATTCAGCTGCTGTGATATCACTGAACACCTCCATTCTACCTGGGACCCAATACCCTCCATGGTGAATGTTACTCACACTCATTTTCTTGAGCAACAGTAATTGTCACCTCCAATAAAGATAAGCTTGACATACAATCAGCACAAGCGTCGTTCATTCCAAAAATATATTCAATCTTGTAATGACAAACCTGTAATTTGGCAATCACCGAGCCCACCCTGCCATTGGCATAAGTTACCACCTTGAGACAGCATATTCATCAAAGGCTTGTAATCTGTCCTCACAATTAAGTTTGTCCCCTAAAAATATTTTTAAATGCTCAGCTGCCCGCGTGCATGCAACAAACTACCTCTCTATCATAATAGCATTGAGCTAGTCTGAAGGTTCTTGAACCATACAGCACTCCCCACTCTTTACCTCCATCACACTGCAAAAGTACCACTCCAGTACCGCAGTGGCTCACACCCACCCTTAAAATGCACTCTTTTCCAATAGCAAATGGTTTCAAACATAGTGCCTGAATGATGTCCGAAAAAATGCTCATGAGTTTCATCCTAAAATATTTCACATTCTTTTCGCAGAATGACTGTAATGGCTCTAAAGTTTTGGCATATGACGCAACAATATTTAGCACAGAATTCAGTTAAACATAGAAACTACATAAACTGCTCCTTTGGGTAGGGAACTGATGCTACCACAATCACCTTGACATGATTCACCTTAGATTAAATTCTGTCACTGCTGAAGCAATGGCCAGTGTACTTCACACCATCCTGCTGAATTTGCACTGGGATACCTTCAGTCTGAAACCTTTGTTTCCCAGAACCATCTTTAGTTAGAGCCATTCTCTTCTTGGTCCATGTCATAGCACCAGATACTCCCTCCAGAGTCTTCTTCTTGAGATGCTGAAACACAGAGAGAACACAGATCAATCCAAAAGGCATTCTTCAGTGCTGCTGCATTCCTCCAGGAGTGACCAAAAGCCATACGACGTTTTGATTCTTTGGCCAAGAACACCTGAGGATAGGTGCTAGCTAGATCAAGAGTGGAAAAGATTTTTGCAGCAGCTAAGCTCAACACACTGTCACGTAAATGAGGCAATGGTTGGCAGTCAACCCAAATTGAGTTATTTACACTTCTCAGAACTTCCTACAGAGAAAACTCATGGTGACAATGCAATTGGTTCAATTAACTTTCATTTACACCGATTCTTCAACATTTCTTGTTAGTTCCCCTTGTAGATGAGAGGAACATTTCCTGCTGTCTGCTCAGTGGGAACCACATTCTTGTAAAGAATGATGCAATAATTAAAAGCATTGTACTTTCCTAACTTCTTTCTTACTTAACTTCTCAAAACACTTCTTGAAATTTGTTCCTAGGCTTCCTAACATACTCTGATAAGTCCCTTTCTAACTTCCTTCATTGCATAGCCCCCATGGAACCATTGATTTGTTGGTGATATAAACTGAGGTTGGCACCAGGGTCAAGCTTAATACCCATCTTTTTGTGGCAGGGCCATTCATGAATAGCTTCCTCTTCATCTGCTATATAACATTTCCCCCTCATATGCAATTTCTTGTTCTTCCCGACAATTTATCCACAAGTGATTTCCCAGGAAAGCATACTAAGTGCATGAACTACTCAGAAGCAAAACATCATTCCCATTACTGCAAATGATGCCTGCTGGCATACCCTTTTTCTTGTGACTCCTTTCCGTTATGTTAACAACGCATTTGTGTACATAATATCAGAATCAAGCCTTCTTAAAACTCCTCAAAACTTTTCCAACATGAACCTTTTTCTAGCATTTCACACATGCCTTATCACTTGTGGGACAAACCTTAAAGTTTCCAAAATTAGTTTGACTCTCAAATCTGTAACAAAAAGAAAGTTGTTTTCCTTTTATCGTTTTTTATTCTGAATATTTTACTTACTTTTTTCTGCCTTGCTCCTCTTATTTAGCATATGTAACCCAGGATTAGTGTCTCCCCATTATTTCTTGGATGAAAAGTTTGTTTTTTTCACATGCCTTTAGCTATGTTAATGGTAGAATTTAACGGCATATCACTTTCAAACCACCAGTGCTTTAGCAACCTTTTGCTGTTTGTGTTAAGTAAGATTTTATCTTACAAACTCTGTTCATAATTTACATATTTGAAACAAATGAGAGAGCTAAATATCTTAAAGCTGCCAAATAATCATCTATGGTTTCGCCTTCACCTGGCTTACTTGAATAAAACGTATACTTTTCCATAATATTACCTTATTGTCATAACCATGACATGTTAGCATAAATGAACACATTAATGATAATAGAATTCTTTAAAGGTGATAAATTGCTAAACTCATTAAGTCAAGCCCCCTCACCACTGCCAAGCTACATTTTGGAAGGAAAAGCTCTAAACATTCCAATATGTTGGAGGTTTCGCTGCATTTTTCATGAATGAAGGAGGTGGAACAATGCTGGACATGCTGATATATAAGATAATGGAGATCTCGGAATGGGAAAATAGCAAACTAAAATACTCATCATTGTAAGATAACGTCAGATTTCAATGGGACACAAGCTCCTTCCAGACAATAATCACTTCTTAATAGAGATAAGCCACACATAAAAGAGCCTGGGTTTGTATGTTTTATATTTTTAGAAATGGGGTCTCTAGTTGGCAGTGGTTTGCACACTGTCCAAGTAGAAACCCTCACTCTAGTCAGGGTAAAGGTATCATAAGCCTGAGCTAACCACTGCTCACCCCCTTGATAGCTTGGCACGAGCAGTCTAGCTTATCTCAGAGGCAATGTGGAAAGTATTTGTAACCACACACACCACAGTAAAAAAGTAAAAACACTAAAAAGGACTCCACTCCAGTTTAGAAAAATAGCCAATATGTATCTGATTAAAACAAAACCAAAACAATAAAAAAACAAAATACACAAGTCAAGATATCACCTTTAAAATTTTAAGCAAGTTTAGTCCATAGAAATCAATTGATGTGTTTGTTTTAGGGCAAAGTATTTTAAGTGTGTCAAAAATCAAAGATGAGAACAGGCGCAGGGGAGGTGAGGTGCCAGATAAGCAAGCATTGCATTGGTTCCTTACTGGCAGGGGCTGATGCATCGGTTCCTTACTGTTGCAAGTAGGTGATACATTGCTTCCTTACTGTCAGGGCAGGTGATGCATCAGTTTCCGAACACGCCGCCTCGGTTCCTTACTGCGGTGCAGTGTTGATGAAGAAATTGGTGCCCAGGGGTAATGCATCAAAAATCCAGACGTGCTGTATTAGTCTGCATTGATTCCATAGCAGTGGTGCAGGTGATGCATCAATTCTGCAGTGGTAGTGCAGGAGCTGCGTCAGATTCTTCCAAAGATGCCTCGATTTGCAGCAGGGCTGGGAGTCGATTCATGGATTTTCTCCTTAAGATCACGAGAACTCAC
Source organism: Pleurodeles waltl (assembly GCF_031143425.1). Lineage (NCBI taxonomy): Eukaryota > Metazoa > Chordata > Amphibia > Caudata > Salamandridae > Pleurodeles > Pleurodeles waltl. The sequence goes on from NC_090444.1 coordinate 433,425,888, forward strand.
TTCCAAGGGCCCAGGGACTGGATTTGGCACCACTTGGCAAGTCAGGACTCTCAGCAAGAGAGCCCAGGTGCTGGCAGGTAAAGTCTCTGATGGCCCTGAGACTTCTTAACAGGAGACAAGCTCAGTTCAAGCCCTTGGAGAACTTTGGAGAGCAGGATATGGAAAGCAAAGTCCAGTCCTTTCACTCCCAGGACAGAAACAGCAAGCAGCAGGCCAGCACAAAATACCAACAGGCAGAGTGGTAGTCCCTCCTACACCATCCAGCTCTTCTTCCCGGCAGAATATCCTCAGTACACAAGTGCAAATCAGGACATGTAAAACACACCAGTAAATGTCCTACATTTTAAATACACTGCACCCTGCCCCTGGGGCTGCCTTGGACCTATCTTAGGGGTAACTTACAGGTAATAAAAGTGAAAGTTTGGTCCTGGCAAGTGGCTGCACTACACACACAAATGCTGCAACGGCAGGCTTGAAGCATGTTTGCAGGGCTACTCGTGTGGGTGGCACGATCAGTGCTGCAGGCCCACTAGTAGCTTTGATTTACAGCCCCTGGGCACACCTGGTGCACTATACTAGGGACTTACTAGTAAATCAGATATGCCAATCATGGATAAACCAATCGCCAATACAATTTAGACAGGGAGCACTTGCAATCAAGCACCGGTCAGTAGTGGTAAAGTGCTCAGTCCTAAAACTAGCAAAAACAGGTCAGATAAAATAGAAGGAAGAAGACAAAAAGTTTGGGGATAATCCTGCAAAAAGGGCCAGGTATATATATATAGTTGTATTGTTGCACACACTTGATCGGGCAGCAGTCAAAATAGGCATTTATCCAAAAAGGCAAAGCAAAAGCAACATGCAATTTAAGTACCTTGCACATCTTCCAGGCAGTAGAATTGTGAATATCCAAGAATCAATTGAGGAAAATGTGTAAGATTGGTGTCACAGTTCTTCGGCGCACCACAACAGAAAAACACCAATCCCTTGATACAGGGAAATGGTAATGCGGAATCTGTCCAAATCAAAGATGGCTACCATCAATATGAAGCATAGAGTTAGGAGAACCATAACACATGAAAGTCATAACTTAGCAAACGAGACCATTGTACCAATGCAATTACGAGAATAAGGTGGGAAAATGGATGACGGCTGACTATCAGCAGTTAACAGGTATGTGATCTCTGAAGCCTTCGCAATTCAACAAGACATCTTTTGCCAGAAATTATAAAGAAATGCAATATCCAAGAAGCCACCTCAAAGCCCTAACAGCTCTGCGGACTCCTTGCAGCTCCAACATTTTTCCTTACTCGGTTCATGTAGCTCCTTTTGCCAGTGTTGAATGTAAAAGAGTTGTGGTATTTATTTAATGACAATATGCAGGTTCAACAGCACAAGCTCCGCTTGTCAGTCTTTCCCTTCTATCTGCCAACCACTCAGTCCATAACGTCCATCTCCACCTTCCATGACGCAGTCATATTCCGAGCTCAACCTTCTTCTCACACTTCAGCTCCAACCCACTTCCACAATAGAAATGACACCGTGTAAGCCCCACGTTATTGTTAAGTGCAGTTTACATTTTATATTTTCGTAAAGGAATACAAAGTGTTAGACTTTCACAGAATTCGGGGAGATGATTTCACTTCCTTTATACTTACGTAAAGCCCACACTTAGTGGTGAATCTCGAGCAGTATGGGTTCTTCTCGTAGTTTTTAACAACTTTTCATCAGTTTATGCTGTGACTTTCACTGATTTTGAATCTCAATTCCCCTTGATCCATATAGGGTAAGGGCCGTAGCCAGGAGAGTATGTTAAGTGGGGGGGTGGGGGCAAGTTGAATGTGGTAACTTCCGAAAAAATGAAGTGCAAACTGATATTTTAAAGCCTAAATTATTTTTGGGAGGGTGAGTGAAAGGAAGGATGGGTGGGTGGATGAATGAAATGGTGGCTGGATAGATGCATGGATGAATGAGTGAAATGTTGGATGTAAGAATGGAAGAATGGAAGAGTGAAAGACAGGGAGGGTGTATGAGTGAAAGGGAGGATAGAAGAATGCATGGAGTGAAATGATGGGTTGATGGATGATGAGAGAAAGGATGGATGGATGGTAGAATGAGTGAAATGATGGATGGATGAGTGAAAGGGTAAATGTATGGATGAATGGAGTGAAAGTATGGGTAGATGAGCGAAATGATGGATGAGTGAAAGGATATATGTAAAGATGGATGATAAAAACAATGGATGGATGAGTGAAAGGTAGGGTAGGTGGATGTCTGGCTGAAAGGATGGATGGGTGGGTGAGTCAAAGGGTGGATTGATGGATGAATAGATGGATAGATGGATGAGTGACTGAAAGGATGGATGGCTGAGTGAAAGGGTAAATGGAGGGATTTATGAATGGATGGATGGGATGAAGGGTGGGTGGATGAGTGTGAGAATGGAAGGCTGAGTGAAAGCGTGGATAGATGGATGAGCCAAAGGGAGAATGATGGATGAATGGAGTGAAAGGATGGATAGGTAAAGCAAAAGGGTAGCTGGATGAGCAAAGGATGGATGGATGGATGGATGAAAGGGGGATGGATAAGTGAAAGGATGGGTGATTGAGTGCATGGATTGGTTTGATAGATAGGTGTCCCTGGGCCAGTGGCAGCTCTCCTTTATGGGTTGCACACCTATAACACACTCTCCTTGTTTTGCGGTCCATTTTTATTGTTTAAAGAGTGAATAAATATTCACTCTTTATATAATAAAAATAAAATGAAGACCCAATTCGGGTCTAGCAACAAACTGAGGCAGCTAGTGACATTGTTTTATTGCTGACACAGTTGCATAAAGATGCCTGCGCCAGCCGTCAGAGATACTATTCAGAGCTGGTCTGTGAGCATGTCTGTGTGACTACATGTGTGAATTAAAGTGAGAGAGAGTCAGTGAAGGAATGAGTCAGAATGAGTGAAAGTGAGGTGAGTAACAGGAAGGACCTGTATGTGTGAGAATGAATGTAAGTGAGTGATGGAGAATGATAATGAGTGTAACTGAGTGTTACTGTATGTGAGACTGGATTCACAGTAAGACTGAGTAATTCAGAATTAGTGAGAATGAGAGAGACAGAGTGGGCCAGAGAAGAACGAGTAAAACTGAGTGAATTAGTGACACCAAGTAAGACTGAGTGAGTCAGAATGACTCAGTAAACTTAGTGCAAGAAATCGGGAAAGAACCCTTCAAGAAAAAGCTCATTGGAATTCGAGCCAAGGATTACGCCCCACCACTTTTAAAGGTCACCAGCCGCTACTAGTAATTACTGGTGGTGTCCTCTATTACTTTTTGATGGGGAACAAGACTTTTGACAGCCGGTCCTTTAGCCAGTTCTGAGACTTCCTGCTTCAGGTTTTAGACAGTGCAGCCACAGCCCTGAGCCCTACTCACTCTGCCACCTAGTCCCACGCTAGCTGATTTCCAAATTACAGTGCTCCACACCCTCCTCGTTGCCTGGCAGGGCTTGTTTCATGGACACACAGTGATTGACAGATCAATGGCTGTAGTACAGCCTATGCTGCGTGATTCTCATAATGGCTGGCAGTTACAGGCCATGCACTGTCAGTCACACAATAAGCATGACACAAATCCTTCATTTAATTTGGAGTGCTGTAGAGAGCTGTGTAAAGTATTTTTCATCCCCTTTGTCTTTTACAGATCACCAGTGCATTAGAGGTCGTAACAACACAAACTGTGCATGTGTGATAGTCTGAAATGGGACCTCTGCCCCAATACTTGTGCACTTTTTTCCACATCACTCTGATGGTATGGACCTGCAAAACTTCACAACTATACTTTAAGTGAAGGCCAGATATGTTAGCAAAACATTCAGCCAAATCATAATTCGGCAGGTGGGATAATTTAATAGAATAACATGTCATTCATATAAGGTGCTTGACTGCTACTGAAGTGGTTTATGAGCACTGATGGCAGATGTGTATTGTTACTTATCTAGCGGTGCTCTTTTTATCTGCCTAGGAAGGTTAAAGGGTTAGGGAAACTCACTGCGAGTTGAGTCTCTGCCCAAGTTCCTGCAGAGGGTCTAAAAAGGTACTGAATTACCAAACCTCAAAGCACCCCCAGGCATTAATAATGTTGAACAACTTATCAAAAGGGGGATGATTCCAGCCCTAAATAACATAATACTAACTTGTAATAACAACTAGCCTTTTATATGGCATCTAATACAACTGTTTTACACTTTCAAATGGTTGTAAATAACAAGCATTATCAGTAGTTAATTAATTGTAGACAATTTATAAACCTGTGAAGGATGAAAGGCTGAGTTAACCCAGCTAGGGTATCAAACGCATGAAGCATCTTGGGATACTTGAAGTGGCTCAAGAAAGGACAATGGCAACATAAGATTGCTGGTCTAAGGTGTTATATGCTCCAATATAATATGATTGGTTGGAAAGGAACTGACATACACTCTGTCCCTCCGAATGTCGAATTAATGTCACTTTAAAACTGTTTCTCTATATCAATCACGCTTCCATTTGTTTCTCCCTGTTATTCTCTCACTCACAGCCCCGCTCCTTCTTTCTCTTATGTTCATTCTCTCCCAAGATATTCTCTGGTTCTTTGTCACCATTTTCTCTCATACTTCACTTACCTTGCTTCACTTGTCCTCTATTTAACTGGGTGTAAAAAAGGGCTAGTTGAGCATATGACCCACCACAAGCAGCAGCAGGTGGTTTAAGGTCCTGCTCTGCCTTGCAGACCAAAGAAAGAAGAGGACCTTATGGCAGGTGACATTCAATGACACTGAAGGCACAGAAGCCCATATATTTGTGTGGCTTTGGTGGTATTAGTGAGCCTCTGTCCTCAGGGAATGGTTGAGGTAATTTGATAGGAGTGGTTCACGAGGCTTTGAAGTGGCGGGGTGGCGCGTTCGGGTGTGGGGGGATTACTTTAATTTAAAAAATACACTTATCTTCACTCGCCGTCGCCGACACCACCACCACCACCATGCCACTCCTCTGCTGGAGCTGCAGGCATAGGCTCCCAGCCTGCCCTGCAGCCAATCCGAACGCTGCTGACAGCAGTGTTCGGATTGGCTGAAGCGCCCAGCCAGGGTGCTCCCAGGCAGACTGGAAGCCTGTGCCGGCTCTCTCTAGCCCGGCAACACAGTGCCAGGCTGGAGAGAGCACAGTGCGCATGTGTGTTTGGCCGGCCCGAGACGGCAGGCCAAACATACATGCTCACTGAGGGGGAGTGCTATGCACTCCCACTCCCTCCCCGTCCAAACTCGTGGCCCGCGCCATTTACTATAAAACTATAATAAACTAAGTTTATTATAGTTTTATAGTAAAAGGTTTGCAGCTGCTGCTGCTGGCGGGGGCGACGCTCCTCCACCCTAGTGGAGGAGCCACGCCTGGTATACTGATTACCTCCTATTAAAAATGGTAAAGAAATATACATTTTCTAGCTCTTTTCTACAAATATATAGGACCACTACTACACAGCAGCAAGTGGTGCAAAGCAAGCTGAATAAACTAGAGCACTTTGAGACCATGACCAGACTGTGTGCTTTACAAATGTCATTAGCATATAATTTATGCACCAATAAGGAAATATATGCATTCAATGAAAACATGCATTCTATTGGGCATTAACTATTGTCAACCAGTGTCTTTTTTGCCTTTTCGTAGTGCAGGATGAAATCACAAAATATAAGTGTTTGTGATAATAGATAAAAAAAGAGGCCTGTGGCTGTCAGGCAGTGGAGTGATAGTTCTCATTTTTCATGCCTCATTTATCTGTTTTGTAGAACCCTGTTACTTGAAATGGGTATTTAAAAGCAGGGTCTCCATAAATGAAACTGGATACGTTTTGTGAAAGGGTTTCAAACTCATCTAGTCTTCTCCTAGCAGCAGTGGTTAATTTGTTACAAAATAAGTGCAGCTGCACAAACTGGTACTTAGGAGCTTACAGCCAGTGCTGCTGAGATGCTAATTACCATTGCTGCTCATTGCTAATTCCACCTAATGGTTCATTCTTCTGCCACAATGCCCTTTATTTCTCTATTGCTCTCTTGCAGGCCCTTTTTCATCCCCGGCTTTTCCCTACGTCATTCTTTCTTATCTTTCTTTTACTGCTTTTTGCTCCTGTTTGTTCTTTCTGTTTTTTGCTCTGGGTTAAATTCTGATAACGAAACATAACCCCCACCGCCCAAAAATAAGTGCTGTGTGACCACTGGATAAATTAGGCACTGCTTAACAACAGATGTCTTTAAAGTGTCTATCAATTCAAGAATGGAGTTCTGCGAGACCCTCAAACAGCAGAAACGCGGTAGTTGGGTAATTTAACATACTTCCCAGCAGTAAAAGTTAATTGTAGCATCATGATAAAGACGAGGTAAAAATAGACCACAGCTAGATTTGGAAAACCACAAATAGGCCAAACGTAGTAGAAAACTAGAGAATAATTACTTCATGGGTATTTGCTCACAGATTCATCTGGACTGTCTATAGGCAGCAGTTACTGGGTCATGTCACTTACTACATGGTGGTCCCCAGTTCTCTCACAATGTCTTGGGGAGACACAGGCATTCAAACTCAAGTCTCAGATGATTCCCAACAGCAAGAAAGGTCAAGCCTTAAGGGTGAGCGGAACCCTCCTGGCGTGGTGATGGTCAGGCTTTCTGAGTTGCCTGACTTCAGGGGGTTGGGTACCTCCTGCCATGCTGTTGGCCTGGATGGCTGAGAACAAGAGCCAGTAAACCTGTGCCTGACAGTGTGGAATGGGCATGGTGTAATAGTGCAGAGAACAGAGACTCTCGCCAGCGATGATGGCATCTGTCAGTACCTGGACCCACGAGTGGGTGACATTGGCATATCTGTAGGTGGAAGTCACTGGCACAAACAAGTTTCACGATTGGGTCAGGAGACACTGGTAGGTTGTGGTTCGTGCTGTATCCGTACAGCTGACAGCTTACTGCATATAGCTACAGCATCACTATCCTGCACTGCGCAACAAATTGCCAAAGGCTTCAGGGGCTGAAAGAAAGGTGATAATGCCCAAGCATGGCACATCTACGGTTTGCAGCAGCAGTGAATTATGTGGACGACTCCAAGTCACTATGCCCAGGTGCGTTGGTGGTGAAAGAGCATAGGAAGCTTCTCTAGTAGTGGCACTTGCCTTTTAAGTCTAAATCAAATCAATGTTTATAAAGCACTTGTAAGGGTCTCAAGGCGCTGAGGGGGGTTCAGTTGAAGAGCCAGGTTTTACGGTCCTACCTGAACTGATGCATCGATGGTGACTGCCTGAGGTGCAGGGCAGGGTGTTTCAGCTCTTTGCCACGAGCAAGAAAAGGATTTTCCATCAGCTGAGGTCGGGGTACAGCTAGTGCTTGTTGAGCGGAACAGAGAGGTCTGGTGGGGGGATAGAAGGTGATGCGGTGGTTGCGGTAGAAGGGTCCTAGGTTGTGGAAGACCTTGTATGCTTGTACGAGGAGTTTGAAGTTAATCTTTTTCTCGATAGGAAGCCAGTGAAGGTCTCTTAGGTGATTGCAGCGGGGAAGGTCCATGATGAATCTGGCGGAGGCGTTTTGGATGTGCTGTAGTTTCTTCAGGTTCTTCTGGGTGGTGCCGGCGTAGAGTGTGTTGCCATAGTCGAGTCTGCTGGTAAGCAGGGTGTGGGTCACGGTTCTGGGGCAGTCCTTTGAGATCCATTTTGTAGATCTTCCGGAGCAGTTGGAGAGTGTGAAAACAGGAGGATGCAACTGAGTTGACTTGGTGGGTCATGGTGAGCGATGAGTCCAGGATGAAGCTGAGGTTGTGTGCGTGCTCTGTGGGGGGGATGGGTGCAGAGGGTGGGTGGCCAACAGCAGTTGTTCCAGGCTGATCTGTATGGTCCCAGGATGAGGATCATGGTCTTGTCAGAGTTTAGTTTGAGGCAGCTATCCTTCAACCAAGCGCCAATGGCTTCCATCCCGTTGTGGAAATTCTTCTTGGCAGTTGTGGGGTTTTCGGTCAGAGAGATGATCAGCTGGATGTCTTTGGCATAGGAGATGATGTTCAGCCCGTGGTTCCTGATGATGGATGCGAGCGGGGCCATGTAGATGTTGAAGAATGTCGGGCTCAGGGAGGAGTCCTGTGGAACTCTGCAGCTAATCTCCGTAGGTTCTGACAGGTCAGGCGGCAGTCTGACTCTCTTGGTTATGCCAGACAGGAAGGAATGTATCCACTGTAGGGTCTTTCCGCAGATGCTGGCTACGTGGAGTGTGGAGCAGAGGGTAAGGAGTGAAACCGTGTTGAAGGTGGCCGATAGGTTCAGTAGGATGAGGGCTGCTGTATGGCTGCGGTTGAGGAGTAAACAGATGTCATTTGTGGCAGCAAGAAGGGCAGTCTCTGTGCTGTGGTTGCTCCTGAAACCTAATTGGGAGATGTCCAGGATGTTGTCCTCAATGTGCTTAAGGATCTGAGTGTTGATTACTTTTTTGATGACCTTGGCTGGGAAAAGCAGCAGAGAGATGGGGGGTAATTCTTTGCACTCAGCCTCCACCCTGCCTACCCACACCCCAAGCTGACTTGACATGCATACCATCACTCCAAGACTTGACCACTCTTCAGCCTGTAGCAGCTGGAGGCAGGGCCAGAATGGGAACTAAAAAAAATACCTGTAAAAATTCCTATACCAGCCATAAACTGCACACAGCGAGTGAGCTCAGTGAGTGAATCTAATATTGCCCAGAGGTGTGTGTGGAGATCACCTCTAATCAGTGGTGGCTGGTGATCTTTGAGAGTGTTGGGAGGAAAATATCAACCCTGAATTGGACTGACTGAGCGAGCAAGCACTGCCTGACTTCCACATGAGCACAAGAAGATGTTCTTTCTCTCAGAAAGTTTTGAAAACATTAGACCAAATAATGGGTTTCCCACACTATTCTCAAATAAGTGGCACGAACACCACAGGTTCTGAAGGTGGACTCCAGAAATATTCCACTAGTGTTGTATAGCCATTTTAGTGATGTCTCTGGGCACGTTATTTTAGTTATTATGCCTGCTGCGTGTGCCTTTTAGCCTAGTGACATTTTATTTTGCTTGATTTTATTATTTCAGAATAGGCCACATTCGTGGTGTTGTTTTATTTTCTTTAGCTTATGGACCTTTCACCTAGGAAAGCATTGCGCTTCTTATCAAGACATTCTTTTCACTTCAAGGCTGCAGCAGGATAGGGTAGCCAGCACAAGTGGTACACTGTATCTCTAACGTTCACAGAAACACACACATTCTTACGTTGGGGCATTTTTTTGGAACATCAGTTGTTTTATTATAAAAACACATCTCTGTCCAATGTACATTAGAGGGAGATTCTAGCCAGCTGACAACAACTGCATGCTGATTGACTTTGCAACAGCTGCTTGTTGAGACCACTGGTTCCCTGGCCTACATGGGGATTGTGTCTCTATAGACAACAGGCTTCCTTGCTCAGGTATGGGGGATAATATCTTTCCAGGGGGGAATTCTGGACGGCTGATTAGTGCTTATCCTACTGTGATCTAACATAGCTTAGGTAGGAATCGCACATAGTGTGCATAGTGACATTATGATGGGACTTTTCCTGTTTTTCACTTTTCTTGTCACCATTTTGCTTCTGGTATGTTTTATCATTCTCATTACTGCATTTCAAGCCATTTTATCTAAGATGCATCTGATTTAATCAATTTTATTGAAACATTTTCTTCCTCTGTTTGTCTTTGCATGAGTGAGACTAATGTAACTAAGAGTAAAGGATGAGATCAAATTCACCACGATTTTCCTGAGAAGTCATCTTGTCATATGCCCGATTGCCACAAATTATCCCTGCTCTTGGGCAGAGGTGAGGCGCTGTTAGCCAGCCGGAAACAAATTAGGCCGACATTCGTCACATGGTGTGGGATTGGACTCAGTTCCACAAAGTTCAGGTGATGCTACTGCCCAAATCCAGCAGCCTTATTAGGATAAAGAGAGCCAACACAACATGGCACTGCCAATGTTTGGTCAGGCACTAATTTTTAGATCCTCCTGAGTATCTCTGTCTCACTACGTGCTAAAGGCACCTCAACGTTATAAACAGAGACTCCCGTGGTATTGAGGATTTCCTCTTCAGCTAGGTAGGTAGTACCTATCTAACACTGTAGGTTGTTCAAGCTTGAACCTTAAAAGGATCAATCCCCAATTGGTGTCCTTATCTCTGAACAGGATTTCCTCCTTGGCAAACCGGCAACGGGTAGTAATTGCAGTAAACATGCATCCTCCCCTCACCGCTCATTTGTTAGCAAATAGCCTCACAGCCCAGGGGGGTCCTGTAATATTTGTAGTTGAGGCTCATCCAGCCTTCAGAACAGATACATTCTACTGTTGGGTCACCTTTCTAGCAGTCGATGGGAACACTAATACATATCATCATTACACACCTACTAATATACATGCACAATACAGAGCATGTGCATATTTAGATATACCTCTATCTTTTGAAGACCACAATAACTGGCTTGGTGATACCCTGCCACACACAATACTACATGTTAGGTTAGGTCCTCTGAGCAATGATGGTCCCAACTTGCCTTTATTTGACACATATACACCACATCCTAATCCGGGCACCTTGGCAGTAGCTGAGGTCCACCACTTGCATGTTGACCTTACAGCTATATATAGGCTTTTAGTACAGTCTGTAATGCAAACATTAAATACTAACCCTGCACGAGCTGCCCCAGCGCAACCACTTGCAGCCACACCAGGCATTAACCCTGCGACTGTACATTCGATCATGGGTAAAGTACCCGCCAAGCAAGAAGAAATTCAGTTTTTGTTAGCTCAACAAATAAACATGCTGGAAGCAGTTTTTCTCCATACGGGACCACAGGATAAACATAGAATTCTCACTATATGCTTCCCATTTTGGATGGTTCCCACAGTAGATAACTGCACTACTCGGGGCACGGTATTTGCCATGCTCTATACTACCGCACACAGTACACCAACACATGCCAATCTTCAGGAGTTGTTAAAACAAATTCAGGATGAATATGGGGCTGCCCTGGATTTGGGGATGCAGTTAATGGGCAATTTTGTCACTGTATCTTCAATAATATTAAGTAATCTTAAAGAGGAAGCAGTTGCACTAGCAGTACGTATGCAGTTGCAGGACATTCCTGTACAGGATCAAGAACGTGATCTGCCAAAGATTATCGCCGAGATCTACTTTAATATTGCTCGAGATAGTCTGGGTGCAAGACTTATTAAACCACAATTAAAGGGTAAATCCAATAAGGATTCTAGCAAGCAGGCACCTGAGGGTTCTAAAAAATGCTGGGATAAACAAAAACAACACCTAAAAAAGAAAGGGGATAATTTCCGCATTCTGAGACCCATCAAAACCGCTATAATCTTAGAAATAGAGATAATACAAAAATGCCTGATAGATATCGATATACTCGTTCCTTTCAGGACTCACCGGATAAACGCAGTGAGAGAGTTGGGCAGTCAGAGCACCGAACATAGTATGTGAAACTGAGAAAGGAGTCACAACACTCGTCAAAAGTTTCTGTTAAGAAAGAAGAGAAACTTCCCCAACAAAAACCTCAATTCAAAAAGAAAAAAAGTGACTGGGATTTTTATACGAAATGCCACTCAGGATGAGAGATTTACTGAAGAACAGGAAGTGGGCACTGGCACTGATACACAGCACAGCAGAGGACACAATAGTTCACCGGAATCTTCAAGAGCATCTGGAGGTGAAAGCAGCTGATGACTTCTTACAAGTCGAGTCTGCGGACATGCGCGTCTACACACCCGATAGGGTGCATAAACAAAAAATACAATTAGAAGGAGACATCAAGGGCACAATAGACTATGGCCCTCATTCCGACCCTGGCGGTCATAGACCGCCAGGGCCGTGGGTGACGGAAGCACCGCCAACAGGCTGGCAGTGCTTCCTTGCCCATTCTGACCGCGGCTTAAACCGGGTCTGGCGGTTTCCCGCCGGATTTCCCCCGGCTGGGCGAATCCGCATGGGGATTCTGACCCCCTTACCACCAGCCTGTTTCTGGTGGTTTTTACCGCCAGGAACAGGATGGCGGGAACGGGTTTCCTGGGGCCCCTGGGGGCCCCTGCACTGCCCATGCCAACGGCATGGGCAGTGCAGGGGCCCCCTAACAGGGCCCCAGCATGCTTTTCACTGTCTGCCTAGCAGACAGTGAAAAGTGCGACAGGTGCAACTGCACCCGTCGCACACCTGCAAAACCGCCGGCTCCATTCGGAGCCGGCTTCAGTGTTGCAGGCCCCTTTCCCGCTGGGCCGGCGGGCGCTACCTTAGGTAGCGCCCGCCGGCCCAGTGGGAAAGTTGGAATGGCCCCAGCGGTCTTTTGACCGCGGGACGGCCAAATGGCGGTTCCCTCCAGGCGGGCGGCAACCGCCGCCTGCCGGGGTCAGAATGACCCCCTATATCTTTTGGGATCGTGTTGTTACCATTTATGATATTTTATTGGCTGAAAAAGATTGGCCACCAAAATTTTGTCTGTAGTCTTCCGAATGAGGAAGAGGTAATTGAACCCTCTTTCCCACCCCTTGTTCCCAGAATGATCAGGGAGGCTTATGCCATTGATTGGACAAAGGCGCAGGCTCTTGCATTATATCACAACCATGTAGGGAGGGATCAAGGTTACTCCTTCCATATAATACCAACTAGATCCCAACCCCACCCTCAGCCCCATTACCCAATAAAGCAGGAAGCTAGAACACCGTGAGGGAAAACCTCACAGAGCTAGAGTACCAGGGTGTAATTGAACCCTGTGTCTCACCAATAAACAACCCATTGTTCCCCGTAGCTAAACCAGACCATTCATATAGAATGCTCTTAGAATACAGACATTTAAATAGACATACACACACATTTACAATTCATAATGTACACAGTACAACACTTATTAACAACATAGTGCATAAAAAATACAAAACAACCGTGGATATTTCCAATGTTTTTTTCTGCCAAAATTAGCGCCTGAAAGTAGGGATTTAACAAGTTTTAGCGCCTTAAGCTTACAGAAAATTTTGCCGACTCCCACAAGGGTATGAAAAGAGTCCAAGATTGTTTTCAGCTTGTGTTACTTCAATTTGACATGACATTGACTCTGAGGCATTGTTCTACGTAAACGATATCTACCATGAGGATGATCTCATTCAACATGTAAGATGGGTTGGCCACTTTGTTGTGGGATTTGCCCAATTAGGCTATGAGTTCAATTTAAAAAAAAGCAAAAATAGCCTTCCTTAGTGCCCTATTTTTTGGGTATGAATTATCAGATGAGGCCAAGAGCCTAGAACTACAATGTTTAGCAAAATGCCACAAGCACAACCACCAAATACTATCAAAAAGCTCTAGCCACTGTTGGGCTTTTTAAACTTTGGCAGAACTTACATTCCAGTTATGCACAATGTATCAAACCATTGTATGACTTAATACGTCCTGACTATTCAAGCAAATATTGGACAGTCAAACACACATGCATTCTCAGAGAATTGCAACAAGACATGCTTGCAGCTAAACACATTTGGTCATCAGAGTAATTGCTAGTGCCATTGGTTTCAACTATGTAACGTTCAATGAGGGTGATACTGTCCCTATTGCATACAAATCACATTTGTATTCCACAGCTGAACAACAATTTGCTCCCACAGAAAAAATACTCTCTGCTGTTCAGATGGCTGTCATTAAAGAGATTCCTCTGGCCCAGGGGAAATGCATCATTGTCGTATCTCCAATCCCAGCCCTTGAGATTGTCACCAAAGCCAGCGTTCCCAATGCTAAGGCACTACATCCACATTGACTTCAATGGGCAATGTCTCTGATGGCCACTGATGTTGACTATGTTTTTGACCCAAAATTACAAACTCAAAAATTTCTCCAATATGAACTAGAATACCCAGTTCCAGCAAATTCATTGCCTATTGAATATTATCAGATAATTATGTACACTGATGGCTCAACCCAACTTGCAGTAGGCACTAAACATCAATACTTCGCTACCTGCGCAGGTGTGAGTGGCTATATAAAGGATGGTGAGTTCCATCCAACAACACACTTACACACAGACCTTAAGGGACTGCACTGCACAATTAGCCGAGCTTAAGGCTCTGTTGACGGCACTGGAACACACCAATACAGGACAGTTAACATTAATAGTCTGTGATTCACATTACTGTGCCCGGTCCTTCAATTAATATTTGCATTGCTGATGCCAGAATGGGTTCAGAGATTCAAAAGGCAACACCATTAAACACAGACTCCTGTGGGGGAAAGTAGCCGATCTGAAATAAATGCTACCCAGTGTCCATGTAGTTCATACATTAGGACATCAACGTTCCTCAATACAGGTCACCTGCAATACCTTGGCTGTTGAAGCAGCCAAGTCAGCAGTAGCTATTGCTTTTATTGCTGCAATAACTCGATCATGGACGAGGCTGGATGATGAAACATACTGGCTACTGTTAAAGATTCAACTGAGGGCAAGCTCATGCCAAAGGCATATCCTGACAAATATTCCTACCGCACATCTAGCTTAAATACTGCCCTAGTAACAATACCAGGGGTGAGTGATCGTGTGATCCCCAACCAAGATCAAAGACCTGAGTTAATTAAAGCAGTGCATGAGGGAGTTGCTTCTGCCCATGCTGGTGTGGCGGCTACTATTTCACTGTTACAAGCACGCTACTGGTGGCCAGGTCTATACAAACAGACCAAGCAGTATGTCCTTTGTTGTAACATCTGTCAGCACATAAAATGGTCCACCGTTAAACCACCACCACAGACACCCCTCCTAATTACCAACAAACCCTTACAATGTGTGTACTTGGACCGTTGTGGTCCCCTGACACCGGATAGTGCATACAAATACATCTTAGTCGCTGTTGACTCGTGTTCCAGATTTCAATGGGTATGACCACAATGCTCGGCTGACGCTTGAACTGTTCCATGGCTTTGTTAGGGGTCCAACTGTATTATTCGTCCCCAAATAATCCAGAATGAAACAGTGTTGTGGAGCGAAGATACCGGGATTTAAAGCAATTCTTAACAGCAAGAGTATTACGTACGGGTTGTAGTTAATCACCTATATGGAGTCCAGAGAGTACTTAATATTCTGCCCAGAAAGTTCCTGGGAGGGCACACCCCATATGAATGCCTGTTCGGAGAAAGCCACATAGAAAGGATGTGTGGGGACAACTTGCCAAGCCCTTGTGAGTTGTATAACAATCTTAGTAATTCTGCAATGTAAGTACATGGATATGTTTTGCCTGCGCCTTCTTCAGTGTGAGAAAACAGGGCTGATTGCAGTGCCCCCCTAACTTTTTGCCCCCATTTTTCACTGTTTGCTGGTGTTTTTCTGACTCTGATGGTGCCCTGGGAACTGCTAACTAGTCCCAGGGCCTGTGCTCTGTGTAAAATCAGTATGCAAATTAGGCTAATTATAATTGGCTAAGTCAACCTACCTATAAGTCCCTAGTATATGGTAGGGCATGTAGGTTTAGGGAGCCCAGCATAGGTGGTGCATTGCTGAGGTGCCCAGTGTCATTTTAAAGGCAGGCCTGCCTTGCTGGCTGCTTTTAAATTAAAGTTACATGCAAATTCAATTTTAGAATTAAAAGTAGTTCCAAAGCCTTAAACTACCTTATTTTTACATATGTCACCCCTAGGGTGTGCCCTATGTGCCCCTAGGGCTGGGTGCCATGTAACTTTAAGCAGGGACCTTATAAAAATAGTTTTAAAAGCCCTGGTGAGGTAAAACAGCCAAATTCGTTTTCCCTCATTGTAGTGAATGGCCTCCATAGGCTAGAATGGGGAGACTTTATTTTAATTTTACAAATCCCCTTCAGTTACAGATACCACAAGTTTGCTATCAAATTAATTGTTATAATAAATCCCACTACTTCCAGTTGTTGGATTCAATATAACTTGTTCAGGTAAAGAGTTTTAAACTTTACCTGAAAAGTTGCCAACTTCAGCCCTGCAGTGTTTTTGCTGCTTTGCTCTGATTGGCCAGCCTCTGGCAGCCTGGTCAGGCTGCCTTGACGAGGTGTGAAGTGGCCTGGCTCAACACAAAGAGATGTACCTGGGGGAGGAGATCTTTCCTCAGCAGATGGGCAAGCAGGAAGGGGGGCTGCCAAACTGGTCTTCAAAGGCAGGGAAGGACATTTCTAACAACCCAGTAACACCCTCACATCCTGCAAACCCAGACAATTAGGTGCCCCTTGATTAGATTAGGTGAGGACAGGAGAGGGGTGTGTTTAGAAGTATTAGCCACACCAGTGGGTGGGTTCAGCCAGATGTAACCTACAAAAATCACTTTCAGCCATGATGGATTTTTGAGGAATGTTGCTCCCTGGGATTGATTTTTACCACACTTCCCAGGAAGTGGTCATCCCAGGGGGAAGGACCCTGCCCCTGATTGTAGAACCAGGACCCCTCTGTTTTTCACCCAGGAGCAAGGATAAAACTGGCAGACCTGCACCCACACTTCAGTTCCCTACCAGATCCCTATCAGATTCCAACAAGGAAGAACTACATAAGAAAAAGGACTTCCCTTCTGGACCCCTGGCCTGCACCTGGACACTGCACTCTGGAGGACTGCAACAGCTGCACACTTGGGCTTCACCACAAGAAGGACTTTGCCTGGCTTCAACTGGTTCAAGGAGGGACTCCCTGTTTGCTGCAGGTGAAAACTTGCTAACCAGAGTCCCCTGCACCAACTCCTGAAGAAACCAACCAACTGACCACTGTCCAGTGGCCAAAAAAGAGTTTGCACCAGGTGCATTCTGGGAGTGGTAGTCCGCACCCCCAAGGAGCATCTCAGAGCTTCTGGAACCTTGGGGTGAACTGTGGACCTCGAAAGAACCTTAAAAGAACATCTTGAAGAAGATCCAGAAGTTTGGAGAACTTTGTAGAACTTTTGGAAGAAAGCTCCATAGAGGGACTGACCCCCCCACGGCAACTCTAGCCGGCTTGCCTCAACCGTGACCCGGCCTGACTTGCAGGTTCGTCCCGGTGAAGAAAATCTCCAAAAAAGTGACTAAGTCCGAATGTAGGAAGTTGACCGGGACCTCCCAGGCAGAGTATCCGAAGAGGGCTCCAATGACGTTGGATCAAGATTCAGGTTTGCCCCAGTTGAAGGATTTTCACCTCAAAAAAACGACTAAGTCCGAACATAAAAATCTCCACTGAGGGCTCGACGTGTATCCGAGGAAGAGTTCAAGGAGGTCGGATTGGACTGGCAGGTTCGTCCCGCTGAAGAAAATATCCAGAAAAACGACTAAGTCCTAAGGTAAACTTTTGACCGAGGCACCCCGCGGGCTGTAGCCGAGCTGGGCTCCATTGCGGCCGGCCTTAAACTTTGACTTTGCCCCGGTCGAGACCAGATTGGCGCTTTTTGTTTCTATGCGCTAGAAAGCATTAATTCTTTAAAAATTCATATGTCCGGTTCCCCTTATCCGATTTTATTAGTTTTGGTGTCATTTCAAAGCTAAAAATATTTCCTATTTTTATAAATTGATTTGGGATTTTTGAACTGTTTCCTGTGTTTTATTTAATTACTGTTTTGTGATATTGGAATGCTTTACGCTGTGTCTCCTAAGTTAAGCCTTGTCGCTCGTTGCCAAGCTACCAAGGGTTGAGCTGGGTTTAATTTACTGAGACCTAACTGGACCTAAATGGAGGTTAGTGGCCTATTGGTAAGTGTAGGTACTTACCTGCCCTTACCAATAGCCCATTTTCCAACGCTCCCCCTATGTTTATTGTTGTGAATTGAACTTAACTTCAGACATGTACATTTATTCTGCAATATGTCATTTTTTAAATATAAATGTAATAAAGAAATATAAAAATAAATAAAAATTAATGCCTGTTCGGAACACAAATGTATGTTCCAGATATTGATGGTCCTGGCGCAGACAGAGGCGGCAGATACACCTTTTGACATAAATGAACGTGTCACTGTCGTGCAGGACTTATAACAGTTCCATGATTACAACGTATCTGCCAGTGCTGCCTCCTTGGGAATAAGGCATGCACCAATAACACGTACCAGCTAGATTCCAAAGGTTGGTGATCTAGTGCGTGAAAAGATTGCTGTGAAAAAAGAGTTCAGTCCTTCTTATTGTGCACCAGATCCAGTCCTGGGAATACACAGTACCAGAACTGTTATTCTACCACTGTTGCCTGGTTCTAAAGAAAATCGCCTTGTCTCTATTGGCAATGTACAAGCTACACCATATGGACGATCCTGCACAGCAGACCTAGAGGACTCCTAGGAGGTACCCGAATCCCTCTCACTGCAGACAAGGATATTCCTCTACAGGTTTTAAGCAGCAATGCTGACACCTCTTGGGAGGGGTGGAAAATGATCTTTCATTATTAATGTTAATTTCTTCTGCCACAAGCAATGTCAACAATATTGAGCGATTTTACTCAAATTCGAAACAAACAGACGAAATAGTCTACTATGAACCACCAAGGGAGACTTCTGCCAGCTCTCCTCTTCCAAACACGGCTCCAGTTTTTGCATGATCTGCTTCTGGATATTTTGCCAACATCAATTACACTTTTTCCAACTCATCTACCACTTCTACAACAAGACTGTCAAGATCACACATGCGGATAAATTGACTCAAAATTAACTATTTCATTCTTCCATGGAACTATCTATGGCTCTTATTAACTGTACTTGCATTCCTTCTTTGGATTGGGTTTGTCACCATCTTTTTCCTGCTAATATATGGAAATTACCTTCCTGAACACTCTACAGTTGAAATGGTGGATATGGTCCTAAAACCACATTTTTCTTCCCATAAAGTCAGCAGAGACTTGTCCCTAGTGAACATTTCAGCTATACCAAGTCCTGATGGGATTGTTTGGGATAAAGTACCCTTTGATATATATGGTCCGACGGAGGTTATTCATATTCCATATGTATTCAAACTTTCAGTGAATTATGTAATAACACCTGGAGTTGTTTCTGATGATTGTGATTCCATGCTTTCTGAATTACAATATTTTACTGTACTTGGAAAGTGAATATGTTTATCAATCGAAAGAAAATTTTGGAGATATGTTCCCTTATAATTATTATGGACATCATTACATTCACTGAGCAAGTACCCCAAAGACTATTTTTAATTACACACAATGGGAACATTGTCCAACTCCGCCAATGGGGAGTTCGAAAACATACTCTGAAAAATGTGCAGATTTTTCTGGACACGATGTTAAAAATGCTGAGCTGTATTATTTTAAATTGCCAATGATGGAAATGCAACATATTTTATTAACTGATACAAAATTGATTTATACTGATTCCTTTGTTTCACATTTTGCTATAGAAAGTTATGAATATTGGCTGAAGTTGATTCACCTGAAAGTGTATGGGGAACTAAAAATTGGCAAATAAGTGGAAAGGAAGATTTATTTAGAGCATGCCTGATATCTGTTCAAATGATATTTTAAAATGAAACTATACAACAGGCAAGTTGTTTAGACTTAGCGAAGATTAAGGATTTGAATGCACCAAGTATTCCTGCCCCTGCTAAATTTGACAAATGGCAAAAATACATTAATGCAATTGAAGATCAGCTCGATGAATGGGTTCAAAATGAAACATTACTTTCACATCCTGGCGGGTGTTTATTGTGGCCAGTGGACACAAATGGTCATCATGCACGTTTTGTAAGCTCAACAGGGGTTTTAGAACAAATAGGCCAGACCCTCGCTATGTGTCATCAAAACATTCGGGTGTACTAACAACATACAGTGTAGGGCAATTATGCCAGCAGTGGTTAAAAAGTTCTTCACTAGATGCTGTTAAAGAACACCTCAGTCCCCTGTCTAACAACACAGACTTGCAGTATTTCCTGTTAGGACCCAGAAGACAATGTAAGAAGCACTTCATATATGTAGTTTACAATTAAATTTGGAAACATTTTCAACAATAAGCTGTTGCCCGGTTAAGGCAAATAGATCAGGAAAACTTACAGAAAGCATTAGCCGCGGTAGATAATGGGAGTAATACCTTGTCCGACCGTATATATACTTTAAACAACATCATCATAATTTCTTCCACAATAGACATTGTGCAAAGTGACATGTCATTCTTACAACATGGACAGAATCAGCTAAGGTCCATTATGTAGTTGGGTTGGCACCACAAACACTGAAATCAGGTCACATTCCCTGGCAACAATTCAGCGTGAGTGATATACATTCTGCATTTAATTTGACGTGATAACAGCAATAATGGCTAAGAAGGAAGCGACTTATGTTATGCTAAACATTGAGAAATTAGAAAAGCTGCCTTTTACTATCTGCTGAATGGTATTACACAGGGATTTTAATCTGCCTTTTTCAACACTGATTTGAAAGGCTACAAGATAGTTACATCCATGAGATGTGAGAGCTTCCCTTTTCGCACAAATGTTTCAATGGCATGAAAGTGGTCTTTCTTAGAGGCAGTGAGTGCAAGACTTCTGTGAGCCATTCAATGGTTCGTAAGCAGCTGTCCTTGCAAGGGGCATGTAACGCTTAGGCAGCGAACTTAGCTTGCTATCTGAAGGGAGTTCCAGTCCCCTTCATTAGACCTGCGTTCCAGCTGCTCTCTAATGGATGTTATTTGCTTCTTAATTGTGAGAGCTGTTGTGGAATGCGAGTTGGAATTGCTTACCTCATTTTGGTCTCCCAAATTGTAACTTGTTGCAGGAATGTTTTTTTTCCTCCTACACAACAGACTAAAGTAGCAGATGTTTGGCCTCACATTGCTACTTCAAATGTGAATTCTGACAAGTTGAGTAGACTAAAGGCTTTATTGTTTCTAAAACGTGTGGCACTGACATCTGCATGCGAGACCTGCGCACTCCAAGTGGCGATATCATCTGAGAAATACAGTCCCTTTTAAATACAAATTTTCCGGGACACTTTGTGAACTCCTGAGCGAATATTTAAAGCGTCCAGTAAATGGGATTGCATATTTATTTAAGGATGTTGGTTCTGGTTTCATTCACACCTTCTCCTCTATATTTGGCCTACATTCGATATTTTTGAGTATTTTAAGGGGATTTCTGATTACTTTGGCTATTATAGGTGGCATCTTGCTGTTGCTGTTTTTTATTCGCAATGGCTGTCCCATCACAACAAGGAGGACTGAAAGAACTTCCACCAGCGCAGCTGTGTCATGAACACATGATGTAGTATTTCGGAGCACCACTCCTGGAAGAACTGGAGTGCAACTGGTCTCTGTCTCTGTCATTTAGACCGGTTTTGGATTGTGTGCAGTCTGTGTCCCAATGCCTCTGATGCCTTTTCGAATGTGCACTGAAAGTTTGTCTTTCTACGCAATGCTTACTTTCATTGGACGCTGATCTGGTCATCTTCTTTCTGAGGGCTCATTACCAGACAAGCGCGTTGAGGGGGTGTTTGCTACAGGAATCCATCTATGAGTTGCCCTTCATGAATCATGCAGCTCTTGACTTAACATCGGGCACAACACAGAATGCTGCTACCTCAGCTGGAGCTCAGGATTTGAAACATGAGTGCTTTTTGGTTTTCCTTGGCACTGATCTGGTCACATTGCCACCTGCCTAAGTAGAGCATGTCCTTGCTTCATTTGTCCCGACTGTAATTGGACATTTTAAAAATGACATTGACTTTTAAATTTGTTTTTTATTGGCGCCACTGCTAAACTTTTAAATTGACCCCTTCTAAAATTTCACATGCTCAAGTGTGTTTTAATTTGTCATAATTGACATTTATTTATATATGTTTTAATGCATTGCATTTTAGTTTTTTTTTTAATTAGGAACTAGGCTGCTTTGCCACTTCTAAACCGAAAAGGGGAGGGTGTTGTATAGCCATTTTAGTGATGTCTCTGGGCATGTTATTTTAACAACTAGACTTGATGCTTGTGCCCTTTAGCCTAATAACATTTTATTTTGCTTAATTTTATTATTTCTGAATTGGCCACATTCGTGGTGTTGTTTTATTTTCTTTATCTAGTTTTCCTTTTACTCAGGAAAGCATTGCGCTTCTTAGCAAGACATTCTTTTCACTTTGTGCTTTCCTCAAGGACAGCAGCGAGATAGGGTTGCCGGCACAAGTGGTACACCGCGTCTCTAACATTCACAGAAATACCATATTCTTATGTAGGGACATTTTGTCAAAACATCAGTTGTTTTGTTATAAAAACACTTCTTGGTCTGATGCACGTTAGAGGGAGATTCCAGCCAGCTGACCACAACCGCATGCTGAATGACTTTGCTATAGTTGCTTGCTGAGACCACCAGTTCCCTGGCCTACATGGGGATGATATCTCTATAGACAACAGGCTTCCTTGCTTAGCTATGGGGGATGATGCCTTCCTAGGGGGGAATCCTGAAAGGTGGATTAGGGCATATCCTGCTGTGCTCTAACATAACTTAGGTAGGAATCACACATAGGGCCACATTACGAGTCTGACGGTCACTAGACCGCCAGACACGCGGATGGCAGTTTAGTAGGCCACATTACAACCCTAGCAGTCGGGCCACCAGGGAACAACCAGCTCCGCCAGGGTCTGTGATCCTGGTGGTCTTGCAGTGGCAGCGGTCCTAATCCACAGACAGTGAACATTGTGAGGGTGCTAGTGCACCCTGCACTCTACAGCATTGCTGCTGGATTGATTACAAGCCAGAGACAATGCTGTAGGCTGTTTCCCGCTAGGCCAGCAGGCGGAAACTCAGGTTTGCCATTTTATCTCAGATGCATCTGATTCAATAAATCTTATTGAACCATTTTCTGCCTCTGTTTGTCTTTGCATGTGTGAAACTAATGTAACTGAGAGAAAAGGTTGAGATGTGATTTACCACGCTTTCCCTGAGAAGTCATCTTGTCATGCACCCGGTTGCCACAAATCATCCCTGCTCCTGGGCAGAAATGAGGCACTGTTAGCTGGCTGAAAATGGATTAGGCAGACAGTTGTCACATGGTGTGGAATTGGACTCAGTTCACCGCAATTCAGGTCATGCTGCCACCGAAATTCAACTGCCTCATTAGGATAATGAGAGCCAATGCAACACTACTTTCATGAAGTGACAAAGAACTCTGATACATCCAAGTGATGTTCAGCGCTCACCCTCCCCAAAATATTTTGCTAAAATGGTGAAGTGGTGAATTATTCAACACAAATTTTCAAAGATTTAAAATGTCACACATAAAAAGGTAGTTTAGTCAATGGACTTTCACACAACGTCATTCTTCCCGTCTACATTTTTTACTTCCTGCCATTTTCCTATCCTGTCATTTCTGCTTAGATTTTCAGTCACATGCCATGACTAAAATGTGTGTGTGTGTCTGTGTGTGTATGTGTTTGGGCGCATTCACACACACGTATTCATTTTGTGTCAAAACATCAGCTTTTCAATTTATGAAGATACAGGAATTTTGCCAGTACAAGTTAATAAATTAAAAATAATAATAATAACTCTCCAAAACAAAAGCTGATAACTTTCTTGAAACAAAATAATTGTGTCCTGGGAGACAAGCTTTTCACTTTTGCCTGGTGCTC